>NC_042617.1:184116677-184440014 GCF_901001135.1 Rhinatrema bivittatum | reverse complement strand
ATAAGCAAAAATATCAAAGTCCTAAAGATCACTGGAATACAAAAGTTTTGTTTAACAAAAGTGAAAGCCTCAGACAGCCCTCCCAGATCAGTAATCACTCAGAAAAGATGTTGAATTACAGGCCAAAACACTACCAGAGGTTTAAAAAAAAAAAAAACCCACATCTCTATTGTGCAGTTTTTATGTGAAAAAACCTGAGAGAAAAAACTTCATTAATTAAAATCCCAAAGTCACAAGGTAATTAGCTGTAGTCCAGCTTTTCAGCATCAGGCATCAAAACTGCAGTCTTGTGTTCATGTCAGCTAATGGGACTTGTTTCGCTCAACACTGTATCAGGGCAATAAATAAGAGAAACATTATCTCAATCAGCAAGCAAGCTTCAGGGATGACCACAGTCTGTCGGCGTTTTTGCAAATGTAACACTTCATACACAGGCAGCTTGATATCACCCAGCTGGTGAACTCACGGATTGGGTCGGAGTCACCAGCTGGGGTACTCGGTAGTGGCATAGTCTGTACAATATAAGTACTACTGATGTTTATATTTCTAATAAATTCTCACATGTCAAATACAGTAGCGCACATTATCAGAAAACTCCTAAGATCCAGAAAATCACCGGCTTTAGTCCATGTTTCATTGTGCAGGAAAACTCCCATTATCCAAAAATTGATTGACTTCATATGTTCTGTTCACCAGAAAAAGTACAATTTTCTGAACATGTGTGAATTCCCTTTATTCAGAATGGCCTTGATCCAGACTTCCAGATGAAAGGTATTCTACTATATCATAAAAGGAAATATTTGATCTCTGGGGGAGAAGGAGCAACTGTTCGTATTTTCCTAATGCCCCGACTCCATCTGCTGTCCTGCCCATAAGAAATGACACCCGAATACATGCACACCTGTTGTTTACTTCCTGGACCTGTTGAACACAATTGTTTTCTGCAACCTCAGCAAGATTGTCTTAAGAACTCACAATTCTTGCCACCAGAATCCAGCACTTGTGTCTGTGGTTCCTTTAATATTTGTAAATTTTCTTTTTATAGTAACTACAGTACCATATTTTTGTACTGTATATAATACTGTCGTCTTTGTCACACGCACTAAATCAGTGTTTTCCAACTCTCTCCTGGAGATAGACCTAACCAAGTAGATTTTCAGGATTTCCATAATGAATATGCATGAGATAATTTGCATAGCCAGGGTCTCCACTGTATGCAAATCTCTCTCATTCATATTCATTATGGATTTCCTGAAAACCTGACTGGTTTAGGTGTGCCTCCAGGAGAGGGTTGGGAAACACACAACTAAATGATTACATAATATGCAATCTTTTGTAATGTTCTTACTGTGGTCTGTGTTTTCATTGTACCATGATATCCATACCTGGGGAATTTTTTTTTTATTTCCAGTCAATCTGAGATTGGCTTGGAGGGGAGCACACACATTCTCTCTTTCTCACACACACTCATACTTGCACACACTTTCTCTAACACACTCACTTTCTCACACACATTCCTGCTCTCTTTCATCTGTCTGTTACATACACACTCTCATCATCTCTCTTTAACTCACATTCTTTCTCCCCTTTTTCCCAGGCCCAACCCCCACCACAACAGCAGTCTCCTTCAGGCCTGTACAGCAGACAAGGGGAACTCCTCTTTCTTCCAGCTGCATAGGCTGACACAGCTGCCTCTTCTGCTTGGGCCAATCTGCTGTACCTGGAAATGTTGGTCATGACTCCTTTTTGCCGTGCTTGCACATATGATTGCTTCCCTTCTCCGCCCATGTGGGCATGCACTACCCAACTTGCCTTTCTGCAGCCCAGTGAGTCTCTGGGACAAATTCAGGATATGTCATGATAATTTATCTCTCATGTCATAGAGCATTAATTCCAGGGGCGGTTTTATAATGAGGCCGGGTGAGAAGGCTGCTTGAGGCGGCAAACTTTGGAAGCAGCAAAAACTGCCCCCCCCCCCCCCCAACTCATCTAGCAGCTGCCTCACCCTGCGCCAAAACAAAGGACCTGTGCAGAGTTTCCCTCCTCCCTGCGCAGCCGTGGTCTCCTTCGTTGCCATTTTCTGTGCAGAAAATGGGAAAGATGGAGACCCCGGCATGTCGCAAGCTGAGCACGTTCTGCTGCGGCGACCATGCTCACTCCCACTCGCAGGAAAGATGAAGGCTCCCCAGTGTGCTGAGAGCAGAGCTAGTCTCACTCGCAACAAAGATGAAGGACCCGGTGAGAGTGAGTGTGTGTAGAGGGCTGTGTTTGTGTGTGTGTGTGTGTGTGAGTGTGTGTGAGAGAGAGAGATTGCGAGCCTGGGGGTGGCGTGAGAAAGCATGTGTGAGGGTGCTTGAAGGGTGTGAGAGAGAACGTGCGAGGGTGCTTGGGGGCGTGTGAGAGAGAACGTGCGAGGGTGCTTGGGGGCATGTGAGAGAGAACGTGTGAGGGTGCTTGGGGGGGTGTGAGAGAGAACATGCGAGGGTGCTGGGGGTGTGTGAGAGAGAACGTGGGAGGATGCTCGGGGTGTGTGAGAGAGAACGTGTGAGGGTGCTCGGGGGGGTGTGTGTGTGTGTGAGAGAGAGCATGTGTGAGGGTGCTTGGGGGGGGTGTGTGTGAGAGAGAGCATGTGTGAGGGTGCTTGAGTGTGGGTTCCAGACAGAAGGGAGCCTGCGGGGGGGCGGGCACCATCCTCACCTCAGGCAGCAGCTTGCCTTGAGCCACCCCTGATTAATTCAGTATTAAAATCTCACAAAGACTCCTTGTTTTCTCTATGAATATATGAAACAAGTACATCTACAAATATGTCCAGGAAAACATACCTGCTTTCATACTTTGCTGCTTATTAAGTTTCTCATCATTCAGCTTCCTAAGTTGCACATCCTTATGGTCCAAGACAGGAGTGGCCTAGTGTTCTGCACTGAGAACCAGGGAAGCCAGGGTTCTAAGACCTTTGGCAAGTCACTTCAGTGTCCATTGGCTCAGGTACCAACTTATATTGTAAGTCACCTGAGGCAGAAAATGATTTACTGGCCCTGAGCATCTGTTTGGAAAGGTGAATAACTAAATCCAAAAATATCCTCTGCCCTAGAGACTTACCATTCATGTTTGAATATATACCACATCCAAATCCAGGAAAACCATGGAAATGCCAAGCATGTTGTACAATTTTCAGGACACCTAATGGTTAGTGAAGCACAAGACAAGCATCTTCTTTCCACTGATGGATTCTCATGTGGGACGATTAATTAGTTTCCTACAATACAAAGCAAAATAGTGTCAAGAAAGGGACACATTAAAGATCATAAGCTCCAAAGAGAACAGAAAAAGGTCAAGGTACCCAGAAGATGAGGAGAACAAAGTTAAGTAAAATAAAAAAATAATTAAGCTTTATGGACAAAGGTATCCTGCTTGTCCTTCGACCCTCATATTCTGAACCTCTCCTGGATTTCTTGGCTGTTACAATTTATTGGATTAAGGGATTATGATATAGAAAACAGATGCGATTCCATGGTGAAAAAGGAGAGACAAATGTATCTCCAACCCCTAAAATGCCATACTAGGTCAGATCAAGCCCAGCATCCTGTTTCCAACAGTGGCCAATCCAGGCCATAAGAACCTGGCAAGTACCCAAAAACTAAGTCTATTCCATGTTACCATTGCTAATGGCAGTGGCTATTCTCTAAGTGAACTTAATAGCAGGTAATGGACTTCTCCTCCAAGAACTTATCCAATCCTCTTTTAAACACAGCTATACTAACTGCACTAACCACATCCTCTGGCAACAAATTCCAGAGTTTAATTGTGCGTTGAGTAAAAAAGAACTTTCTCCGATTAGTTTTAAATGTGCCCCATGCTAACTTCATGGAGTGCCCCCTAGTCTTTCTACTATCCGAAAGAGTAAATAACCGATTCACCATCTACCCGTTCTAGACCTCTCATGATTTTAAACACCTCTATCATATCCCCCCTCAGTCATCTCTTCTCCAAGCTGAAAAGTCCTAACCTCTTTAGTCTTTCCTCATAGGGGAGTTGTTCCATTCCCCTTATCATTTTGGTAGCCCTTCTCTGTACCTTCTCCATCGCAATTATATCTTTTTTGAGATGCGGCGACCAGAATTGTACACAGTATTCAAGGTGCGATCTCACCATGGAGCGATACAAAGGCATTATGACATTTTCCGTTTTATTCACCATTCCCTTTCTAATCATTCCCAACATTCTGTTTGCTTTTTTGACTGCCGCAGCACACTGTACCGACGATTTCAATGTGTTATCCACTATAACACCTAGATCTCTTTCTTGGGTTGTAGCACCTAATATGGAACCCAACATTGTGTAATTATAGCATGGGTTATTTTTCCCTATATGCATCACCTTGCACTTATCCACATTAAATTTCATCTGCCATTTGGATGCCCAATTTTCCAGTCTCACAAGGTCTTCCTGCAATTTATCACAATCTGCTTGTGATTTAACTACTCTGAACAATTTTGTGTCATCTGCAAATTTGATTATCTCACTCGTCGTATTTCTTTCCAGATCATTTATAAATATATTGAAAAGTAAGGGTCCCAATACAGATCCCTGAGGCACTCCACTGCCCACTCCCTTCCACTGAGAAAATTGTCCATTTAATCCTACTCTACTCACCTAATGATGAGGCACCCGGCCTCCTTTAGCATGGATGGAAGAAGGTGCTAGCACAGGTTCACCAGTAAAGTGCATATACATTCAACTCAGAAATCCTGGGCTGCCACGACTACTGACTGTAGCAGAAATTTGGTGCCATTGGGCCATGAGCCTTGCCAAAAAAAAAAAAATCTCTTAAAAATGGTAGACCAATTTACAAGTTAGCATCTTTGTAAACATGTCATTTGTCCTTGAGAAATATGTAAGTTGTTTTGTTTGCTTTGATCATAATTATCTGATACATTTCCGCAATGAATTGATTTTTCCCCCCTTCAATTCTAAATATATGAAAGTGATTCTATTCATATTAGAAATGTATGTGGTCATATAGTAGCTCTTAGAGGTTCTGAGCCTTTTCCATTGATGTTTGTGCTCATAATTATTTTTCTTTCAAAATGGACATGTTTAAGATTTGTAATGTCGGCAGCCACTCTTCACTAAATGCCTTTTAAAGCTGACTACAGCATGCAAGTTTTCCACTTTATTCTAATTGTTTTTGTTGTCATGAAACTAACTCACATATGCTATAAGCAATAATGAAATGAGACTGATGATGTATTGCATTTTTACAGTGTAGGATCAGCCTAAAAGCCATGTAAACTGGGTTAACGTGACATGAGGATTAGGACCTCCAAATTTATTTATTTTTTTAATAATCTAAGCATAAGTGCAAATGCTTTTATTCTGCAGTCAAGTGGGTGGAGCACAGAAGGATTGCAGAATCCACATGACAGTAGTTGAGCTTATGGAACTGTAATAGATCATTGCTATCTGTATAAGGCAGCAACTCATTGGCGTCGGGCTTATCAGTTTAAGAATCCTACAGCTTTCTAAATGTTCTAGCTAACGAGAAATGAAAAACATTGACTCTACTTACAACTATCCAAAACTGAGTACTCTAAATAGAACACTTCAATCCACAGACAGTCTAATCACAAATGTTAATTTTCCTTTCAGATGATAATCCTACACAAAAAAGGAGACTACCATTTTAAATTTCACTAGAAACTAGGAAAATCCTGGTCTCTACTGTCAGTTAATTGAGAAGAAAGTATCCCTTGTTTGTCAGTTTGGGGGAGGCTTAAAGAAATATTTATTGCCTAGATGCAACCTAAATTGAAAGACGCTCCACTGTAGTTATCATGATTTTGGGGGAAATACTGGCAAGGTCGACCACAGCAGACTTTATATGTCTAAAGAAATTGCTTTCATCTGTCATTTTAAACCTTAGCAGTTTTACTTTTCTGTTTCTGCAGACTGAGTTTGCACAGTCCCCTATTTTATTAACTTTAATTTGCAAGCATCAGATAAAGAATAAATTTCAAAGCACCCCTCCTCACATTTCCTTTGAGAAAATTAGTTAAGAAAGAGGTGGGTTTACATTTTTAAATGCAAATTGCCAAGTAAATCCCCTTATTCTTGATAATTATGGTTGACAAAGATCTTTAAAACAGGAAAAGAAACTAAAGAGCATGCATCCATGTAAGACAAACTTAATTCATTCATGTAAGACAAACTTAATGCATTTATCAAATAGGTATGTTTGATTGTGAGAAACATTTTCAGTGTTTCTTAGAGGTAATCCACAAAATCTGGCACTGGCACTGCTAGTCACTCTTGAGCTTATTACAAACTTTAGGGAAAGGTACTGAAGTTAAGGTGTCAGGCTTTACCTTTCATGTTAGATATGCAGTTAATATGAGATTTGTAACTTTACCATTACATTAAATTGACTTTTTCTAGCACATTTTATTTTAGTCCTAGATCAGGGTACCATGTAATAAATTGCATACAGGTACAATGATAGCCACCTCAGAGGGCTTACAGGGTGAAGTCTTTATCTACAGTACAGGGAGAGAAAACATTTTGCTCAAGTAGCAGTATGGCAGAAACAGGACTCAAACTTTAGTTTTTCCGGGTTCCAGCCCATTACTCAAATCACTAGGCAGGTTCTTCTTCCATTCTATACAAAGTAGTCACAGCTGTGGGTTTACCAGTCTATTAAAAATGTACATACCACACCATAAGCAAAAACTATCAGAGTGGGATATGATAGAGGTCTATAAGATAATGAGAGGTCTTGAACGAGTAGATGTGAATCGGTTATTTACACTTTCAGATAATAGAAGGACCAGGGGGCACTCCATGAAGTTAGCAATTAGCACATTTTAGACTAATCAGAGAAAATTCTTTTTCACTCAACACACAATAAAGCTCTGGAATTTGTTGCCAGAGGATGTGGTTAGTGCAGTTAGTGTAGCTGGATTCAAAAAAGGTTTGGATAAGTTATTGGAGGAGAAGTCTATTAACTGCTATTAATCACGTTTACTTAGATAATAGCCCCTGCTATTAATTGCATCAGTAGCATGGGATCACCTTGGTGTTTCGGTAATTGCCAGGTCTTTGTGGCCTGTTTGGCCTCTGTTGGAAACAGGATGCTGGGCTTGATGGACCCCTTGGTCTTGACCCAGTATGGCAATTTCTTATGTTCTTATCCTCTTCCCTGCTAGACCCTTTAGCCTGCAACCCCACCCACTCAAGCACTAGGGACCAGGAAAGCCTTAAGATGTTTCCCGAACGTTTGATAGTTTGATTCTGACCGCACTGAAATTGGTAAGACATACCATAGTTGTGAAGCTATGCTAGTAAAAACTCTTCCACAAAAATGCTGCAACTGAAACCCATATCCCGTGAAGGGGTATACAGGAGAAAATACCAGAACATTTTCAAGGCTGATTCTAGAGATTGCCCTGTCTCTACACAGCAGGGAATCCTGGTCTTGGGCAGAGGTCTATAGGAAAGGAGGATAACTAGCCAGACCCAGGAGGGAAGAAGAGACCCCAGGAAGGAGAAGGAACCTAGGGAAGGCCCAGATTGAGAAGCTACAAATTACATTGCTGTTATTCATGTTTAAAGAACTGCTACAGTAAGCAGAGCTTTTTTTTGTTTTTGTTAATAAAAGTTGATGAAAGAAAAGCCAGAATCTAGCCTGGGTCTATTCTCTGGCCAGCCACAAGCCCATTGACGTTGACAGTTGAAACTTTGCAAAGTCTGCGAGGCCCGACCTGTGATTTACCATTTCAACTTATCATATAAGTACTTTGGACCATTATTCCTCAAACAGTGAAAAACCAGTTAGTAATTTAAACTTTATTCTCTCGAACACTGGTAACCAATTGAGGTTATCAATGGAGAGCAGCATTTTCATTTCTACTTTTATCACAAATTAACCAAGCTGCAGTATTTTGAATAAGTTGGAACTTCTTGATCATAGCAATAGGCATCCTTACCAGGAAAAGGTTATAATCTAATGCCCCACAAATTATCCAAGTCATGTTCAAAAGAATCATAGCTGAGTACGGAAAACTGACAGCATCCAAACCTTCTTACCAATAACGTAACCACTGGTCAGAACTAGGTAAACTTTACCTGCTGCTGTTTGTAATGTTTCCCCGGAATTTCCTTCTGTTAGCCTGTTAAGTGAAAATATGAGACTCAAGGCTGGTTCAGTATCACTGAAGTTCTTAAATGGCATTGTGAAAACCTTGTTGCTTGTTCCTTTTACTTTTAAATATAATGCCATGACTATCCTCATTCTGTGTAATATAATTTAGGACTTCTGACTTTGTTATATCTGAGAAACACAGTTTTAACTGAAAAATCTTGGAGAATAAAAATGGCCAGAGGAGTTTCCCCAGACCCTGCCAGCCAAAAACCCAGAGGTGCTGTGCCAGTCAAAGAAGAAATAGGACTGAGGTGAATCCCTAGGCCCCACCAGTCAAATAGCCTGAGGAGCTCAGCTTCCATACTTATGATACTTCGTCTGCTATACCTGGCCACCTCTCTTCTCTGGCTGCCCACTGTGCTGAGTCAGTAGGAATGCAGAGATAGGAGTGTGTGTGTGTGTGTGGAGGGGGGAGGGGAGGGAGACTGTTGGGGTTAGAAGGGGAGAGCAAATAAGGGTGCGGTAGGTAGAAAGACAAATGGAGGGAAAGAGTGGAGGTGAAAAGTGAGTGAAGGAATGACATGGTAGAACAGGGGAAGTGAAAAATTGTAGAGAGGGATGAATAGGGTGCAAGTGTGAGATATCCTATAATGCCACCTCCATACACATTCTTATATCTATACCTCTCCCCTTTAGTAAATTAAATCAACAGAAAGGGACATATAAGAATTATTCATGCCATGAAAACCGTAATATACACTGATTTCAATACTATCCAAAAATCCTAATTAGCTGGAAAATAAACACCTAAATTTACACTAAATATAATTTTGAGAGTGCTAAGTAGCACTGCTGGGGATGATAGAGCTGGTGCTTTGCTAATGAGTCTTATGCTGTTCACCAATGTAGATAGTTTACTTAACCTTTACTTTATATTTTCTCACTTTATAATCCCATTCTCCATATTCTCCTTCTTTATGGTTATTTATTTTATTTATTTGTTTTTATATACTGACATTCGTAGGGTACATCACATCGGTTTACAATAAATGAAGTATGAGATTCAGTAAATAAAATCACAGTATAAAATACAATAAAAAATTCAAAATATAAAAGTACAGTTAAAATATAAAATACAATTAATCACTATATAAAATTCTGAATGTTCTAATAGAATAATTGTTATAAACAAGATGGATGAGGAATTTAGTATATCAGCAAATGTTATGTGAATGCTTGTTGAAAGAGCCAGGTTTTAGTGCCCTTCTTGAATGTTCTAATATTTGATTCCATTCTTAAGTCTTGAGGTAGTGAGTTCCATAGCTGAGGACCTGTAATTGCTCTTTGTCTTACGGCATTTAGGTGTGCTGTTTTGGGGTAAGGGATAGGTAGTGTCCCATTACTTGCAGACCTTGTAGTTCTCTGTGGAGTGTGAAAGTGCAATGCTGCAGTAAGCCATTCCATTTTATCGTTATATAGCGTTTTGTGAATTAATGATAATGTTTTAAACTGAGTACAGTATATGATTGGTTCAATTCAGTAGTTGGACCTGGTTCTTATCTGTTTGAAGGGAAGGGAGAAGTCTTAGCCATTTGATTATTTAGAAAGCATTTTTTTAAATCCTTTAGCATTGAGTTGGCATTATTTGGAATTACATGAGATTCCCTTTTACTTTTTGTTATCAGTTAGGTGGCTCCCTAATAGCTGGAACAAATTTTGATGATTAAACATTCTTATATAGCATAGGTTTATTTCAAACTATTCGGTTCAGTTTTGCTCACAGGATCTTTTCAAACTTGAGTATTACAATCTCTAGTTTCATTTGGCTAAATAAATGACCTCATATAAAACTTGATATTCTTTAACTACTAAAGGCTTAAGAGGCCTTGACTCTACATATATATTACTGAGCAGCCAGAATATTGTTTTTAAGAGTTTGGTTTAGAATGGATTAAACCCTGATCTGGTTTTCTTATAGGAATCCAAGCACAAAGAACCACAGCTCTTGTTTTATATATCAAACTGTAAGCAATCAAAAAAACAAGGTATCTGAACTTTATCCACAATGTGCTATTATCAACAAAAAATTCTATCTAATAATTTTTGAAAAAATGTATAAAACCGCATCAGCAAGCCTGACAACGGCAGTGAGCCCACTTGCCGTCCGGACTTCTCGTCATGGAAGATGGTATGAATTTTCAATACTTTTAATACAATCTTCCTTGCTTCTTCAGGTAAGGAAAATTATCAACTCCCTTGATATCCCACATGCTGAAAATGTGGCATAGTATTTTCAAGAAATTGAATGCTTCTGTTAGCTCCTCTTCACCTATATCTTTCTCAAGATTAATTGAGAAATTTGTGCCTGAAATGAGATTAGGCAGGATCTGGCATTGGGGTTTCTTTGGCAGTTGTGGTAAGATGATTGCCTTAAGTCCTAAATCCTATTGAATTAATTTTGACTTGCAATCAAGTTTCACTTATAATGTCTTTATTGTAATCAACTGTTCTTGATATTCAGTGTAGTCAGGGAATCCAACTATTTCTGGTTGGTTAATGGAATAAAGGTCTATGGTTGGCATTAGATGATTATGATTGAAGATCTGTCCTGCACTCCATTCATAAGATCTCTATTGCTACTGTTGGTCAAAACTCTTCCTAAAACTACTTCCCCATACTTATAGGTACTTTGCATTTTATGCAAGCTTTCCCTTAACACCAATAGATTATATAGATGGAAATGTAGTCTGGAAGAGTGTTATCTACACATATGGTGGTCTTTTATTGTGGTTTAGCAGTTTGGGAGGAATATGGAATCTAAGATCTCTGTTATATTGTGAAGATTTATTGCGTTCTCCCTAGAGATTTACTTGCTTGTGGTATTGCAGAGATGTTCTATTATTGTTTCCTCCTAGTTGGCAAATCAGCTTGTGCATATGACCAGATTCATATCATCCATCTTTTGGAATCAAGCTAGAACAGGTTTTTGAAATTGCATAGATTTAAAAAGGTTTTTTTTTACTGAAAAATGACAGCCAAATATGAAAGTATATGGAGGAAATTCTGTTTTTTTTTTACAGGAGAACATATTTATAATGCTTTGTGTGAATTTGCTTATTATATGGCTCGTTTATTTTATAGTCTGAGGACTTGATTTGTGTAATATTATCTTTACTGCCAGGTATGGGGTTTTTTTTTATATTATACTATTGTGTGATGTTTTTGTTTGCCTGATAAATGAAAAGAAAAAACAGTACCTACTTTATACAGAAGAGAATCTTTAAGTGGATCAAAATTATCAATGTGACTTGATTAGATGAATCTACTGTGCATTAAGTTGAAACAAATTCATACTTTGATCCATGGAGAGGCAATTGCTACCTGGACAAAAATGTGTAGAGATAGTTAAACTGATATACAGAAATAGTCAACTACCCTTAATTTTTTTTTTAAACATGTTTCTGTTACATAAATTAAACTTATTGAACAAAAATAAACTTGTAACTATTATTGTATTGGGGACATGAATGCAACACTTCAACAAGAGACTAAGCCTAAACAAGCAAGTGGAGGCGGGGTGAGTTGAATGCTGTTTTTAGTTTAGGTCTCATTTACATTGGTACAAGAGGTATTGCTTACAGTGGTAGTTATGGTTTATATGGGGTGGGAACCAGGGGCAGGGCAGGCTTGGGAAAAAGATGAATACATTTTTACATGGGGGTGGGAATTAAGGGATGAGTATTTTTATGTGAGGTGGGAACTGGGGAGTTAGTTTGAATTCTCGTTATTATTGTGCACCAAAAAGAAGGGTGGTCTATCAAATGCTATATATGTTATTGCCTTGAATCTGAATGTTTGGTGATATAGCATGGTACTATTATTTAGGAGATATATGAACAAGTCCTATGAGTATTTGTACTCCCTTACTTTTCATCCTTAATGTAAAAACTATTGATAGAGAATATGGAGTGTATGATGTTTGGATTCTAAGAAATTTCTAACATTGTACTGAAGATGTATTTATTGTCCCCAGGTGTAGTTCCTTATTTTGCAGCTCTACCTATATTAAAAGGTTACAGTAGTGAGGATCACAAAAACATGACTGTTTTTTTAATGTAGCTGGATGTGCACCAGTATTCAATAGAGATGTGAATCGTGTGATCGATCATCTTAACGATCGATTTCGGCTGGGGGGGAGGGAATCAGATCGTCGCAGTTTTGTTTTTTTAAATATCGTGTAAATCGTAAATCGGGGGAGGGCGGGAAAACCGACACACTAAAACAACCCTAAAACCCACCCCGACCCTTTAAAATAAATCCCCCACCCTCCCGAACCCCCCCAAAATATCTTAAATTACCTGGGGTCCAGTGGGGAGGTCCTGGTGTGATCTTCCACTCTCGGGCACACTAAAACAACCCTAAAACCCACCCCGACCCTTTAAAATAAATCCCCCACCCTCCCGAACCCCCCCAAAATGTCTTAAATTACCTGGGGTCCAGTGGGGGGGTCCCGGTGTGATGTTCCACTCTCGGGCCACGGGTGCATTTGATAAAAATGGCGCCGGCGCTACCTTTGCCCTGTCATATGACAGGATACCCAATCCTGGCAATTTACTAATATATCACAAGCCAATTAACAGCTAATAAAATATATTGTGACATACATCTAATTTCTCAATCTTTATTGGTGAAAAATTCATAAAGCACATCCCACAATATTCCCATAATACCCCACACAATAGATATTTTGTTATAAAAAACTATTGCAACATTCCCATACACAAACCATCCACTCTACATACCACTCATACAAGAACTCACTAATCCTTACACAAAACAATCTCTAAAAATTTGAATCAAACATCAACAACAAATCTTTACACAACATGTAATCAAATTCAGATACAGTCTGTTTTATAAGCAGAAGAGTCGCGATACACATTAATTCATGCGTTACAAGAACGCCAATCCTCTTGAACCTTCTTTGTCTTCTCTCTACATGTTTCGCCTTCCCTCAGGCTTCTTCAGGAGAGCTTCTAAAACAATCTCCCACTGCTCATGTATCCAACATCTATCCAAAGGGCTATCTAAAAACATTCCACAAAGATCAGGAACACTTCATTTAATACATTTTTCATATAAAAGGACGGAAGAAGAGAAAGGGGTTACTTCCGTTGATTCACTCGATGGCGGCGTTTGTTCTTTGACTGAAGGTGGTGGCGGTTCCACGCCCAAAATTGAGAAGGTAAGGTTCTTTGATAGTAGTGCATGTTGGTAATTTCTCGAGAGAAGTCCAAGTATTCTGATTCTCTTTGAAATCAAATTTTTTTCATTCTAGTTTTGACAAATGTAAGATGAGGTGTTCCATACATTTGAATTGTTGAGACGCTGTGAAATACAAGTCGGGGAATGTGTTCAGCTGTATGTCTGGGACAGTTTTTTGGGACGTGCAGGTATAAAAATGAGTTGGAATTGCTTATGAAAGTATTAATTTATATGAAAAATGTATTAAATGAAGTGTTCCTGATCTTTGTGGAATGTTTTTAGATAGCCCTTTGGATAGATGTTGGATGTTGGAATATTGTGGGATGTGCTTTATGAATTTTTCACCAATAAAGATTGAGAAATTAGATGTATGTCACAATATATTTTATTAGCTGTCATATGACAGGGCAAAGGTAGCGCCGGCGCCATTTTGGTTCCTGTCCCCCGACGTCGCGAGCGTAGGAGATCACTCCCGGACCCCCGCTGGACCCCCAGGGACTTTTGGCCCGCTTGGGGGGGCCTCCTGACCCCCACAAGACTTGCCAAAAGTCCAGCGGGGGTCCGGGAATGACCTCCTGCACTCGAATCGTATTGCCATTTTGCAGTACGGCAATATGGCCATACGGCTGGCGCCATTTACCTTTGCCCTGTCATATGACAGGGCAAAGGTAGCGCCGGCGCCATTTCTATCAAATGCACCCGTGGCCCGAGAGTGGAACATCACACCGGGGACCCCCCCCCACTGGACCCCAGGTAATTTAAGACATTTTGGGGGGGTTCAGGAGGTTGGGGGATTTATTTTAAAGGGTCGGGGTGGGTTTTAGGGTTGTTTTAGTGTGCCGGTTTTCCCGCCCTCCCCCTTCCCCCCCCCCTTCCCCCGATTTACGATTTTTGACGATAAATCGGGGGAATTCCTATTATATATCGCCTCTAACGATTTTTGACGATTTAAAATATATGGGACGATATTTTAAATCGTCAAAAAACGATTCACATCCCTAGTATTCAATGTGTATAACTAGCAGTTTTCTATTTTAGTCTTCAATAAACAGCTTTAAATATAAAAAAGTGAATTTTAAAAGCCCTGCGTGCGCCAAAACTGGGAGATATGCACACAAGTCAGGCTGGCTCCTGCCAAGCGGATTTTAAAAGCCGCCCAAGCACTCGCCTACTTACCACTATGCACACAAATAAAAAGTTCCCAAAAGAGGCAGATGGGGGCGTGGTCTGGGCGGGGCATGGATGTTCCTGGATTTCACATTGAAATTAGCATGCAAATACATAACGCACACAGGTGCGTGTTGGGGGGGCCCCTGCCTCATAACTTTACTTCTGTTTTGGATGACATGGAAGTTATAAAATAACGATAAATAGATCATCTGAGTTTGAAGGGTCTGAGCTAACAGGGGAGAAGGGAGGCTGTTAAACTGGGGTGGGGTGGGGGCAAATTGGGAATGAACTGGTAATGGCGTCTGCGCACGTGTCTCTTAAAATCCCCCCACTTACGTGGTAGAAGCAGCATTTGTGTGTATGTAGTCAGGCTAATTTATAACATGCACGCAAATATGCGCATAGGTTACAAAATGACTGTGTACCTGGGCACAGGCAGACAACGCACTCACATGTGCGCCTGCGCACTGGCTTAAAATTTACTGTCCCAGTGTATAATTACAGTAATATAGTATACATTAAAATTTAATCTTTATAAATCACTAGATAGTCTGATACCTCAGTGCAGTGTAGAGTACAACATAAATATTAACAAAGTCTTATACAATGCACATATCTTTTTTTTTTTATTGCCTTTGACACTGGTATCGATACAGACTCTCAGTCTTTCTTATTATAAGGCCTCATCTTACAGAAACTGTTGGCCTTCAAACATCATGACTTTTTAATTCGACTATTTTAAACATGAACATGCCTTTATAAATAATTTTGATTATATAATTCTGTTTAGGTCTCAAGTATGTTGATCTCTACGCACAGTGAAAAAATAGCTTTAACTAAGGATGTACAAAAATTGCAATTTTCATCTGTCTTTACAATTACACAACTTGTGTGAAAATATTAGTCATACACTAATGGGAGAATTTCATTGTGAACTGTAGGGCTCTTAGATGCAGCAAAACTGGTGATGATCATCCATTTTTCATCTGTTTTCTCTCCAAATATTTCCATTATGTTCTACAAAGAAAAAAATTGCATGTTGTGCAAGAAATGTACTGTAGAACCAAAAATCCTTGTTTCTTCCAGTTTTTGCTCTTCCTGGGAATATTTTTCACACATCTGTACCTTCTGTATTACATGGAGAATATCATAAACAAACAATGGCTTGCATGAGTTTTTCAGAGATAGAAAGTTGCATTTATTATGGAAGTTTAGATTTGATGGTACAGAACTAACGACTTTGGATGAATTTGTTTGAAGCTTTTACTTTTAGTAGTATAAACATAAAATTATAAAAGAGATTTATTATGGAAACAAATTGGTCACAAAAGCCTATTCTGTAAACTAATGTCAAGCATGCTCTCTGCATAATATATCATATTATCTGCCATCTGTACAGGCATTCTATTTTCTTTAGCAAACACTCAAAGAAGCACTGGCTAGCTTGGTCCATTTGTGTTCCAATGGCATTGTTGGCTGATTCTGTTCATGTGGTAGAAAGTACAAAATACAGTAGAAGAATGGTAGCAGCCTGGAGCACCAAGACCAAGAATTGTACATTCAAATTGGCATAGATATGCGGTGCCACCTGAAATGGGATACTTGTGCACCTGGCTAGGGAGGTTATTTGTCTGGGTCTGGCTATGGGGGGGGGGAGGGAGTGTCACAGGCAAGCCATAAAGGCAGTAGCCACATGGTTGACGTGGCCACCATGTGTGACTACCCCTCACTCTTCTGGCATGGATTGGTAACATGGTGCCTTGGAATTGGTCAGCCCTGGGCATGCCTGTGTCATTGGCAAATACTGTGGCTTGATCCTCTGGTTGGTGCAATGATGTGGGGAGGGGGGGGGAGACAGTGGGAGATTTAAAACTCACTAACTCCCACAGCTCCCCTCCCCCTTTTTGCCACAAGCTTCTGGGACATTCAGCTTTGCATGTTAAAGGTCCCATGCCTCTCTCCTCTTCAGGCCTTCAGAGGCCCAGTTCCTTTTTTATCGAAATGCTATTTAAGTGCCCTGTTTTCAGGTGAGCCCCTTGCTGCCCAATCATCTGTGGGCAGATAAAATAAAAAAGGGAGAAGGAACAGGGAGAGGCCATTTTTAGGCTTTCTCCAATGAAGTCTGTTGCAGTGCTAGTGATGCTCTGATTTTCCAAGCTGGTGAGTACCCATGGAAGCCCATGGGCTAAGGCTGATTGTTTCTGCAGTTGCCTCCTTTATGGCTAGCAGATTTTGCTATGGCATACTCTGGTCAGATCTCTGGGCTTTGGCTCGTCATGCCCAGCCAAAATGTATGGCCAGCTCATTAGCAGATCCGGCCCCAGCAGAGCCAGATGGTGTGGGACAAAATGATCTGACCGGGGCAAGATGGCATCCTGAAAGCAAGATGTGAAGTTGAGCTGCTCTGGATTATCTACTAAAAAACTTCGTGCTATAATGCCACTGAAAAGAAAGGGTAAAATGAGGCTTTTTCCCTCAATAACGACTCAACTTACTGATCAGGCTCTGATAACTCGCTTCATGTCTGCGGGAGATGCAGATTTTGGGGGGGATTCCCCCGCTGCATTGGCAGTTGGAGGAGAGCAGCTGTTGCCTGGGGCGGAGGTTTCCCTCAGCCCCCCCAACACCAGACCACCATCGGTTAGGGTGGAACTGATTCCAGGCGAGCTGCAGCCGTCGAGGGCTGATGAGGTCATCGAACAGGCAAAGCAGGAAGATGATCTATCAGCATCTGCACAACCAGGGATGTGGAGAAATACAATGGGGGAGAGTTTTGAAACCCTGGTTGGACTCCCAATTACACCAGCCTTGGAAGGTGACCCCTCTACATTGGGTGAATAGCTTATACCCTCGACTAAAACTGCGGTAGTAACTTTGGAGAATCTTTGGAAATTGGTAGCAGGACTTTCAGTTGCTGTGAAAACTTGCAATAAATAAATGGATCATTTAACCATTTCTGTGAATAATAAAATTCAAGATCACGAGAATTCGTTAGAAGCTGTTAAGATGTCAGTAGCCAAAACTGAAACAGAGGTACAACAAATAAAAAACGTTAATATGGCTACTGTTAAAGAGAGAACTGCCTTATCCCGGAGATTAGAAATTCTTGAAAATTGGAACCACCGGTTAAATTTGAGACTGATTAATTTTCCCAGGGTCATGGGTGAAATGCCGGAAACAACTTTTAAGAGGTTCTTTGGTGAGGTACTTCAAATACCTGAATCTGAGATACCAATGATTAACAAAGTGTATTTGATACCTAATAATTTTCTTGAGAGACATACTATAACTGACCCTGGTGGTGTGCCTTTAGATATGCAAAATTTAACCTCTTTTTTGGAATCATCAGGTAATGAAATTATTGACCGTCCTATTCTATTGGTCTCTCTTATTGCTTATTTTCGACATTTAAATATATTATTTCATGGCTCTATAGTAAGAATTAGGGATGTGCAGACAAAAAGTTTATGTTCATAAGTCGAAAGGGGGGGTCAATTTCGGTCAATATGGACATATGTAGAATTCTATAAGTTGAGTCTATGTCCATACGTGCACCGATTCCCTAAATAAAAATTTAAACCCCTCACCCTCCTTAATCCCCCCCCCCCCCAAGACTTACCAAAACTCCCTGGTGGTCGAGCGGGGAGTCAGGACGCCATTCCTGTATTCCTTTGCGAGGAGCACGTGACGGCGTCACGTCGGAGTGATGCGGACGTCACGTGATTCCCCGCGCGTTCGCTCCGGGACCCTCGTTGGACACAACCGGAACTTTTGGCCAGCTTGGGGGGGCCTCCTGACCCCCCCAAGCTGGCCAAAATTATTCAACATAGCTATGTTGAATAAGTTGGAAATCCGATAGTTTTCGCCTCATCGCTTTTTTAAGTTAAAAAAAAAATTACGTTGCGTTTTACATATGCGTTCAAAACGAATGCACACCCCTAGTAAGAATGCTTCCTAATATATCAAAAGTAACTCAAGAGAGATGTAAAGGTTTCTTGTCAATGAGACAAGAAACAATATCATTGGGAGCTTGTTTTCTACTGAGATACCCCTGCAAATGTATAGTTAAAAAATCCTATATATTTTTTGCGCCAGAACAATTGAGAGTTTTCCTTAATTCATTTATTTCTGAAAAATGTTTCCCATAGTCTTCAATATAAGATGTATGCATCTATCAGGACTATACCTATACCTGAAATGTATTACTTTGAACGCCTCGTTAACAATGCCCCTTATGGCATTGCTGAATTATGAACTAGTAATAAGCCATTAAGAATTGTGTTTTCTTTATTGTTGCTTTATTTTGGGAAAATAATATAATGGCTTATACATGTTACCTATTGATAAAATACTTGTATGTATTAGTAAAGACATAAAAAAATAATAATAAAAAAAAAAATCTGACCTTAAGACCTACTGGTGCTGCTTACCAGCAGGGAGCTAGAAGTCATCAGGGATGAAGTAGGGCTTCCATGCAGCCACTAGAGTTCATGACTACATGTGACAGGGCAGGGAAAGGTGGTGGAGCTCCTGCTTAGTCTTCCCATAAGGACACCCCCAATATGCCTGGTACAAAGTTCCAAGATGGCAATGAAAGAGGACAGGGTCGAGGTCTAGTAACTTGGTTGGTGATGACACTGAGTGGGCTGTTGAACTGCATCTCAAAACGCCCCTCTTACTTGCATAATAACTGTATGGAGGTGAGCCAGCCTAGCTGAAGAGGTTAGGGCTGTTCAGCTTGGAGAAGAGATGGCTAAGGGGGGATATAATAGAGGTCTTTAAGATCATGAGAGTCTTGAATGAGTAAATGTGAATCGGTTATTTACACTTTCGAATAATAGAAGGACTAGGGGGCATTCCATGAAGTTAGCAAGTAGCACATTTTAGACTAATCGGAGACAATTCTTCTTCACTCAACGCACAATAAAGCTTTGGAACTTGTTGCCAGAGGATGTGGTTAGTGCAGTTAGTGTAGCTGGGTTCAAAAAAGGTTTGGATAAGTTCTTGGAGGAGAAGTCCATTAACTGCTATTAATCAAGTTTACTTAGGGAATAGCCACTGCTATTAATTGCATCAGTAGCATGGGATCTTCTTAGTGTTTGGGTAATTGCCAGGTTCTTGTGGCCTGGTTTAGCCTCTGTTGGAAACAGAATGCTGGGCTTGATGGACCCTTGGTCTGACCCAGCATGGCAGTTTCTTAGGTTCTTATGTTCAAACCCATAAGAATAGCAGTAGCTAAAATGGAAACAAAAGGCTTAGACAAACTTTAAAAAAATAATGATTTGGTCCCATTCTGTCTTTAAGGACTGAGACTTGAAATTACGTATTAGGACAATCAAGGAGCAAGTCTTTAAAGGCATCCTGGGACAGAAAAGTTTTTAATTCTTTCTTGAACTTTTTAGGGCCCTCAATAATGCGCAGGTGGGAGGATGAGTTCCATAATGAGGGATTGGCAATGGAAAAAGGCCTGTCTCTAGCTGAGTCAAGTCTGACATGTCATGGAGCAGAAATTGTCAGGAATTATTGATTTACATAGCGGAGAGATTGGCAAGGAGCATATAACTTTTAGGCTGGCATTAATCAGGGTGAAGTAATATTGTGAAGCATATTGTAGATAATGGATGCTGTCTTATATTTTTGATATGCCACTTAATTGGAAGCCAGGGTAATTGTATCAGTATTGGGGTAATATGTTCATGAAGTTTTGTACCGGTAAGTAGACGAGCGGCAGAGTTCTGAATAACCTATAGTGATTTTATAGTATATAGGGCAGATTGATGAATAGAGAATTACAATGATCAAGGGAGGAGAAAATGAGGGACTGAAGCACTTTTCAGAAATCGGTAGGATTTAGAAAAGGTTTGATGAGATGGAGCATTTTCAGTTTTGCAAAGGAGCATTATGTGATGGTGGAAATATGAGGCTTCATGGATAACAATGGATCTAGGGTAACTCCTAGATTATGGATTTTCTTGGAGATTGATATGATTGTGGTGTGAAAATGCAAGGATGCAGGGATATCGATTTTAGACTGAGCTAAAATGAGGATTTCAGTATCTTATACGTTACCCACTAGCCCTGCCTGTAGGGGCAAGCTGGGAGGATGTATAAGAGATCCCCTTCCACCGCAGAATTGTGAGCATACTCCAAAGGGTCTCAGAAATGTCCACACAAGCAACCAAGGGTGGATGCTGTCCCCAAGAGTATTAATATATACTTGCACCATCACAGGGGATAATCTTCTAATTGCAGTCCCTGTAACTTCATCCTCAATGGCATAGGTGCTGTTTTTCCCCTTCTAGGCATTCACTGTTCTGATATCTTTACAGAGACCTCTCTGCTTATAAGGATTATAACCATCATCCCTATTATGATTACTCTCCTAGGAGGCACTCTCCTTACCATTACAGTCAGTTTCAGGCTCATGAGGGGTACCGCCATAGCAACAGGTAGTGCTATCCTGAGACATGATGTATTTTCACCTCTACTTGGCAGATTCTGCATGTGTGGTTCTTGTCTACCATTACTCAGTCTGCTGGGAAGGTGCTTTTGTCGTCTTCTATTCCTCCTACAGACATATATGCCAATGTCCCTATCTAGGATCAGCCTCCCTATCATAAAATCTGTGACATTGATGGCATCAGCAATGGTCATCTCCAATCCTCCACTAATACAGATTGAATCTACAGCTATTATACTGCTGTCTTATACACAGGCAAAGTCTGATTAGAAGGACAAGCGCAAACACAGGACAAAAGCACTCTTCCTGTTCCACCTTTTGCAGCACTTCATATTCTAGTTGCTCATGGGCCTTGTCACTCACTGGCAGCCTAGATGGCCCTATAGTATCCAGGTCTCCAGGGGCTGCAGGGCCATCTGGGTTGCCAGCTAGTGACAAGGGTATGGATCATGAGCTTTGGGAGTCTTTCCCAAGATCCCTTCAATACCAAATCAGGTACTACTTCAAGGCCATTCATGGTAAAAATTGGAATATCAAATAGCCATAAATAATTGACTGACATAGGCTGCTTGAGGGAAGAAGAGACAGAGCTGAAGAAAATGGGAGATGGGCCAAGGGAAATTAATTGGGTATACTCCTTTGCTCGTCGGGCCTTGGTGGCTACACATGCAGATCCTTCTCTAGTGAAACCCTTGTGGAGCTAATTAGATTCTATTATGAGTGTTTACAAGGACTGCAGTGGGTTTGCATGTCTTAAATATGACAAGGCCTTCTGAGAGAGGATAGTGAGCAAAAGCATCCTGACCTGGGGCACTCAGAACTTTCAGGCTGTGGTTGACAAAGATGACTAGGAAAGTTTGATGCCAAGCCCTCAATTTTCCCCTTTCGCAGTACAGGCAGATAAGGGAGTAATGTGATGGACAACTGTCAGAAATGATGTTTGCTGGTGCTTCAACAGGGGACCCACTTCCACAGCTGGTTGTTGACACAAATATATCTGCAACCGATTCACCTCAGGTCATCCTGACACCAAGTACCCCTAAAAGGGATCCCACAATGGGGTCAAGTAAGAATTCCTCACTAGCACTTGCACTGTCCCCCATAAATTGGCAGCATATATAATTCTTTGGCTATCCCAATAGCCAGATTAGAGAGTAGTGTATATGATTCTGAGTGGTTTCTGTGATGGGTTCGTCATTCCCTACATAGGACCTCGGCATCCCACAGAGTTATTTAATGTGCTTTCTGAATGGTACCTGTCTGGTATTATCAGGGAAAAGCTAACAAAGGAGATACAACTTGGCTAGGTGGCAGGGCCCCTTTTAGGCATGCCCCCTCCCATCCCTCTCCCTGTCTTTTCTGGTCGTGGTCTCTAAAATCTGTCTTCTGAGGGCTCCTCGGTGAATGACTTAATTTTGTTGAGGGCTGCATGGTGCAGTTTGCTTCTTTTGATTGTGCTCCGGCGCTTCTCAGGAGATGCAGAACAAGGTACATTGATGGCCAAAGCAGACAATGAGCCTGCATTTCGGTTGCTGCCAGTACACTCTGACAGCTCATCCCCTGTTGAATTTTCACTTTGAAGGTGTTTTTTTTTTTATTGTGACAAATGCATGTAAATGAGTGTTCTATCTCGTGTGCTTATTTTGAGGGATTCAGTACATTTGTACACTGGATTACTGGAGTGCAGACCAACTTCAAGTCCATTGTTCATTACCTAGACAACTTTTTCATTAAAAAAAAAAAAAAAAGGTAGTACAGCAGACTGTGAACACCTGTACCAATCTTTCAGTTAGTTCTGCCACTTTGGTATTCTGCTGGCAGAAGACAAATCACAAAGTCCCACAACTACCACCATCTTTTTGGGAATTGTGTTGGACTCCCTGATCTTTGTCTCCAGGTTCCCTCCAGACAAACTGTCTAAATTATCCAATTTGGTGTTGTTGACGATAGCGAGTAAGAAAGTCAATGCTGAGATACATTTATTTTCTAGTAAATATATTTTCTAGGTCAGTTTTCTGCATAATCTAGTTCATCTCAACAGCAAATACATTGATGTAATTTCCAACTTTGGTTCTATGTAAACCGACGCGGTATGTACTAGTACATGAACATCGGTATATAAAAGCCTTTAAATAAATACATATTCTGGGTTGATATATCATCATTATTTGGGGTGCTTTGAAATGGAATGATAACCTAAGATTTCCATTACATTATTCTTCGTGTTATATTAAGTAAACATTTAACATCACTCAATACTTATTGCTCAGTTTGTTAACATAGTCTAATATTCCAACAGCTATTTTATTAGCATATTGGAGTTTTTCGTTAGTTTGTATGCATTTGTAAAGAGCTATGTTTTTAGTTCTCATTTGAAACTCTTTCTTTCTGTTATCTGGCGTAGTGACTCTGGGAGAGAGTTCCATAGTCTAGGGCCCGCTGTGGAAAACATTCTGTCTCTTATTTGTGTTAGGTGCATGTTCCATACTTGTAGGCACCTTTAGTAGTCCTTGTTTTGTGATCTTAGGGCTCTCTATGGGTTATATGGTTGAAGAGTCACTCCGATTAAACATGCAATCATTAATTGGAAACCTTGCTTTCGCAGTGTGAGCAATACCAATGGGAAAGGTGTTTTAACGCTGCTGATCATGATGATAGGGTTTACTGTGCCCATCATGAACTGTGTATTAACAGCACTCTGAGGGAAGATCTGGCCATCTGGCAGACCTACCTAGCAAGTCTGAATGGTGTGTCCACATGACTTTTTTACACTGTTGGAGGTGACGACTTCCAGCTTTACTCTGCATCAGGGGCATCAATTTTGGAATCTACTGAATGAGGGCATAATCGGGTAGATTTTCCACTGCTGCGCACATAAATTCCGGCCTTTACATGTGTGGTCAGGCTTTGCGTGTGCGGAGCCAATTATCCACAAGGCCCGGTCACATGTGTAAAGGCCAGTACACGCACAAGTGCCGGGCTTCCTGCAAGGAGCGGGTCGTGAGGCATGTTCTGGGCAGGGAGGGGTGAGTTGGGGGGCAGACCGGGACAGCGCCCTTGTTTGCTGTCCCAGAGCCTCGGTTGCCAGCCAGCTGCTGGCGCGTGCAACTTACTTCAGCCTGGGAGCTGAAGTAAGTTGCAAAAAAAGAAGAAAGATGAAAAAAGGTAGGGTTTTGGGAGAGGGGAAGGGGAAGGGAAGGGAGATTAGGTAGGAGAGTAGGGAAGTTCCCTCCCAGTCTGTTCCTTAATTGGAGTGGACTGGGAGGGATCTAGGGAGCGTCGCCGTGCGGAAATTGTAAAAATCCCCCCCCCCCCTTGTGTGCAGATTATAAAATCCGGCGCGCATGGCCCACAGATTTTCCACTGCATGCACCTGGTAGAAAATCGGAGCATCCATGTGTGCGCGCCAGGAAGCACTTATGCACTTATGTGGAAAATATACACCAATGTGTAGCCAAATGGCCAGCAGAATAGGTCCAGTGAGGGGGTTACAAGGAGCATCATATTCCTCAAACTTTTTTCCTTTGTAGTAGCTGTTAGGGATGTGAATCGTTTTTTGACGATTTAAAATATCGTCCGATATATTTTAAATCGTCAAAAAATCGTTAGGGCCACGATACAATACCAATTCCCCCCGATTTATCGTTAAAAAATCGTAAATCGGGGGAAGGGGGAGTGCAGGAAAACCGGCACACTAAAACCCCCTAAAACCCACCCCCGACCCTTTAAATTAAATCCCCCACCCTCCCGAACCCCCCCCCCCCAATGCTTTAAATTACCTGGGGATCCGGCGGTGGTCCAGAACGGCGGCGGTCCGGAACGGCCCCCTCAATAGAATCGTGTTGTCTTCAGCCGGCGCCATTTTTCAAAATGGCCGCCGCAAAATGGCAGCGGCCATAGACAAAAACGATTCGACGGAGGAGGTCGTTCCGGACCCCCGCTGGACTTTTGGCAAGTCTTGTGGGGGTCAGGAGGCCCCCCCAAGCTGGCCAAAAGTTTCCTGGGAGTCCAGCGGGGTTCCGGGAGCGATTTCTCGCCGCGAATCGTTTTCGTACAGAAAATGGCGCCGGCAGGAGATCGAGTGCAGGAGGTCGTGCAGCGGCGGTCCGGAACACCCGCTGAACGACCTCCTGCAGTCGATCTCCTGCCGGCGCCATTTTCCATACGAAAACGATTCGCGGCGAGAAATCGCTCCCGGAACCCCACTGGACTCCCAGGAAACTTTTGGCCAGCTTGGGGGGGCTTCCTGACCCCCACAAGACTTGCCAAAAGTCCAGCGGGGGTCCGGAACGACCTCCTCCGTCGAATCGTTTTTGTCTATGGCCGCCGCCATTTTGCGGCGGCCATTTTGAAAAATGGCGCCGGCTGAAGACAACACGATTCTATTGAGGGGGCCGTTCCGGACCGCCGCCGTTCTGGACCACCGCCGGATCCCCAGGTAATTTAAAGCATTGGGGGGGGGGGTTCGGGAGGGTGGGGGATTTAATTTAAAGGGTCGGGGTGGGTTTTAGGGGGGTTTAGTGTGCCGGCTCATGATTTTAACGATTTTTCACGATAGTTTACACACCCAAACGGCAACAATACGATTCCCTCCCCCTCCCAGCCGAAATCGATCGTTAAGACGATCGAGGACACGATTCACATCTCTAGTAGCTGTGTACAAATGCAGGGTTTCCATTGGTGACAAACAGATTATGATTTAGTGTTACAAAAAGTCTGTGGTTCAGGCAATTAAAAGCCAGCCTGCAAGATGCTCCCTTGTGTTGGAATTACTGTGCAAGTTCTCTTGCCTGTGCAAAAATATCATGGCATGTGCGAAGCATGTTCTGGGAGCTAGCAACAAAATTGTGGACATTTTCTCGTAAGTGGTCCATTTTCAGACTGTTGGTATCTCAAGTGGACATGGCTGGATAACCCGTACCAGTCCAGCTGTGGTTATTCAGAACCAGACAGCATATGAACTGCTGCATCAGTCTCTCACTCATTGAACATGGAATGCCTAAATGAGGAGATACAGCATAATCACTGTGTTCCTACACAACCTTGGATGGAGCAGCACTCGGGTTCCTGAGGAGATGGTGATTAATTACATAGTTCATGATAAGCGACAAGATTTTGAGATCAGACCAGGAACATGGTCTGATCAGGACTGGCATTCTTTAACCAGGAGTTGGAGGGAGTGCACTCATTCATGGTGAAGCGAATCATGATGCGTTGGGCCTGGAAGACAATCTATGCTCACATGTGTAGAACATTCAGTCTTAATCAGCTCATCCAGCTCTGTCAGATTCTCACCCAGGTTGCCTCTAAGTACTTTGAAACCACCTTGCTTCATCTTGCTTTTCTCCCTTGCATTCTTCAGAGCTTTGTGAGTAAGCAAATTCACCACACCCACATCAATGAAGTGATTGTACTCCAATATCACAATACACAATCATAAGATGCAATCAGGCAGTCTGAGATCTGGCCATCACCTTGACAGCAGTGCCAGATTTGGTGATGTGCCCGGTACAGACAGTTCTTTCTTACATTTTATTTATTTATTCATGTTATTTGGCCTCAAAGCGATAGGTTATTTTTGCTGCACCAAGCAGTTTCACTATGCTGCCAGTTTTATGCAGGCCCTTGAATCCTCTACAGAGTGTGGGGGTCTATGGAATTTGCTCCTTTTGCATTGTGCTGCATTATGTGCAATGATTGCCAAGGTTTCCATACAGCAGATAGGCTGTGGGCACTCCAAAGCAAGCACATTCTGCTTTAGGCATTGTAATGGCTCTTCTGCACTTGCTTAGTGTTAGGGCACATTTGAACTTAAAACTTGCATGTGTCTTGTGTGGTTCTTCCATACAGATGCTGTCTGGCAGTGATAATTACTGTGGATATTCTCCCATCCATTCATAACCTATGCACAGCGACTGACTTATTCGCTACAGCTTTGGTAGTGACCTCAGCCTAATCTCAAGGGATGGATGGTTTGGTGGGTGGGTAAAGGGGGGCATGCATTGAACCCATCTCGTGTGTCTGCTACACAGTAGAAAATGAGATGAGGCTCGCCTTAACCTTATTGTACATCTGGGAGGTAATGTCCTAGGAAGAATATAAAGGGCTCTTGCTACTAAATACCATCAGAGATCTGAAATCAATCTCCATTAAATGGCCTGAAATTTGCTTTGGATGGTTTGATATCCCCTATCACCAGATGGCTGGGCTGGGAAGGTTTGGTGGGGGTGATATCATTTGAAGAGCAATAGGCAGGTTGCCAAAGCTGTGTTCCTTAGTTGGGAGGTCTCTGCTTCACCCTGAATGGGCCGATATGCATTGTCCGGACCTTTCTTGTTCGGATGAGATACACCTATTGGACATGGCCATTGACCTGTTCCTCCAGGGATTAGATCACAGCCTTGCTTGGGGGGGGGGGGACCCCATTGTGTGCTGCCATTTCCAGTGAGTAAAGGGGGCATGCATAGTGTTGTTCTTATGGCAGGGTGTTACAGCACAGTATTGGGGGAGGGGGAATAGTGTAGAGGATGGGCCAGTGGATGTAATAAAGGTGTAGCTAGGTTTATGGCCTTGGCACAAGGAATGATGATCCAAGATGCAACAACGAGGAGCCCAAGAATTTGGGCTACAGATACCCAGGGTCAACTTACTGATAAGGGAGGGGGAGGGAGGTCAGAAGGCTTGCTTGCATGGCAGCCTGCTTGCATGGCAGCCTGCCCCACTAGCGGTTGTGGAGATACTCAATGGTACCTCCTGGGAGTTAAGATAGATTAGTTAAGGCTCGAGCATCCTCATTTATTTATATTCACACATTTATATACCGTCATTCCATGTAAAGATCCCAACGGTTTACAAAAATAACATTCATAACGATAAATCAGCAAATAATGAAGGGTTACAGAGGTAGCATTCTTAAACAGGCATTAACATCTATCAAATGAAATGTTCCAATACATATAAACTAAAGATCTAGGTCATATGACATAAAGTACAGCAAATGAATTAAAATAAATTTCACATTAGTCAGCACATTGAGCTTTTTACAATCTCTCATTCAATTTTTTCCTTATGCCTCTATTAGTATCTTGTGTCTTTCTTGTTGTAGATATCTACATTCTGATATTTTAAGTTAGGTTGTATGCATTTTTGACTAACCATGTTTTTAGCTCACATTTAAATCTTTTTATCTAGTATCAAATGTAACATCTCAGGGAATTATAAAGTTTTGAACCTACTATGGGAAAACACATGATCTCTTACATGCATGTAAGCATGCATGTAAGAGATCAGTATGGAGCACATACATTACATGTATGTGCTCCATATTGTGGGGACAGTCAGTAATTCTTTATTTTGAGATTTTAGTTTTGCTTTGGAGTATATGGTTGTAATGTCACGCATGTCATACTGGTGTTACTCGAATGTAAGATTTTTTTTATGCTTTTTTTTTTTACTTACATTTTGAGAAAACACTTGAAAATGCAATCACATGAAACACAAAAAAAAAACATTAGAATATGAGGAAAAATGTAAAAAAAATTATATATATATAAGAAAAATTAGTTTCACATTTTCAAAGTTCTATATAGAGATTCCAATATCCCTTCTTCAGGTAATTTTCCCTGCAGGAAAAGAAAAGGTAAACTAGCAGGAGAGGCTAATAACAAAATAGAAAGACAATCTTGGACATATGCATTCTAACTAGGCATAGGAGAAGAACAGAAAACAGCGGAGAATTTGTTAATCAAAAAAGATGACAATTGTGATGGTTGAAAAAAATGTATAAGAAACATTCAAAAACTTAATACAGCTGCAAGGGAACTTTAAGATAAAAAAAAGCCCCCAATTCCAAAACTTTAGGCCTTAATAATAAGAATTGCTTTCTTCTCATCTGTGTTTGTCGTGCAAGATCTGGATAAGCATAAACTTTCAAAGACAGGAAAAGTTCTGCACGATGATGAAAAAACAACCTAAGAATCCAGTCTATCAGAATCAAGAAGAAAAGAAACAATCAAAGTGTATGGTTTTAACCAAATCCTTCTGAGAGGTTTCCTAAGCAGCTGTTAGATCTAATGGTGATTTCTCAACAGGAGAGAGAGCCTGCATCCCATTTGTACCTACAATACCCTTCTTAAAAGGAGGTATATAATAATCTTTAGATATTAATGGAAATATCTGCTCTGGAATTTTCAAAATATCAGTCAGGTATTTTTTCTACACTTCTTTAGGTGCCACAAATGGATCTTTGGGAAATTTGATGAAACGCAGGTTCCTCCCTCTCACTTGGTTTTCCATATATTCTAATCTAGATGTAAGCCATTTATTTTCTTTCAAGATATTATGTTGCAATTCAGTAGCTGTATTAAGATCTTTCCTTAGACTCAACATTTTTTATTTACTGAAATCTCAATTTCAATTACTTTCATTCGGCCATCCGATTCAGTCATGTAACCAATAACTGGCTTAATCTGATTGGAAATATTAGTGTTTAAAGCTTGGATTGCTTCCCAAATGGATTCCAGAGTAATTTCAACTGGTCTTACCAGCTCAAGGATCTGAACAGAAGGCAATTGATTAAGCTCTGGTCCTACATGTCTAGCAGCAACGCTGTCCTCTATGCCCCTTGCACTTCTTGGTCCTCCAATTAGCAAAGAAGCCAAACGCGTTGGATCCAGCATCCCACTAAGGAACATGGCATCCTCAGCCTTTACAGTGGCCTCCTTCCCTGCAGTGAGTCTGATCCTCGGGTTTCCGCCGGATTGGCAGGGGGAAATAGTTCCTCCAGAGATAGGGAAAATTGAAAGCTCAGGGAGGGAGCCAAGTGCTACATCTTCCCAGCCTTCCTCCAGCGAGCGCAGTACCAAGCCTCCCCGATGAACATGAGCATCCATCAGGCCGAGCATAATATTGGTAGAAGGATCAGAGAGTTGCCTTCATTCTCTGGCCCTTCTCTTCTTTCCTGACAGGCCGATACAGTACAGTGCGCTCCGATGGAGCGCACTGTTAACCTGCCCTTGGACGCGCATTTTCCATTACCCCTTATTCAGTAAGGGGCGGAAAACACGTGTCCAACCCGTGGCGCCTAATAGCGCCCTCAACATGCAAATGCATGTTGATGGCCCTATTAGGTATGCCCGCGCAATACAGAAAGTAAAATGTGCGGCCAAGCCGCACATTTTACTTTAATAAATTAGCGCCTACCCAAAGGTAGGCACTAGTTTCTGCCGGCACTGGGAAAGTGCACAGAAAAGCAGTAAAAACTGCTTTTCTGTGCACCCTCCGACTTAATATCATGGCGATATTAAGTCAGAGGTCCCGAAGGGTAAAAAAAAAAGTTAAAGAAAAAGAAAAAAAAATTTTAAATGGGCCGGCGGCTGTCGGGCCGAAAACCGGACGCTCAATTTTGCCGGCATCCGGTTTCCGAGCCCATGGCTGTCAGCGGGCTCGAGAACCAACACCGGCAAAATTGAGCGTCGGCTGTCAAACCCGCTGGCAGCCGCCGCTCTGGGTTTGCCCGTTTCTTCCGTACCACCTAATTTAAATACAGAATCAGGCACACCGGCGAGTGGCTGGTGCGAGCGCCGGGAGAGCGGGCATTCGCCCGCTCTCCCGCGAACTTTACTGTATCGGCCTGTTTGTGAGGCATAGCAGGAAAAATTACAAAACCCGCAGAGCAACCTCAAGCACATCCCTCTAGATCAGCTATCTTGGAATCTCCCGAATGGTTGATTTTGAATAGTAACATTAATACTTTTAAAATAGATTTGGTATTGAACTGGCAGCCATTGCAGTGAAATCAGCAAGGGTGTAATGTGATCAAATTTTCTAGTTCCTAACAAAAGTCTTGCTGAGGCATTTTGTAGTACTTGTAATTGTTTTAAGAGACATGTGGGAAGACCAAGAAATAAGGAGTTACAGTAGTTTAGATTTGAGAAAATTAGTTTGCAATAAAGTTTGGAAGTCTTTGAAAGCTAAAGGTTTCAACCAATATATGCGCAACTTGGCATAACCTGTATTAATTAATTTATTGATGTGCTTTTTCATAGTAAGGTCTCATCTAGGTGGATACCTAAATCCCCATACTTGGTTTCATGGAGTAATTTGATAGTTACCCAGGTCTAGAATCGATGGTTTAGCTTTTGAAGAGGTTCTACTTAACCAAATGATTTCAGTCTCTTCAGGGTTTAAGTTGTGATAGTTCCTGCTGTATTGCTTTCATATAGGTTGAAAGTGGCTACTGTATTTTCAAGTGATTTGGAGAATGGAATGTAAAACTATATGTCGTCAGCATACAGGAAGAATAGAACTCCTAAATCCACTATTAATTTGCACAGTGGGAGCATATAAATACTGAATAGTGTTTCCGAGAGTGCTAAGCACTGAGGGACACCTGTATCAATGTGGAAAGTATCAGATATGTGATTGCCTAGTTTGACTTGGAATGTTCTATTAGAAAGGAAGTGAACCATTTGAGAGCACTACTTTCTATCCCAATGTTGCTCAACTGATGGCACAACAGGGTATGGTCCACAGTATCAAAGGTGGCTGTTAAGTCGATTAGCATGAGAAAGTAGGGGTGTGCATTCGGATTGACCGCATTAGTAAAACGCAACTCATATTTTTTTTTTACTTAAAAAATTGATTCGACATAAACGATCGGATTTCCCACATATCGAACATAGATATGTTCGATATGTGGGAAATCGCGATTGTTGAGCCAAAATAAAAATATAAACCCCCTCACCCTCCTTAATCCCCCCCCCCCCCGACTTACCACAACTCCCTGGTGATGGAGCGAGGAGTGAGGACGCCATTTCTGCAATCCTTGGCGAGAAGCATGTGACGTCGGCGGCACGTCGAGTGACGCCGGCGTCACGTGATTCCCGGCTCGTTCGCGCCGGACGGCTCGTTCGGCCCAAAAAGAACTTTTGGCCAGCTTGGGGGGGTCAGGAGGCCCCCCCCAAGCTGGCCAAAAGTTCTTTTTGGGCCGAACGAGCCGTCCGGCGCGAACGAGCCGGGAATCACGTGACGCCGCGTCACTCGACGTGCCACCGACGTCACATGCTTCTCGCCAAGGATTGCAGAAATGACGTCCTCACTCCTCGCTCGATCACCAGGGAGTTGTGGTAAGTCTGGGGGGGGGATTAAGGAGGGTGAGGGGGTTTAATTTTTTTTTTTGCACATATGTACATATACCCAACTCATTGGATTTTTTTTATGTCCATATTGGCCGCAAGTGGGACCCCCTTTCGGACATAAAAAATATGAACATAAAATTTTGCTCTGCACATCCCTATGAGAAAGTAAGATTCATCAGCATCAAACCCTCTTAAAACAGAGTCCGTTAATGAAAGGAGTAGTGTCTCAGTTGAACGTTGTTTCCTAAATCCGAATTGATTTGGGAAGAGAATATCTTGGTCTTCCAAATGATTTACAAGTTGGGATAATACTGCTTTTTAAAATACCTAAATAAATAAAATAATTTTGTTAGAAAAGATAAATTGGAGATTGGACGATAGCTGCCCAATCAGGGATTCTCCCAGTTTTATTTTTAGGAGTCTGCTTTATCCCAGCTTGTTTTAACCCATGTGGTACAATTCCTTCTCAGAGAGAATGATTAATCAAAGGTTGTGTGTTAGGGATCTAATAAACAGCTGCAGCCATTAACATTCACCTATGGTTTTGATTCATCTTGTTTGAGTGATCAATGGGATGATGGCTGAATAGAGTATCATGCATGCCTCAGTTAACAGAATGCTTTCTGATTGCTTTCACTTGACTGTGGTCTAACCGTAGGAAGTGAAATTATGATAATGTTGGTTCCACATTTAAGCTATAATTGCTATAATTTCCTGATGGGATCAGAGTTATAACAAAGATTACCAGGATTTGGCATTTCTTGTTGATGTCCAGAAGATTTCTAAGTCTTCAATTGAACTATTAGTTTCTTTAAATCTCCTATGATGATATTAAAACTATCAGGAAATGGTTTCCTTGCCCATCAGTGTTAACCGAATTGGCAATGTGCAATCTTTATGAATAATATTGTAAAATCATGTATCAATATATCTTTTCACTTTTGCTTTCTAATCATACTATGAAATAATTGTATGAATGTTTGGAACATTCTTTTTCAGACTTAAAGCAGCAGAAGAAGCTTGCAGACAAAAGAAGGAAAAGGCTTCTTACATCGTAAAGCCAAAACATGAATCTGGAATAGTAAGTACTTCTGTAATAAAACTGTTTATACTATCCATGTTAGCCTATTGCCTTCCATGAATTTATACCTTATGCCTCAATAATCTGCATCTATGTGATATACAGTAGAAATTGCAGTGGCTCCTTCTTGACCTTCTGTTGGAGGGCCTGGTAAACAGAAGCTCCAGGATTTGAAATGTGATTTCCCCTAGAGCAGAGGTGACCAACTCCAGTCCTCGAGAGCCACAAACAGGCCAGGTTTTCAGGATATCCACAGTGAATATGCATGAGATAGATTTGAATGCACTGCCTCCACTGTATACAAGTTAATCTCATGCATATTCTTTGTGGATATCTTGAAAACCTGGCCTGTTTGTGGCTCTCGGACCGGAATGGCCACCCCTGCTTCATGCTAGACTTCCAGTGGAAATCCATAGGAGGGGGAGATTAGTTATAAAGATGAGTGGGGTCTTGAATAACCATCAGCACATTGGAGGACAGCTGGTAAATAACAACATTAAAAAAAAAAAAGAAGCCTAAGGAAAAGAACTGAATAAATGTTAAGGGATAGAGAGAGAGAGAGGCAGAGGAATTTGATTAGGGAAGATGGAAGAGTAGAGAAAAATAGGAGGTCATGAGTGAAGAGGGAGAGGAAAAAGTGGAAATGAAAGACTGATGGGAGGGTGCAGAGAATAGGATGAAAGGGAATAGGATAGTTGGGGGGAAAAAAAAGAAATATTTAAGAATGGGCAAGTTAATGCAGGAAGCGGAGTTTGGTACGCTTGAGGGTAGTGAGCAGGACCACAAGAAGAACAAACTGAAAAACGGTAAGTATTTTTAAAGCTGGTTAACTTACTCATATTAAAAGCATCATTTGTGTACTTTGCTTGACTTTTACACTTTTGAACTGCAGTCTTGCTGTCTAGTGAAGGTTACATTTTTTAAGACCTGTTTACCTCCTTTAAGCAGAACAACTACTGTTTTTTCACCACTTTTGAGAAGTGTTTGAAAATGTGTCACAAATTACACCTTGCGTGCTCAAATCATGCTTACTAACAGATACTAGGATCCTTTGGAAGGAGCACGATTCCTTCCTTCCTAGTTATCAGAGTCTGCTTCACACACCAGATTTTTCTGTATGGCCTTCTCATTTTTTATTGTATACAGTCTGAGCAGAAGCTAAGGAGTTTCTGTGTCCTGTGGTGATGTTTCCCATTCCTGGATTCTGGTTGGCTCTGGGCACTAAGGAAAGATGTGACTTCTGCCCTTTAGCTTTGTAAAGAGTAAATAGAACCCGTTTCTGACAGATAGAATAGACAAAGGATGGGGGCTTTGAAAGAAAAATAAAGTAATGAAGTGAATGGAGAGGAATAAGTAACAATATAAGGTTGTATAATCATTTACTTAGAAAATAATTTTTTAAGGAGGGCATGCACCTGTAACCTCTTACTTAAGTCCTTTGACCACCATCAACCCCCCCCCCCCCCAACACACACACATTAGCTCTGTTCTAAGTCATTTAAATATTAAAAGTAATATGGACCAATTGGCTCTAAAGTGTGTGGAACCCTTTCTCATGTTGTGGGGAATCTCAGATTAGAAGTAATTAATACAATTTTATTACCTGTTGCGTCCGTCAGTCGCAGACAGCTGCGACAGCTCTGCCTTACCTCTTTTCTTCCCTTTTCCTCCTCCTTGGGTAAGATGGCTGCCTCCGGTGCTGAGGGCCTCGGCGTCTCCAGCTTAGCATGGGCGTTCCAGTCCACCATGCTCACTCCGTGGCCACCTAGGGCGCGTGCGCGCACATCTCCTACGCTCAAATACACGTCATGGTGGGAACCTCAGAGGCGTCCCCACGGCATGACGTCAATACCTCCAGGTATTTAAAGCTTCTGCTTCGCCTACCACCTTTGAGTTAGCAAGGACTTCAGTTAAGCTACTCTGACCGCTCTAAGCTGCACGCTTAGACGCCACTCTACACTCAAAGGGCCTCGCTCCTTTAGAAGCTCAAGACACCCGCTCTTCTGGGGTCTCTCGCTTCCATCACCCTTCAGGACCTCTACTAACTGAGACAACCGCTCTGCGGGGGTCTCTTTCTCTTATTCTTTTCAGGATCTCCGGACTATCAGGTACTCGCTCCTCGAGGGCCTACCAGTCTATATATCCTGCACCACGGACCTTCGGTCCCACCAACTCTCTACCAGGAAGACGCCTACACTCCTGTGAGTACCTCTATGATCCGGTGCTCCAACTCCACCCACCAGGCTCGGCATTGCCCGCACTGCGGGTCCCTACCTCTCTTGAACATCTGGGTGAGATTCTACATCTGAGACTGTTGAACATATTGGCACCTCGCGGATCTCAGTGCTTTACCTTCCTGCTTCATACCATCTATCTACAGCAGTACAATAAAGCCTTCCATTCATTCCGTGTCTGCTATCTGAGTTTAGCCTATCGCTGTGGTTCCCCATGGGGCCCCTTCCCGTGGGTGGAGTCATCTCCACAGTGACCAAGGTTCCACAATGCCACAAACACAACATTACCCCTTTCAGCTTTTTATACAGTTTATATTTTGTGAAGGTATTCAAAAGGTATTTTCATTTCATATGTATACACAGCTCCCCACTGGCAATATCAAGCAGGGGTTCAGAAACCCATCATCTAAAGACCTAAATCTAACTTTTCTGCCTCCAGAGAATGAATGATGCAGTTCAGTGTGCAGCCAAAACTGATCAGGTGTGCCACAAAAAATATCAGTGCCTCAAGCTCAGGTCCAGACCACCCCAGGACTGTGTTCGCGTCACCTTGCAACAAGAGACACCAACAGATATCATTGGCCTCGGAGCGTGGGATTTACTGTGCAGCATGCAGGACATGGATAACCAGCCCCTGCTTTGTACAGCTTGTACATGGTACTCAGCTCTTTCTTCTTCAGAGTCCTTCCATTCTCTTTCATCCACTGACTGAGTAAAATGGGGAGAACGTGTACTAAGCACTGCATGCAACTCACTTTGAGTGTTGGAAGCACAGCAATGGTGGAGCTCTGGCTGCCCATACTACATGCTTTTTTGCCTTCTTTTGTTCTTATGAATCAATGGAGTTGGAATCTAGGAATGGGGAAGTCTGCTTGTGGCAGGAAACTCAGGGGATGAGTTAGAGGGAGATGGCGTCCTTGCTTGATGTTAGGAAAGAAGCAGGAGCTTCTGCAGAATGAGGAAGTGGTGTAGGTGGATGATGGCCCCAGACTAACAGACAGCTGAGAGTGTTGGAGATAAGACCCCCCCCCCCCCCCCCACTCGCCCCATGACTGTAGAGTAAAACTGTGGCCAAAGCCCAGGAAAGCATGCTGAAGCTATGGACAACCCAGAAATGCAACTTGTACTTCATCCTCCAGCATCAGAGGAACCATGGGAATAGAAGGGGAAGTTTCACCGGAGGAAGCAAACCAGCAGCAGTTATCTGAATGCTGTGTGTATGCATGTCTGTTTTTCTCTCTCTCGTATGTGTGTGTGTATACATATATATTATGTGTGTATGTATATATATATATATATATTACATTCCTATGTATGAGGAGCAAAAAATTATTATGACAAAGATATCTTTTATTTTATTAATCATTTCATTATTTTAATACAAAAAGTACAAAAAGTTTAACAATAATATAAATTAACAATTTATTAAAAGTACTTTCCAGGAGACCTTTTTTAAACAAGAATCAGAATAATGTCCATCTCATCCTTACAGGACCCAAACATTTTTCTATTACCAATAAACAATTGAAATTTGAGGTTTATCTTCAAATCCTTTGAAATTAATCTTCAAACCCTGACATAGAGGCCTTGATGTTTCATCGCCAAATGGCTTCATCAGGGGAAGAATAACATCAGTTCACATACTACCACAAAAACCAAAAAATATCACAACTATCATACTCAATATTTCATATACTACCTCTTAAAGCATTGATAACCAATACTAAATTTAACATACTTACAAACTAGTACAATCATTAGTTACCTGTAGATTCAAATTGGCTCTTATTATCTATTTCAAAGAGTGACAAAGTTTCATAGATCTAAAATTCAAAATGAATATATGAAAATCAATAATATCAACATATACCTTTTGAAATGCACAAAAATATCATCTTAAATAACCAAATCCACACAGAACTTACCCCAGCCTTCCTTCTCCTTCCATATTACCGAGAAAATGTTTCAAATGAAGGCAAAACGCCGCCGCTGCGTAGTGTGGTTTAAATGCCCAACACATTCACCCTGGAGAACCTGTCAGCAATCCTTAGCTCACTTATGATGAAACATCCAATTAAACATAATTGTAAAGAACAATATAATACACTGAAGGTGGCAGCTTGTATATCATTTTCTTAATGGATTGAAATTAAATAACCAAAAAAGTTCTTCAGAAAAAACTATCCATCTTAATCTAAAAAAATTCATTATTTTTAAAAAATTATTATTTTTAGAATTTTTTGAAGAAGGCATCCCACTCAATCATTGTATTCAAACTTTCTGGGTGAATCGTGTGCCACTTATAAATAAATTATTGTTCCTTTTTCGTAGCATCAAAGAAATGTTTCCACCCCGGGGTAAATTAATATGCTGAATGATGAAAAAAAATAATAAAAAATATATATATCCTCGACTGTGTGGTGCTAAGTGAGCCAGTGTTTGACCAATGGAGATTCCAGACATCTAGTCCGAATACAGCTCTTATGCTGGATAATCCTCATTTTAATGGCTAATTTAGTTTGTCCAATATAGATTTTTAAACATGGGCATAAAATTGCAAAGACTACCTGAGTAGTTTCAAGTCATAATGTGCCCTTAGTACTGTCATCTGCAGGGCGACGGATGAACTCCCGATTGGCCCTTTTTTGGATCCAGTACCTTCCTGGTACCAAGGTTGCAGTACTTCCTTCTTCAGTCTCCCCTCCATATGCAGTTTCTTGGGAACAGAGGCCTTCAAAGAGAATGGGCATCCCGGTCCAGGATCCGTCCTCTTTTGTCCCCAGAAGGAGACTGGATCTGCCTTGCCTGAGGCTCGCTTTTATAGGTTGGGGGCTCCTACCCCTAGCGGCCAAGGATTGGTTCCTGGGTCTTCACCCCCTTCTTCCCACACCTGGGTCTCTTGTTTCTCTACTAACGGGGAAAGAAGCCAGCATTACTCTCTGTCTGTTGCCTGATTTTCCTTCTCTGCTGAATTCCTTCCCCGGGGTTTTGTAGTCCCTGGGGTTTCCTGGTTAGTTGGATGCCAACCACTGTGGTTTTTAACCTCCTTCCCCTTGCTGGCATAGAGACCCTGTCACAAGTACATATTTTATGTATGGATCTGAATTATAAAAAACTCGAATCTGCAATACATTCTAGCACACTCTACAGTGGCTGCATGGAAATTACCCCTGAATATCCTCTTCAATATCTCTATTCCATGGCATAGTCAACATAAGTTTATCACGTAGATTAGTACCACAAGTCTTTGCAAAAATTGGAAATGATTCAAAGACCATGTAAATTTGTAGAATATGCCAATAATCTTGAATAATGTCCTGTATCTGATCTGATAGTTTGGAGAAAGGAAGTGTGCAAACATGTTGAGTTTCACATTGAGTCTGGTTCATCATTAGTAACTCCCAGTTTACAAAAAGCCCTCTTTTAAACACTCGACGAATAATCCTTTGAGGGTATCCACGATCCAAGAACTTCTTGCCCATCTGTTCAGCTTTCACCATATAATCCTGTGTGGTACTACAAATCCGTCTTAATCGCAAAAATTGTCCTGCAGGTATATTATTGCATTAATTCATAAGGTGATAACTTTGATAATGCAAAAGAGTGTTTCTATCCATTATTTTATTATGTATCATAGTTATTAACCTCCTTCCATCTCATTTTACCACCAAATCTAAAAACGTCACTTGTTGGGAATCATATTGGAAAGAAAATTGTAGATGTTCATTTTGGAAATTCAACCAATTCATAAATGAATGTAAAGTAGATTCAGCCCCCCTCTAAATAAAGAAAACATAATCAATAAACCGAGTTATTGAAGTGGATATTCCAGGGCAATTTCCATGCAACCACAGTATAGATTTGAGTTTTTTATCATTCAGATCCATACATAAAATATGCACTAAGGGCACATTATGAATGTGAAAAACTACTCAGGTAGTCTATGCAATTTTATGCCAATGTTTAAAAATCTATATTGGACAAACTAAGGCCTGAGTTTTCTAAGATTGCAGACCTTAGAAAATCCGGCAATAACGGGGGGGCGGGGGAGCCTGCGAAAGCTGGCAGCGATTTGTGAGGCAAGACTTCCCTGTGTAAATCCATGATGCTGACTGTGTTCCATTAAATCATGTCTTTCTACATAATCTGTGATTTTGACCTTTAGAATAGTTTCCACTACTTTTCTCAGCACTGAAGTCAGGCTCACCACTCTATAGTTTCCTGGATCAATCCTGGAGCACTTTTTAAATATTGTGGTTATATTCGCCACCCTCCAATCTTCAGCTACAATAGATAATTTTAATGATAGATTAAAAATTTTAACTAAAAGATTTGAAATTTCATTTTTTAGTTCCATCAGTATGCCTGGGTGCATACCATCCAGTCCAGGTGATTTGCTACTCTTTAGTTTTTCAATCTGGCCTACTAAATCTTCTAGGTTCACAGTGATTTGGTTCAGTTCATCTGATTCATCACCCTTGAAAAACATCTTTGGAACCAGTATTTCTCCAACATCCTCATTAGTAAACACAGAAGCAAAGAATTCATTTAGCCTTTTTCCAATGGCCTTATCTTCCTTAGAGCCCTTTTAACCCCTCAGTCATCTAACGATCCAGCCAACTCCCTTGCAGTTTTCCTCTGGATATATTTTTTAAAGATTTTAATGAGTTTTTGCCTCTAATGCCAACTTCATTTCAAATTTTCTCTTAGCCTGTTTTATCAATGTTTTACACTTACCGGTATATATATATGTATATTTGTATGTATGTGTATATGTGTATATATGTTTATATGTATATATGTATATTTATGTGTTTGTATATTGGTGCCCTTTTGAAGTTACTATGGCACAGGTCTCTGGGCCAGCTCGTGCCAATTTAAAGACATGATCGCAGGGGCAGGAGGCGAGTGGGCAGCCCTACTCCTTTTAGTGTCCAGAATTCCCACGTGCAGCCACAGATGGTTCATGGCACCGGCACCTTTTGGGGGGGGGGGGGGGGGGGCAGAGAGAGCCTTAAGGCTACCTCCCGTTTTGGAGTATTTTTTCTATTTTTGTGTTTGCTTTTTTTTTGTTTTGGTTTATTTTGATTTGATAGAGGAACCAAAATAATATAAACATTAAATGAAATAATGCTGGGGATGAGGTGCAAGAATGGGAAAAAAGAAAAACGATTTTTAGCAGCTGCACACACCTAATTGCTATCTTAAACAGAAGGCATTGAAATAAATCTACATGGAGAAGCAGTTCCAGCCCTAAACATGTTACTGGGCATACTAAATAGACTATTTTCACCTTTATCTGAAATTTAATTTGTTTCTATGGTATTTTTCACTTGTAACCTTGAAATTCAGATCCCAACTAAAGACTTGGCTCTTCAAACAAGCCTACCCCCAAAACCTTTAATAGCCCCCCCTGTCTACCCACTCCCCTACCTCTCCAGCTATTACCCAATCCATGTACATAGTTATGTTATAACTGCATTGCACTTTTTTTTTCCAAGTTGCCCTTTGCGGCGTTCTTGCTCTTTCCATGCTATCCCTTTTTCTTCTTTGCCCTGTTTATTGTAATTTTCCTTTTCTATAGTTCCGCTGTAAACTGATATGATGTTTCGACTAATACCGGTATAGAAAAAATTCTTAAATAAAATAAATATTTCAATCAAAGATGCCTTCTAAGGTTGTGCTCTGACCATGTCTACATAATGTCAATGAATCTAAACATTATAGCATTTATTTTGCTTGAGATGGCAATGATAAAACAAGATAAAGAATTGAGTAAACTTTTCTGTTGCTTCAAAGAGATCTGCCATTGGGTTAGTACTTCAGGAAATAAACTGGAGTTGATCAGATGTTAAATTATATCATGCTTAGCATTTTTTAATATAATGAAGTACACCCATATGAATGTTTTAATTTTATTGAAATGTTTGTTTAGTATCACTTTCATCTGCATCCTAAGTTCATGGATTTCACTTTAAAATGTTAATTGAAGGGGAAATGAAAATGCATTTCCAAATCCTGTCTACTATATATAATTATGTTGAATTGCTTCTCTCCATTGACAAGCAGGGCTGACACATGGGTGTCATCATCAGATGGCTCCGAATGGATCCATCTCTCTAGCTCAGTAAAGTTTTACCATTGAGATTGCATGGGAGTTCCTGTGTGTGCGCAGCCTCATGAGTCCCTCTCTCTTTTTTGTCTGAACTTATGCACAGATATGTACTCTTTCTCTCTCTTTCAGTTTTTTCTAATTTTCTGCTTTTACAGTTTTTCTTCAAGCCTACTCATTCTTTTTCAAGTTGTCTCAGCAGTCCCTTAACTGCACTTTTCAGTGCTACTTTATACAAAATAAACATTGAGATGTCCAGCTCCAAGTAAGCCACTTCTAGAGGCCATAAGAACTGTTTGTGGCCACAAGATGGTTATCACCAATGATCAGAATATCTGTTAAAGATGTCTGGGACCCAATTATGATTCAGCTAACTGTTATAATTGTAATTGGATATTGCCTAGATTCCAGTGGAACAGGGCTTAGAAGATGGAGGAACTTCCCAGATTGATGAAGAATTGGAGCCATTCTTCCTCTAAACTTGGGCCTCCTCAGGCTCCCTCAAATCTAAATGAAGCAGGAGTTCCTCGGTCTGGGTCACAGTTCAGGGGTTGTATGCAGGAGCCAGGGTACTTCTCTGTGCACACATAGACCACTTCCTCCTCTATGTGGGGCTCGTCAGGGCAGAAACACCATTTGTCAGAGCCTGCAGTATGGTTGGTGCTAATGAAGCAGTCTGCATAGAAACATGCACCATCGACTTACTGACCCTCTATCCCTTTGACACCACTAGCACATGAACAAGCATCAGATGGGGGGAGGGGGGACCTGGAGGAGGCTCCTTGCAGTTATTTTCCTCTATGTTGGTGCCCCTATCTCCATCTTATCACCTCTTTCTAGATCCCAGGCCTTCCCATCATCTGCCCGTGGGGCACTCTGCAGGGTCCCCTTTCACGATTTTTGGAAACAATGGATTCTAGTTGCTTTATTGTGCCTCTGGTCTCTATATAATCATTAGCACAGTCAGCCCAGGAGAGAGCTGCTTCCTGGTGTCCAGTGCATGCTTCTCAAAAGGATGATCCTGTGTTAGTTTCAGAGAAGTCTCTCTTCCAATTCTGGATCAGAGAACACATCAGTCCATAAACCATGTGGCTGAATTGATGAAGACTTTTTTTTACCTCATTGGTCACCAGTGACAAGGATGGAACCCTTCAGCCTCTTCTGTCCAAAATGTCTGATTTGTTCCCTCAAGAGAGATTCCCTCTTTCCTCAACACCTCATGAGCTCTCATCAAATCTCCCAGTAGTGGGGACTAGCCCACCTGAGTGGAGGAATCTAGCCTGCATTCCAGTGATGGACCATGGGACATCACCAACTGGAACATGGCCCAGGAGTTATTCCCCTGAGGTGACAGAGGACTCACCTCAGTCACCATAGGGGTCATAGATTAGTATCCATCCACCCCTCTGTTTTAAGGGAGGTTCTAGTGGGATTCACTCAGTCCCCCTTATCTGATCTGCTGAAGCATTCACTCCATCAGAAGACCTCTTGTACTCTAAATTCCCAGTCAAACTGGCTAAGGCGATAGGAGTCAATGTCTGTAATGACAAGGATCCCTGTACCGAGGTCTTTTAACTATTTTGGCTTCTGGAAACACCTTCTAAACCAGCAGTGATCCTAGTTCATCAAATCTTGTGGAATTTACAAAGGAGAATATGGTATAAACCAAACTCCTGCCCCTGGTTAGCCATGAAATTGGATCTTCAAAATAGAGTTCAACAGATTCCTGAATTTAGTGTAATTATGCCAGTCTCTGGAGGTGGAGTTAGTGTTAATTCACGCTAAAAAGACTAGAATGTTTTCCAGCATCACCCATCTCCCTCCCCCCAGGGCAAAGACTCCAGATTTTTGGACAGCATTGGGAAGAGAGTCTTCCAGAGCTTGAGACAACATCTGCATTGCATCGCATAAACTGAGTATGATGCAATACTTTGTTGCGCGGTCCCTGGGAAGAATCTGAGTGTCATGAACACAGGTGCTCTTCAGCTTATTCCTCTCTGCAGAGTGAAACACACTTACAATGGAGAACAGGATGCACAGAGAATAGATCAGATTGCACTGCTGCAAAGTGGGACATCCAATGGGAGTAGGGCTGGTACAGGTGAAGCTCCAGTCCCAGTATGGGCATGGCTGCCAGCTGTTGGTGTGGGCTTAGTAAGTTCACCTAAAGGTTGCATCAACCACACCACAGCCTAAGGGCTCACATCTGTGGCATATTGCCCTACTTATGGCTGACTCTCTCATATGGTGCCTTGGAGAACATTTGCCACTAATGGGTACTGCCTTGCTACTTTGCAGTTACTTTGAGGGTATTCATTCCATGGTTGGTGCCTCCTTTGCTGCTTTTATTGGTGTGTTTACTGTGTTGGGCTGTTCATATAACTATTGTTCCTGTTGCTTTGGAGCTTTTGATGGATCTGTTCTGTTTGTGATTCCCTGCACTCATTACCTTAGAGGGGGTTTGCCTCTCTGCTGTATGCAAATCCCTATACTCTCTGCCTTGAGGCCAGTCTTTTTTTCTGTCCAACTTGGTGTGCTGCTATCTTATCTTCTAATCTTCATTTATTAACTTCAAAGGCAGATTGCAGTGAGCACAAACCTGAGCTTAAGTGAATCTTCTGTCTCAAAGTTTGTTTGTGTGCTGTAGCGATTTGGGCACCTCCTTCCCACCTGCAAGTGCTGGAAGAAAGTGTGGGCCTGCATAGCTGAAAGGAGCAGTAGGTACGAGCCTCACAAAATCCAGGATATCGAGGTTGCAAAATTGCAGCGTCAACTTGGCCTACCTGGCCCTGACAAGTAGGATCAGTGTCATCAGGCCAACCTGGCTGCAGTGAGGAATAGAAGTAGCTGCCCATGCAGTCAAAATGAAAGACCTGTCTCTGTTCCACAAGGATGTTGCATGGGCCTAAAAAGGAAATGGCAGCTGCTGTTGCTACCTGCACATTCTGGGAAGAGAAAGAGGGCATGTGTGTGTGTATGTGAGAGCAAACAAGTTTGGGGAGAGTGTGTGTGTAGGAGAAGAGAGAATTTGTGCATCACTGCCACCTGCCCCCACTAATCCATGACACTCAGAGTGATTGAAAATCAAAAGTTCCCAAGTATGGAGAGCAAGGGATTTTTTATCCTTATTTTTAATTGAGTTTCTGCTGTTTTGAAATATTTGTTGGTGTTTGGGAAATTTTTCAAAATTTGGATGATCCATTTGCCAACTTTTTGAAATATTCATTCTTTGTATTAGTGTGATTTTATGATTAATGATTTATATGTCTTGATTTTATTTGATATTTTATGAGGAATGGAGGTTTGTTTTTTCATTATTGCATTGTATAGGTCTGTCTTGTTGCAACTTATCATTCAGTTTTGTCTACAGTTCTATTTATACTTTTATAGTCTCTTTATTCTGTATTTGATGAGGGTGTGTTTGTGTTCTATGTATGTGACAGAGATAGGTATTCTGTCACCGTGCCTTCTCTGTAGGATCTATAGCAACCTAGCTTGTTCTGTTTTCCTAAAATGATATATCCTGATGTTTTAGGGCCTGCTGTAATATTTGCAGTGTGCCTTATAGGTAGGGTTGTTACTGTTTGAGTGCTGGCAGTTAGTGCTATTTTGGTATGGGAGGGCCAATCTACACCCAATGTGTTACAATAGGCCTAATTATATATATATATATATATATATATATATATATATATATATATATATATTTGTTTCTTTTTATTACATATATATATATATATATATATGTAATAAAAAGAAACAAAAATTAATATATATTTTTATCAAAATTATATTAAATATATTTATTTTATAAACATTTCTAATTATATTCACACATTTATATACATAAAACAAACCTTTATACAAAAGCATCATATAGCATTCACACATATATATATTTTTTTTTAAACTGTTACATGTAAAGCCTGTTGCTAATTTATGTTAAATCTGTTTTTATTATAAATAATGAACATTACCAAAGCATAACATTTGGTACATATTTTCTTAACTCTATCCATATTTTTACCCCTCCTCCCATAACCCTACCTCCCCCCATCCCTCTTTCCCTCCCTGCATCGAAGAAGCACAAGGATCACATATCAAATATCTATACGATTTAAAAAAAGACTTTTAGATTCATGTGGTAAGGTTAGAATAAAGGGAAGCCAGACTGCATTTATTGCTCTTCTAGTCTTGATAGACAGGTGATTAATAGCCAAGGTTTCCATGGTTAGTAGATTTATTATAGAAGAACGCCATAATAATATAGATGGTCCTTCTGAAGTTCTCCAGGCTGTTAGTATGGCTTTGCAAGCTAATAAAAAAACTTTTGTAATCCAGAGAATCGAGACCTTATTTCTTTTGAATGAGTTAGGAAAGATTCCAAAAAGTGCCACCAATGAAGAAAATGGAATTTTATAACCCACAACTTTATTTGCAGTATGATAAACTTTCTTCCAAAATATTTGAATTGTTGGACAACTCCAAAAGGAATGACCCAAGTGTGTTGGTCCTCCTTTGCACCTGATACATATATCAGAGTTAGTGAAACCTGCTTTGAATGCTTGATGCTGGGAAATGTACATTCTATAGATAATTTTATATCTAGTTTCCCGCAAGAGCGTATTAATTGTAATTTTACGCGTACTGACAAATGCAGATTTCAATACTGCAATTGATATCGGTTGCTCAAGTTCTAATTGCCATTTAAGTTGCACCTTCTCCAAGGACCAAATCTTATATGAAGACTCTAATTGTTTGTACAAATATGATATAGAACGTTTCTGGGGGTTTTCTGGATCAAACCAGTTACTTAAAAATTGCCAATTAGTGTCCATGAAGGTTGGTGAACCAAGCGATTGTTTATAATGTCGAGCTTTAAGGTACTGATAATAGTCAATAGCTGAGAGTTTATAAAAAGAACGAAGTTCTTTAAAAGTAAGAAAAGATCCATCCATATGTATTAATTGTCCAATGCATCTGAGTCCCGCACTGTCCCAAAGTCGAAATCGTGATGCATCCGATCCTAAAAAGAACTTTGGATTACCACAAAATGGAAGAAATGGTGATATGTTGTCAGATAACGAATTCTTCCTCATTAGCCATATCCATGTTCTTCTTAAAGGTTGTAAAAGCAGATCTGATTTGATTGTGCGAGATAAAGAAGCGTTAGGAGCATGTAAAGCATAACGAAGCGATATTGGAAGAAGCAATTGTGCTTCAATATAGGTGTCTGAAAAGTATTGTGTGCCCATCAACCAGTCCCCTATGTATCGTAAATTAATCGCATGATTATAGAGTTTCAAATCCGGAAGACCCATACCTCCCATGGATAATGGTTTCATTAGGATAGATAGTTTAATTCTTGGTTTTTTCCCCTGCCATAAAAATTTTGTCACTACTCTCTGATATTTGCTAATAGTCACATGAGTTAATAGAAGAGGTAGAACACTGAGCACATACAGCCAACGTGGTAATAATGTCATTTTCAATAAGTGTATTCTTCCAGTAAGAGAGAGTGGGAAACAGTGCCAAGCATTTAAAAAGCTGTTAGTTTTCTGTTGCATTGGAGATATATTTAAGTCATATAGCTTGGAAAGGCTTTTTGGAATCCAAATACCTAAATATTTTAATTTATCATTTGTCCATTTTAAGGGGAATTTCCCATACCAAGGTATAGATGCATCAGGACCTATTACCATGGCCTCAGATTTATCGAGATTTAAACTAAAACCTGCATAGAGACCATATTCTTCAATCACATGAAGAGCAACTGGAAGAGATTTGGTGGGGTTTATCAAATGCAACAAGAGATCATCCGCAAATGCAGCTAATTTGAATTTTGCCGATCCCATTTTAATCCCTTCTATATTCTTATTATCCTCCAAGATACGTAATAAAGGATCCAAAGATAATACAAATAATAAAGGGGACAAGGGACAACCCTGCCTAGTACCCCGAGACAATGTAAAGTCTGATGAAAGTTCCCCATTTACCCAAATATTAGCTTTTGGCTGATTATATAAATTTTTTAGAAATGAAATAAAGGAGCCTTGAAATCCATAATGGTTCAAGGCTTCAAATAAAAATACCCAGTTCACTCGATCAAAAGCCTTCTCAGCATCAAAGCTCACTATAAGAGAATTCAAATGTAATTTTTCTGAGAAGGCAATAGATGCCAGAACTCTGCGGACATTTGTTACTGCCTGCCTACCTCTGACAAACCCCACTTGAGAAGGAGAAATAAGTTTAGTAATGATCATTGCAAGTCTATCTGCCATTACTTTAGCTATTAATTTAAGATCACAGTTAATAAGGGATATAGGTCTATAAGAACCAGGTAACTCTGGGTTTCGATTAGACTTAGGATGTACTACTATAGTTGCTTTATTCTCCTGCCAAGTTTGTAATTCATCCGAAGAAAGCCTATCATATACTTTTTTAATAGGACTACTAATTAAATCAGACATGACTTTGTATAACTCATACGTGAATCCATCTGGACCTGGAGATTTATTGTTTCACTGTAAACCGAGGTGATGTATGTCTATACGTACCGCGGTATAAAAGAATCTATAAATAAATAAAATAAATAAATAGCACATATATAGACAACAAAACTCCATCTACCACATTGTACATACATACATCCAAATATAAAATTAATTAAATGTACATTGTTTCACTTAAATAGTTTACCATTCATTAAACTAATATTAATCCTACCCGACAACAGGGACTACTTGTTTTGCCTTTTAAGGCTTCTTCATGGGGATAGATTTTACTATTATCTCAGCCTTCTCTGTATCACAGAGTTCAAAACAATGTTGTGCTATTTCAAAAATCCTCTAGAGACATTTATAAATTGTGTGACAGTCATTTTCTTAAATGTTTGCCAGCAACCACATAACGGGATTCAACAAGACTCTATTTGAGCAATTTCTCTACGTGCTTGAAGTCCATCAATATGAAGATATCTCTGTCAAACATATTGTGACCACTACTACAATAGGCCTAATACTATTTGGGTTCCAAGTATATCTTTTGTAGGGTTTTCTGGTTGACACCAAAGCAGTGCTTGCAATTATCACATGGGTATTATATATTTACCTCAAAATATATATTTTTCTTGCAAAATATGGTATTATAAATAATTTGTAATTGTGTATGGGGTGGTTGTGGTGATGGTGGTGGGGAAATTCAGGCTGAGGTTTATCTAAAGCACCTATTACCCTTATACCAGCCCTGCTGATCTTGGCATTCTATACCAGTTCAATTATTCCCTGTTAATGCAGAAAGATCAACACAACAGCTCAGAGTGGTCAGAAATTGGAATTGGTTGGGCAGAATGAGCATTGTCAAAATCAGTATCCTGTCCTGTTTCTGCTGTGCTCCTTATTCACATCCTTAATATAACCACCTTTTGGATCAAATTAGACAATTGAGAACAGAACTGCTTCAGCATGTCATGGAAAATAAAATGGCATTAATTTTATTTATTTAAAATCTTTTCTATACCGTCATTAAGTTAATTTACCATCACAACGGTTTACAAAAAGAGTCAAATAGTATTAAAATGTTGATTGGTATAGATAACATATTATAGATGTGCCATCAATGAGTGGTAACATGTTCTTTTAATATAAAACTATGTGTTGAGTTTTGCTTATATGTAGGTTGAAAATCTCCTTTATAGTTCCTATATAAAGTTTACACTCTAATATGTATTTAGAGGTGGGAAAGAAAAAAGAAAATTTTAAAACTGCTCGGTGCTTACTTATACGCTCATTTGCTAACTGATAGATACTGCGGTAACTAAGCTAAAAATGTTCGTGCATAATTTTGTGTTTTGTGTGTGCTTTTTTTTTTTCCCCAGAAAGCAAAGCTCAGTATGAAGATTTAGGAGGAAGAGGTCAGATTTGTGAAAGAAACCCATTACTATTGGGTCCTAAAGGATTCATCTAACAAAGAATGACCATGATCAGAGCTCATTTTCTTCCCGCTTACCTTGAATTTGCTTTCCTAGTCTTTCCTGATTGCTTCTGCATAGTAAGCAGCTGTGGTTGGGTGTTGTCCATATGCCTTACCCTTATGACATCTTCACACCTTGGCTATGGAAATCTATTCCTGGATAAAGGATTTCAGAATCTGGTGGCAGAAATCTGTTCTGGATGCTGTCATCCTTCATGCTCCTTTTTCATGAGCATGCGTGCTTGCAATTCCTTTGATATGTATTCTACCTTCTGTCCCAGATGAAGCTTCTTGGAAAAAAATTTTGGAAGGTCATTTTCTGTCCTGATGACACATGTGGGAGAGATGCATTACAGGTATGCTCTATTTGAGTACTGATATAACTTGAACTGGCCGTAGTCTTTAAAATATTTAACACGTGTGAAACCTTTAGCACTTTTTCATAAAGAATAACTACCCTGGTAAGGCCATCTGTTTTGTTTGTTTGTTTTTTTTCACATAAGTTACAGAACAAACACCATGTATTTATCTATGTAAAACTTGTATACCTTTCCATTAAATACAGCATGCTTAATTCCTGGTAGTCTTAAGAAAAAGATTTAATTTACTTTCCAATTAAAGTAGAAGGAGTAAAAGATTTTCCATAGAAGAAAGTCTTGTAGGAATTTTCCAAAGCAAGGCCAGTTTCTCTTGTCTGTTGCAGCCATCCGTGATCAGCTTCCTTGTTATAGACACCAGGATACAATATATGACACATACAATACGTGATTAATCAGTCTTGTAAAGTCTTTATAAACTTGTGTACATCCCTCGTTCTGTGGATGGACTGCTATGAGAATTTGAACAGCATGAGTTGAAGAGGAGATGGTTTGTACTTGAGATGAAAAGAAAGTTGAGATCCCTTGTGACATACGCTGTTTCTATCTATAAGTTTGCATAATTGTAAATATGATGTACCACCAGTACTAAATCCTGGCGGCAGCCAAAAAAACAGTATCATTTTTAATGACTTTGGGGAGAACAGAGGGAGGAAATATACAAGAAGACTCCATGAAACTGCCACGACTAATTTGAAGGAGATAAAGGAGGTTTCATCAAGACTCTGGTTCGGCATTGCAGTTTGTGGGACGTATGTGTTTCTTTTCGATATAAATAATGAAAAAAATCAGACTCGAAGAACCTAAAAGTAATGCCTCAGTGCTATTAAACAGACAGTGGACTGTCATTTTTTTTTTGGGAGTAAAAGAGGAGGTTTCATACCACAGTCTTTGCAGGAAAAAAAACAACCTTGAAGATAAGTGAGTTGGGGTTATTAGGCAAATATTTTAAGAGGGGCAAACTTAAGTCACAAAAGCAATGTATTCCTTATGCATTGAAGGGACACAAAGGTAGGATTGGAGGCTATTGCTATGGGTTAGACAAGAAAAAGTTAAATGTCCCCATCTCTGTATAAGATAAAAGTTATTTTAAAAGTTATGTCATTACTGTTTGCCCTCAGTATGTTTAATTTCCACAAAACATTCCTGGGTAGAGTTTCATGGAACAAAAAATGTTTATTTTTTTTTGGGTGGGGTGGGAGGGGTGGTGGGAGATGTGGAATCAAGAGGCGTTTAAGATTTGTATTTGTGTAATCTTTGGAAATCAATGTAAAGAAAAAGCTATATTAGCATTAAATCATAAATGTGTTTGTATTTATGTAAACTATAGTTGTTGCTCCTAAGGTAACACATTTTAACTTTTTGAATTCAAAAGAACCTGTAGCATGATTTAGTTTATACCATATTGCAAGTACTAGAAAGGTTAAGGAGAAAATAACTATGTGCAATATTGTATTTAGTGTTTCTATTTCAAGTTTTTTAGAATGTTAATTTATGATAATAAAATGAATAATAAAACATACAGTATGCCTTATTCCCCTCTGTTAGGCTAGCTTCATACCAATTTTCTTTACAAATATTGCTGAAACGAACAAAACTGTATTTTGGATCCCATCCTACACATTTGGACAATGATTCACAAGGGTCGTACTCTCCAAGAAGACGCAAAGAAGCAACTGGGTGTTCTCGGAGATATATGTAAGTGTGTGAATTTTAGGCAGGCAGCACAGGCAAAGTCTGTGGATGTTATGGATAATACGGTGCCAGGCCTGGTCACACTTCACCTCACTAATCCCTGAGTCTGCAGAGCAAGCAGGTGGTGATGGAGAAAGGGATGACATGGGGGGACCTGGGTCCTCATACAGTTCCTTTGAACCACGAGGCAGGAAATTACTTACTGCTGGTTCTGGGTAGGGGGTTGGTGTGTAGAGTCTCAGGAGGAGTGGAGGCATCTGCCAGAGAATAAAGAGGGGAGAGCACTAAATTCCTGTCCTTGTCTTGTATCTTCAGATTTTTGTGTTCCTCCCACCCATCCTCCTAGGGACTCTGATTTTTGCAACTTTGTTTTGGTGAGATGGGAAGGAATGTTATCCAAGCCTTTTGTTAAGTTTGGGCAGTGCGGAGTCATCTTGCATGACTGGTTGCAGGTCACACTGAGAGATTTTCTAAATGGTACGATTTGGAATGCTGTTGCCCTTGGAAATGGTGGTCTGGGTGTGATGAGGGGGTGTGGATATTGCATCTCAAGGTGGCTCCTGTTGGGACATGGCAGGATGGTCTTGGTATTTTGCTTGGAGGTACCTAGAGCCCCAGCTGGACTGAAGGTAGCTACCTCGCTGGGATGTGGTGGATGGATCATCCAAGCACCTGTTTGGGGGGGGGGGGGGGAAGAGAAGTGTTGATAGTTTGACTGGCTCAGGTATCTATTCTGCATGTGTTAACCTTAATAAAACTGTGACTCTTATTTGTTTTGAATTTGAGATATGTATTTCTTCATATCTTGAAATGGGTGGTTATGTTTGTGAAAGAGATGTATGGAAATGATGTGATGGGTAGTCTTGGTTGTCCATGTCACAGGTCCGTACAAATCAATGGAAAGCAGGTAGAACTGTTAATAAAATATGGAGTTTGAGTTTAACAGAATGAATGCTCACCTCTTGAAACCAGTTAACAATTTTAGCCAAGAAACAATAGCATAGATTGAAATTAGAACAGAATTGTGCCTAGCTCTCTCTTCTTAATCGGGTATGTTCAACCTGGAATCTACATTCAGAGTGCTTTCCTACTTAACATTTTCAACACAAAAGTCAAACCTCCTCTCTCAATATAGAAATAATATAATATGGAGAGGGAAACTATATTCCCAAATATATTAAAAACAAATTAATCAATATATGCAAATAAAGAGACAGGTATCATAAATAGATAAGGTGCCTACTAGTGTCAATCCACCGTCTCACGCCCCCATAGGGCCACAAACGGTATCAGCTCTTATGGCACCATTAATTATAATCACGTACCCACTCTCTTATACATATATCTTTTGATTCTTTTATTTGTTTTTATTTTTTATTTTTATTTTTTATCTTGTCTAATTTTATTTATTCATGAAATCTCTAAAATTACTCGAATGCAAAAATCAAGATACTTAGCTCGATCATTGGCGTATCGATATCATCATCATTCAATACTGTATCAAAAGTCACAAGTTGCTCTCAACATGGACCATGTTTCGGCTAAAAATAGCCTTCATCAGGGGATTTTCTTTCATACAGTTATTACCGCCTCGCCACGACCCCTTTGTATCTCCATACCCTAAAATAACGAATCACATAATTCATAACAATTTAAAATCAACACCACATAATAGTACCACAATCAAACATTCACACCTAAGAGAAAATATATCACCAAAGCTGGGTTGCTAAAAAATCTTGTTTTGGTGATATATTTTCTCGGCGATATATTTGCCGGCGATAATGTATAAAACATTGCACGCAGCACAACCAGCCCCCAACTTGGGCTGGATTTTAAAAGGGTTTCGCGCGCTGGATCTATTTTAAAAAGGCTCGGTGACACGCGCAAGTCCCGGGGCTTGCTAAAAGGGGTGGGGCGGTCCGGGGGCAGTGGGGAGGGTCAAGCTCCTGGCACAGCGGCCAGATTTCCTGTTGTGCCAGGGATCACGCGCCGGCAGTAGGCCGGCGCGCGTAACTTCAGCCCCGATTTTGGAGCGGCCTGAGAGGGAAAGGGGGAAGGCAGCGCAGCTCAGAGTGGGCTTGGTGCGCACAAGGTACACAATTGTGCACCCCCTTGCACGCACTGACCCTGGATCTTATAACATGCGTGCGCCTGCGCACACATTTTATAAAATCGGGTGTACATGTGTGCGCGCCGGATAGCACGTGCACATGTACGCCCAAGCACAAGCTTTTAAAATCTACCCCATTTTTTTAACCCCACCTAAACCCCTCTCCTTTCCCTTATTTAAATTATATCGCCGCAATGCAGTCATTATTGGGTGCCACACGAGATAACAGTCCATCACGTTTTGAAAAATTACCCCTAAAACAGTTGAACTCTCCTTCAAAATGCAAGGGAAAAATAGCCATTACTTTTAATGAATATCCTGAATAAATAGAAGAGGTTTGTATTAGGAAATTTGTACCCAAAGCAATCCTTTTGTAGCCAGGGTTTACCATGTCTTTCTGTAGAACTATTCTTTTACCTTTCCAAGTTGTTAGGTTTTGGTATGTCCTCCTCCAACTCGGATTCCTTTTCTTTCTTTCTTTCTTTTTTTTATTGCAAACAATTATTTTTTTTTTCAGGCCACCCTTTGTTACATTTTTTATATTTTCTTTATAGTTTCAGAAAAGAGTGGCCAAATCTGGTCCTCACAAGGCACCAATGGGTCTGGTTTTTAAGTTTCCACAATGAAATATGCATATGAGAGATTGGCATGCACTACCTCCATTGTATGCAAATTAGAGATGTGAATCGTGTGCCAGATCGTCTACGCGCGTATCTACTAAAATCCAGCGTACTTTTGTTTGCGCCTGATGCGCCAACAAAAGTACGCGAAGGCGCGCTTTTTAAAAATCTACCCCTATAGGTATTTGATCACCAATGACTGATATTGTTGTTATTCATTTAGTTATTATGTGTAGTGGATACTGGATGAATGTAAATCTAGCAACTACTTATGTATCTTGATGACATTTGTTCTTTAATAAACAATTTATACATAAAAGCAGCATGGGCACACTTCTAAGTGATTTGGACAGATAGTGGAAAAGATTTTTACATCTGTTGCTTTGAGTAGGTATTTAAAAGATATATGGAATAAACTATTTGTCCTTGCAGAGATATTAATACCCTCCACCCTTCCCACAGAAATGCTTACAAGTAACTCTTCACCAAAGTACATATGTGCCTTATTAATCTTCTTGTACCCTAAAACTCACAATGTTCACACACATGCAATTTACATACATTCTATGTGTATGCAAACTTTTACCCATAATACAACTCCCAGGTATTTCAACAGATATCAGGATAACCAGGCATAGGCAGAAATATGTTGCTAGGCTGTTAGCAAGCATATTCACATACACGGACTACTCGTACCACTGTTAAGCACTATTACATACAGTTCAAAAGTACAGAAGCTGTACTACACATCTAATGGTAGATTTTAAGACCCCTTCACACATTGATATGCAGATTTTATAACATGCGCACGTTGATGCATGCATGTTATAAAATCTGCTATCGGCGCACATGAGTGCCATCTTGCGCACGTACGTGTGGAGGAATTTAATAGATGTGTGTGGCGACAAAATAGGCCTTTTCCCCAGTTCCCTCCTTGTCTGCTCCAATAAAGGAGCAGACTGGGAGGGCACTTCCGTTCCTAAACCCCTACTTAACCTGTCTCTCTTTTCCCCTACTAATCCCGACCCCTAAAACCCCGCTGAGTACCCTAGATTTTTTTTTTTTATACTTACCCACAGTTAATAGCAGCAACAACTTCCACCAGTCCGTCGTTCCCAGCGTGCACTGCCCCATCCCGCCCAGACCCTGCCTCCTGCACACCCCTTTCTTTTTTTTTAAACCCTTTCTTCTGCGTGTACCAGGAGATACGCATGTGGCTGTGGGTGTTTGAAAATCCACGTGGAACGCATACAATCCCGTCCACGCATTTATCTCCCAGTAGAGGCGTGCATAAACTTTTGAAAATTTGGCTTGTACCTTGTACCTCATTCTTCACACAGTACACACTATCTCCACTTACATATTGTCAGTTATATGTTCTACTATACACAACCCAAATACAAAAAAAAAAGTCATATAGCAACTGACAACCACATAATGTATATATCAACAAATTAAAACTTGTATTTACTTTTTTTTTAATATATATATATATATCACAAAGTAACTATCAACTACTCTGCTGCAGGAATTGGATGACAAGTGGAGGAGATTTGACTGGCTCCTCCCAGGTCACATTACCCAGGCCCCCTAATGCCTTGCAATTCTGCAGTTGCAGAAAGGGCTTCAAAATCCAGCCCTTCCTGCAGAGTTCCTTTTCCACAAATTTGCTGCAGGACACCAGGGCCTAGGAGGCTATAACTCTGTAAGCAAATAGCTTTCCTACCCACCCCATCACTCTTCCTAACCCACTTGCACTGATGATAGCAGCTGCCTTAAAACAGCATTTTGCAGTAGCAGGTGCCTCGGGCTGCTTCCTCTTCATATGCAGCCTAGGGCCAGAGCATCGCACTCTTGAAACGCATTGCATGATGACAGTCTCTGCAGTTCAAACACAACACTCTGGCCTCAGGCTGCACAGTAAAAGAATTGAGCCCAAGATGCTGCATTCCTGCTGCCATGCTCTGAGTCAACGAAGCTATGATTAGTGCAGGTGAGTGAGGAGGGAGGGAGGGTTTTAGTGTGGCTGCTAATGAGGGAACTGGAATGGGGGTGGGGTGAAAAGGAGGGGTTGTGGGTGGGAGGGACAGTGAAAGTGTGTGTGTGGAAAAGGCATTAGAGAGGGGTGGGAGGGGACAGTGGGGAGTGTGTGTGTAGAATAGGGATTAGAGGTGGTGTGAGTGAGAGACTGCAGGGGAGAGGGGGATGGGGCAGTGTGGAGGGTGTATATGCGAGAGTGAGTGAGGGATTGTGGGAGGCAGGGGACAGGGTGGCAGGGGACAGGATGGGGGTTGTTTGGAATAAGAGAGGTAATCAGAGGGGGAATGGATTGGAATGACCATGAGAAGGAGGAGGATTTGAGATGGTGTGGAGTACATGTGTGAGTGAGGGGATTAGAGATATGAGAGAGTGAGTAAAAGGATCTTCCACAGGAAACACAGGAGTGGTTTTGTCCTCACTTCTTCGCTTGATCCAGATCTCATCCTCTTTCTTCTTTGCATCTGAGCTGCCCTTTCCTCTGTGCCTGATTCCCTCTTCCCTCATCCCTTTTATCTAATGAGATCCAAAATCCCCCCCCCCCCCTAGAGTGAGTGAGAAGTGCAGGTGGAGGCAACAGTGAGTGTGGGGAGAAGAGGGGATGCAGGAGAGGAAGTGTGAGGTGATCTGAGGTTCTGTGGAGTGTGAATGAGGGGACTGGTGGGCGATGAGTGAGAAAGTGGATCAAGGAAATAAGAGGGTTGTGTCTGTGAAGAAACTGATTGAGAGTATTGGAAGGGGTGAACATGAGAGAAGAGACTGTTGGGGCAAGGGAGTGGTGTGAATCAGTCATCCCTTTCTCCTTCCCACCTTTTTATCCTCTCTCTGTGCCTCTTTCCATTCTTTATCTCTCTACCCTTCCTGCCTGAGCTCCCTTCTTCATTGTCCTGCTCTGAGATCCCCTCTCTTCTCATCCCCAGATGTCGTCATCTTCTCACCAGTGCCTTTTGCTAAGATCTCCTTTCCTCTAGTAAAGAACCAAGTAAATTGGACAAAGAAATTCTAGAAAACCACTTTATTTTCATAAAGTAAGATTTTTTACATTTTCATATGCAAATTTAAACAATTATACAAAGTTGTCATAATTGCAGAGTTTTGAAAAATCTGCCACAGAATTTGCTAGCTCTCGCTGCAGAATCTTGAAAAATATAGCGCAGGAAATCGAGGACACTGCCTTATAACCGCTGCTTGCTATACGGAATGATGCTCTGCTTCAGCATGCCATGATAGAATTGTGAAAAGAGACAGCAGAAGAAAATGGGTATTTAGATTGGCCATTAAATTGTACCTAGTGAGTACGGAAGCCACCATAACCACAACAGCTAGAAAGGTGAGCTGTCAAATGAAGGGAGTGGACCAGACCAGGAAAAAAGCTACAGGACAGCCATTAATTCTGTACATCTGACAAAATAAGAATGTAACCTATCACATCCAACCATCTAGCAAAGAGAGAAACAGAACTGAGTCTCACAACTGATAACATGTAAATATGCATAGTGGCAACTAGTACAAACTAATGACCTTCTCAAGACAGAAAACACATACCCAAGAATCATCATGATCATGTAAGGGTACAGAAAAAGATGTCAAACACTGCTGGTGAAAAGATGACTATAGTCTAGAGGGGAACAGAGAGACGGTAATGCTAGGTTCACACAAGCTTGTGCAGAAAGCAGCAGGTAAGATAAGACAGTCATATACAAACTTTGTGAAGAGAAACTTCCAGAGCTGTACCTTTAAACACAACTTGGCAATTCAGGCTGTCTTCTGAATACCAGGATATGCTTGGATCCAGGGCTTTCTCCTCTGGATGGTGAAAAGGAATTGTACCTTGGACCCTGCTGTGGACTGTAGATGAGCTGCAGAATGTTTGCTGCTCTTTGTCTTAATGAAAAAATGTTCTAAGACTTAAATGGATGTCCTTGCTGGGGTGAGTAAGATGATTTGCCAGGGCACTTCTTTTGTGTCCTAGTATTCAGTTGGGAGAGCCAAATAAAGAAAAAACGGAGCATTGCTTACATAGATTGGGAATGATATGGGTTGAGCTGCTGCTGCCATTTTCAGGGTCAGATAAGCAATTAGAAAAATCATATCTCAGAAACATCTTTACAGGTCCTTGCATTACCAAAAGCGTGGCACAACAGAGTGCTCCTGACCATTTAACATAATTTCTCATAGCTGACAATGCTAATGGGATAAATAATTGCCATAAAGACACTGTAAAAACAAGAACGATGTATGCTCCGACTTAGCTCCTACTCTTATATTAATTTTGTAGGAGACTTTGAGCTTCTTGCTGAAGGAAACTTGGGTGCTAGACTTAGATATGGAAGGACTACTTCAAATGGTGGGCTTGACTAGGTTTCTCTCATTTCCCAGCTATGTGAGAACTTGCATGGACGTGTCAACTTCCATATTGAGCACAAGCACACCTTAACTGTAGATGTCGAAAGCGCTGGCTGCTTTCCAGAGAGTGGCAACAGCTGTGACATCTTATGTCTCCAGATGTGTTATTTCATTTAGAGATACTGTGGATTCCTGTATGTCCAATAATAAACACTCCCGCACCCACCTATGTGCTCAGCATGAGACTTGAAAAATGCATAGTGCTTCTTGAAATAGTCCTAATCACACTGATCCAGAAAACCATTTAATGGAAACACAAGAATTATCATGGCAGCCTAAACATGCAAATGTGCTGAGACCATTGATTGCTGGTGATGAATGTGGGTACTGTCATAATATCAATATATGACATGACATATGAGCACGTGGGATAGAATTCTGTTGGGTGCATATAGAAGTGGGTCAGGTAGTGAAAAATGTGAAATGTTTTATAATTGGTGGTGTCTGCCTTCTTTTTTTGATAATTGGTGTTTCTCTATTGTCCCAGCTACTAACATTTTTTTCCTGCACTACTTTATTTCTATTTGCCAAAGTCTATAAACTTTCTACTAGAAATACTAGAAATAGTTCTAAGTCCTGAATTTGGATGAATTGAGTAGCATGTTAACAGAGCTGTTATGCAATAAAAGTGCTTTAATAAAGTGCATTACAATTGATGTTTGTGAAAAAATTAATAGTAAAGGATTTGACTGGGACCATAGGCCTTTTATTTTTTTAAAATTTGCACAATAACCTGAAGCACATTTATAACTGTATGCAATAAAGATTTTATGTGACATGTCAAATTTCTTCTACTATAGTATATAGTGCTAAATTGCAGGGGGTAAGTGTCCCAAAGTGTCATGAGTTAAGGTAGGCAGAGTACTCAGTTTATTTAAAATCCGAAATTAAGATGGCGTGTAGTTTTACATGTATTGCATGTAATCTGTTCTGATATTGCCGCCTTATAAGGATCACAAATCAGTGCTGAAGTTACATTGTTTCTTCTCTAGTCAGTTACATGAAGAATAAAAAGGTGGGCCCGGTGCCGCATGGCCAGAGCCCATCCTTGACGGCTGCGCGCACAGCGACTGAGGACTGAGGGGGGGGGGGAGCAGAGGAAGAACAGGGCGGCCAGGAAACCCCCCCCCCCCCACCCCCGCCCTTCCCTACCTGTTTAGCAGGTCAGGAGAGGACTGGAGACAATGCGATGTCATGGCCCCACCCCGGGGCTATGTCGTCGAAAGGGGGCCACCAGCGGTGCCCTCTGATGACGTGGCCCCTAAAAGGGCCACGGATCGCTCAAGCAGGAGGAAACCAACCCACCCAACCTGATCGCAAGGATAAGGTTAAAATTACTATGAAAATGACACAATGTGTTAGAACATGCAAACAGTTAGCCTAACTATGTTAGTAAGCACAGTTTAATGTATAACAATGTTTGGGGATATGTCACAGCTGAAAGGGGGGAGCAGGTACCTGGGCCAGTTGGGCCGGCTTACAAGTGGTGCTGGTGTCATCACATGATGACGGGGTAGCCGTCGGCGTCGGGAGGCAAAAAGGTGATGGCCCCCTTGCTCGGGAAAAAGGCGGGGAGCCCATGGAGTCAGGCTGCCTTACTTGGTTGATGCGGCGGGCAGCGGTGGAAAAGCATACTACCGGCTCGGGTATCCTGAAAAGTTATCCTGTTATGTTTAAAATAAAAGCTGCGGCTATTTCATAGCAAAGAAAGAGTATGTATGATTACTATTATAGAGGATAATGACCGAAAGCGTGTTAAGGTACGGGTAAGGTTAATGCAGTTTGTTTAGCTGGGTTCAAAAAAGGTTTGGATAAGTTCTTGGAGGAGAAGTCCATTACCTGCTATTAATCAAGTTTACTTAGGGAATAGCCACTGCTATTAATTGCATCAGTAGCATGGGATCTTCTTAGTGTTTGGGTAATTGCCAGGTTCTTGTGGCTTGGTTTGGCCTCTGTTGGAAACAGGATGCTGGGCTTGATGGACCCTTGTTCTGACCCAGCATGGCAATTTATTATATTCTTAAGGTAAGATTCAAATGGACAATGGACAAAGGAGTAAGTAGCAGCTGCTAACGTTAATACTCAATAGAGATGAGCTTCGTTTTTTTTCTACCGGGTCATTTTTTGAGTTGGACGCTTCAGGGTAAAGATCGTTTTTCCTCTGTTAGTTATTTGGAAAAAGGAACAAAAACGAAACGGGCCCAAAAAATGACATGGGAAAAAGAAGCTCAGAAAAACCCACCCCAAGCAATAAAATTAACTATAATACATTAAATACAACCCCCCCCCGCCACCATCCCGATCCCTCCCCAAGACTTACCAACATCCCTGGTGGTCCAGCAGGGTCCCGCGAGTGATTTCTCCCTCCATGCCGGCAGGCTGTCCGCTTGCCTCGCATCAAAATGGCACCGATAGCCTTTGACCTACTATATCACAGGGGCTACCAGTGCCATTGGTCGGCCCCTGTCACATGGTAGGAGCAATGGACGGTTGGCACCATCTTGTGCTCCTACCATGTGACAGGGGCTGACCAATGGCACCAGTAGCCCCTGTGACATAGTAAGGGCAAAGGCATCTGTGTCATTTTGATTACTGGCAGCCGACGGCGAGATTGCTCCCGGACCCCTGCTAGACCACCAGGGACTATTGGCAAGTCTTGGGGGACCGTCCTGTTCCCCACAAGACTTGCCAAAAGTCCCTGGTGGTCCAGCGGGGGTCCGGGGTGCGATCTCCTGCACTCGGTTTGTCGGCTGCCAGTAATCAAAATGACGCCGATAGTCTTTGCCCTTACTATGTCACAGGGGCTACCGGTGCCATTGGTCAGCCCCTGTCACATGGTAGGAGCACAAGATGGCACCAATGGCCATGTGACAGGGGCTGACCAATGGCACCGGTAGACCCTGTGACATAGTAGGTCAAAGGCTATTGGCGACATTTTGATGTGAGGCAGGCCGGACAGCTCGACATCACGGAGTGAGAAATTGCTGGCGGGACCCCGCTGGACCACCAGGGATACTAGTAAGACTTGGGGAGGGATCGGGATGGGGGGTTTGTATTATAGTAAATTTTAATGCTTGGGGTGGTTTTTTATTTAAAAAAATAAAATGTGCCCGTCCCCCTGTACAAACCCGAAAAATGCATTTTTCCCCGAAGTTCGGGGAAAATCCGTTTCAGGGTTCGGGATCCCCAACCCACGATGAATTAGGCAATTTTGTTGAAATTTTTAATTCGTGATAAACGAATGCACATCTCTAATACTCAATGCTTCAATTAAGCAATATTATAATTGGGATTTTTCTCCTGTTCTAGTTTGTAGGGATGTGCATTTGTTTGAAACAGACTGATAAAATGCAATGAATGAGGCCATTTTTATTTCATTTGTGGACCCCACAAAATGAATCAAGGGTACCATGAATGTAAACAAAACATTTAATTTCATTTGTTTTTTCCCCATTCAAATCTGACACATTGAAAAGTACTGTAGCGAGAGAGGTGCAGGGACTAATTGGTAACTAACAATAAACCCTTGCCTGTGTGAGGAAGAAATAGGCAAGTTGACAAGATGGAAGACCAAGTGAAGCTTTTTTTTTTTTTTTTTTAACTAGCCTATAGTTGCCAAGTGGATCAAGTAATGCTGATGTCCTCCCACTTAAAGATTGGAGCGTGTGCAAAGAAGTTGTGCATTCAGAAGTTCACTTAGAGTGAAAGAAAAACTTTAGAAAAGAGGAGTCCAGAGTGTTGACATTAGCAAAGGGTTTTTTTCATCTTCATTGCTGCAGTCGCAATGTTCTCACTCACCGTGACAGAGACAAAGGCACTGCTTTCTGTCTCTTTACTGGAGCAGGGTAGGACTGGAGAAGCAGTGCCAGTGAACACTATGTTTTTGTCTGTCTGTCTTGCTGCACAGTCCACTGCACTCACATTGGCTTTAGGAAGATTAAAGTGAAGTATAGCCTTGCCAGTCCTCTTGTAATATTCTTTAACAGTTTTTATTTGTGAGTAAAAGGAGTCAATCAGCAGTGTGCACACACATATACTGTGTGTGCGCATGACAGACATTTTTGTACACACTGAGGGATAGCCCTAGAAAGACATACTGAAGTTGTGAACTAACAAGCTGCTAACTCTGCTTGGCAAGTTGGCACTGTACTTGCTATGCATTGAAGTAGACTGTGAACTTGATTGTGTCTAATGCACACTCATTCAGTATTAGAGTGGTACTGGTACAGTATCAAAGTATATTATATGAAAGGCCCCACTATCCACTAATTATATGCAGGAGAAAAAGGTTTTGTTTCAGAATTAATTTCATAGGGACCCAAATTTTCTTTAGTTTCAAAATGAAAAATAAATTTGATTTCATTTGATTCATGTTTTGGTGGCCAATAAAGTCAATGGGAAGCATTACAGCCTATATGAGGCTCTAGCATTGTGGTCTTCTAATCAATTATCTTGGAATGTGTGGGAAGAAATCATCAGAAAGGAGAGAAAAATAGCACCAAAAGTGGAATGAATAGCTAAGGCTCCATAAAGGGGCAAAGGGGTACTCCACATCACTGTGAAGAGCAAAAGAAGGAACCCCCCCCAAAGTTCTAAAAGAGGGCACTAACAACAGTGACATGAGCCCATGATGGTATCTCAAGTGGCAACCTGGCACCAAAATTAGCATCAGCATCCTAAGGCACCAAGCAACATAGATGCAAAGCAGCCCCCCAGACTGGCAAGAACATAGGAACATAAGTAATTGCCATGCTGGGTCAGACCAAAGGTCCATCAAGCCCAGCATCCTGTTTCCAACAGAGGCCAAACCAGGCCGCAAGAACCTGGCAAGTACCCAAACACTAAGAAGATGCCAGTAATAGCGGAGGCCATTCCCTAGGTCAACTTGATTAATAGCAGTTAATGGACTTCTCCAAGAACTTACCCAAACCATTTTTAAATCCAGCTACACTAACTGCACTAACTACATCCTAAGGCAGCAAATTCCGGAGCTTAATTGAGCATTGAGTGAGAGAGAATTTTCTCAGATTAGTCTTAAATGTGCTACTTGCAAACTTCATGGAATGCCCCCTAGTCCTTCTATTATTCTAAAGTGTAAATAACCGATTCACATCTACTCATTCAAGACCTCTCATGATGGGAGAGCACCAACCAGGTGTAGCAGGAAAGGATCCTGTAGCAAGGACCTGCTCTCTAGGTGATGCATTATCCTTTCGCACTGAAGATATCTCCCCAAGGCCTACTGCCCAGGAGGGAAGGGTTAGGTCGGCCGTCATAGTTGGTGATTCGATTATTAGGAATGTAGATAGCTGGGTGGCTGGTGGGCGTGAGGATCGCCTGGTAACATGCCTACCTGGTGCGAAGGTGGCGGACCTCACGCATCACCTAGATAGGATTTTAGACAGTGCTGGGGAGGAGCCGGCTGTCGTGGTACATGTGGGCACCAACGACATAGGAAAATGTGGGAGGGAGGTTCTGGAAGCCAAATTTAGGCTCTTAGGTAGAAAGATTAAATCCAGAACCTCCAGGGTAGCATTCTCTGAAATGCTCCCTGTTCCACGTGCAGGTCACCAGAGGCAGGCAGAGCTCCGGAGTCTCAATGCGTGGATGAGACAATGGTGCAAGGAAGAGGGATTCAGTTTTGTTAGGAACTGGGGAACCTTTTGGGGAAGGGGGAGTCTCTTCCGAAGGGATGGGCTCCACCTTAACCAGGGTGGAACCAGACTGCTGGCGCTAACCTTTAAAAAGGAGATAGAGCAGCTTTTAAACTAGAACAAAGGGGAAAGCCGACAGTCGCTCAGCAGCGCATGGTTCGGAGAGAGGTATCTTTAAAGGATACTAATGATGCATTAGAATTTGGGCATCCCGACAGTGAGGTTCCAATAATTAGAAAAGTAGTCCAAGTGCCTGTAACTAAAAACTCACCTGAGCTAAAAAATTCTAACTTATCCCTATCAATTAAAAAGCAGAATGAAAATACAAACAAAAAACAAACTTTGAAATGTTTGTATGCTAATGCCAGAAGTCTAAGAAGTAAGATGGGAGAATTAGAATGTATAGCAGTAAATGATGACATAGACTTAATTGGCATCTCAGAGACATGGTAGAAAGAGGATAACCAATGGGACAGTGCTATACCGGGGTACAAATTATATCGCAATGACAGAGAGGAGCACTCGGGAGGAGGTGTGGCACTTTATGTCCGGGATGGCATTGAGTCCAACAGGATAAACATCCTGCATGAGACTAAATACAAAATTGAATCTTTATGGGTAGAAATCCCTTGTGTGTCGGGGAAGACTATAGTGATAGGGGTATACTACCGTCCACCTGGTCAAGATGGTGAGATGGACAGTGAAATGCTAAGAGAAATTAGGGAAGCTAACCAAATTGGTAGTGCAGTAATAATGGGAGACTTCAATTACCCCAATATAGACTGGGTAAATGTATCATCGGGTCACGCTAGAGAGATAACATTCCTGGATGGAATAAATGATAGCTTTATGGAGCAATTGGTTCAGGAACCGATGAGAGAGGGAGCAATTTTAGATCTAATTCTCAGTGGAACACAGGACTTGGTGAGAGAGGTAACGGTGGTGGGGCCGCTTGGCAATAGTGATCATAATATGATCAAATTTGATTTAATGACTGGAAAAGGAACAGTGTGCAAATCCAAGGCTCTCGTGCTAAACTTTCAAAAGGGAAACTTTGATAAAATGAGAAAAATTGTTAGAAAAAAACTGAAAGGAGCAGCTACAAAAGTAAAAAATGTCCAAGAGGCATGGTCATTGTTAAAAAATACCATTCTAGAAGCACAGTCCAGATGTATTCCACACATTAAGAAAGGTGGAAAGAAGGCAAAACAATTACCAGCATGGTTAAAAGGGGAGGTGAAAGAAGCTATTTTAGCCAAAAGATCTTCATTCAAAAATTGGAAGAAGGATCCAACAGAAGAAAATAGGGTAAAGCATAAACATTGGCAAGTTAAATGTAAGACATTGATAAGACAGGCTAAGACAGCTTGGAGAAGAGACGACTGAGGGGGGATATGATAGAGGTGTTTAAAATCATGAGAGGTCTAGAACGGGTAGATGTGAATCGGATATTTACTCTTTCGGATAGTAGAAAGACTAGGGGGCACTCCATGAAGTTAGTATGGGGCACATTTAAAACTAATCAGAGAAAGTTCTTTTTTACTCAACGCACAATTAGACTCTGGAATTTGTTGCCGGAGGATGTGGTTAGTGCAGTTAATATAGCTGTGTTTAAAAAAGGATTGGATAAGTTCTTGGAGGAGAAGTCCATTACCTGCTATTAAGTTCACTTAGAGAATAGCCACTGCCATTAGCAATGGTTACATGGAATAGACTTAGTTTTTGGGTACTTGCCAGGTTCTTATGGCCTGGATTGGCCACTGTTGGAAACAGGATGCTGGGCTTGATGGACCCTTGGTCTGACCTAGTATGGCATTTTCTTATGTTCTTATGTTCTTATGATCTTAAAGACCTCTATTATATCCCCCGTCAGCCGTCTCTTCTCCAAGCTGAACAGCCCTAACCTCTTCAGCCTTTCCTCATAGGGAAGCTGTTCCATCCCCTTTATCATTTTGGTTGCCCTTCTCTGTACCTTCTCCATCGCAACTATATCTTTCTTGAGATGTGGCAACCAGAATGCTTAAAGCCCAGGTTTTTCATTATCTGCAGTGGCTAGTCATCTAAGGCAATTATTTTATTGATGCACATAGTGACTTTTTTTTTTATAGAGTCCCTGCCTCTTGCCCGGTGACAGTGATACAGAACACCATCTCATTTCCACTGGGGTGGTTTGCTGCTGCAGACACATGGCAGGGGCCTGCTGGCCTGCCACCTGACTGATGTAAAGGACTGTGAGATCAGCTTGGGGGAAAAGCCTCCCCTTTTTCAACCCCTTTACTACGGCTTTTGCTCTGAGTGGCCCTTCCCTCAGGCCTGTGAGTGCTGCTTCTGCAGGTAATGCTCCATATCAGTGTGGCACTCCTACGGGAAGGTCACTAGATGTAACCAAGTCCCTGTATAGATCTCACCATCTATGAGCCTTCCAATCTTTTCAGCCCCTCCCAACATACGGGCCGATTCAGTAAAGTCCGCGGGAGAGCCGGCGAACGCCCGCTCTCCCGGCGCGCGCACAGGCCACTCACCTGTGCACGCGATACAGTATTTAAATGAGACCGGCGGTAGAAATGGGCAAAAGGAGGTGCTAGGGACACTAGCGCGTCCCTATTGCCTCCTTTTGGCCCGGAGCAGCGGCTGTCAGCGGGTTTGACAGCCGACGCTCAATTTTGCCGGCGTCTATTCTCGAGCTCGCTGACAGCCACAGGCTCGGAAACCGGATGCCGGCAAAATCGAGCGTCCGGTTTTCAACCCGACAGCCGCTGGCCGACTTCAATTTTTTTTTAATTTTTTTTTTACTCTTCGGGACCTTCGACTTACTATCATCATGATATTAAGTTGGAGGGTGCACAGAAAAGTTTTTACTGCTTTTCTGTGCATTTTTCCGGTGCCTGAAGAAATTAGCGCCTACCTTTGGGTAGGCGCTAATTTTTGAAAGTAAAATGTGCGGCTTGGCTGCACATTTTACTTACTGAATCGCGCGGGCATACCTAATAGGGCCATCAACATGCATTTGCATGTTGAGGGCGCTATTAGGTTCGGCGGGTTGGACATGCGATTTCCGCTCCTTACTGAATAAGGGGTAAGGGAAAACGCACGTCCAATGGCAGTACAGTACAGTGCGCTCCGATGGAGCGCACTGTACTGTATCGGCCCGATAGAGGGACTGAATGGAGTCATTTTGTTTTATATTCAGAGCAGTAAGGATGTAGCTTTTTTTTTTTTTTTTTTTTTAAGAGGCACCACTGTGTGCACAGCCTGTCAGAGGGTTGTCCTATATTTAGTTGCTGTGAGCTAGATTTTTGCCTAATTTCCTTTGGGACAAAAGGGCTCTCATCCCAGAGACCTGAAGACCTGTGAGCCTCTCTACACCCTAAGTGGGGCAAGCACCAGTGACAGATCCTTCTGAGTGAGATTTTTGATGGCCAAGATGTATCTTGACTTTTTTCAGGACTCCTGTTTAAACCTTGCATCCCTTGCAGAAAGCTCAGCGCTGAAGCACAGGAGAAGAGGTATAGACACGTGAGCCTTAATCTAGAGCCTAGATGGGCCAATTACCAGCGATTACTAAAACAGCAGCCACCGAGAGATTTTTCAGAGAGCAAGTATTCAAATATTTTGTGGGGAGGTTTTTGACTCACCCTCTTCCACAGGGTTCCGGGACTGGGGTAGCCTGGTTCCCATGTTTTACAGACTTTTCCTGCCAGAGAAGCCACCAGTATTAGCTTCGAGGAGAAGGATCAAAATTCTGCAAGTTCCCACTTGAATCTCTACCTCATGGGACCAGGACAAGCTGCGTAACTATGAATACACTGCACCCCGTGTTTGAGGGGACCCCCCTCCAATAGGATTCCCATTTGGCCCACTGGAAAAGCTTTGTGCACTTTAAAATCACCATGGGAAGGTTTGCCTAGGCACCTGAGAGATAGACACCTACCCAGAAGAGAAAAAACACTTTTGGAGATGAGTCAACTGTAATTTCACCTTTATTGAAAAATTGATTTAATTATCACAGAATCAGTAAACATTTAATATAACACCCAATGTCTTGTCCTGTCTAGTTTGCCTCAGCATCTCATGCCCTGGGGTGCAGCAGCTAACATAACACAGGGAAAAACACACCATCACCTGGGCCATAAGTGAGAACTTCCCTCCACAGAAAGGATCCACCTTTGGAAGAAAGAGTAAAGATATCAGAGAAAAAGAGTCATGTATGAGAGGAGTGCAAGCTGGATTAGCCCCAAAGAATAAATTTGTGTGCTCTTGGAATTAAAACCCCACTAAGGGTTATACTAACATTTGTCATATGCCCCAATAACTTCCCTCATCTGAAGAGAATACACTGAGCAAAATGCAGATCAACTGTAAAGTTAAAGTATCTCCACACCACGGATGGCTTGCATGATCTCTTCTCTTCATCCTGGGAGGCTGATGCTGACATTGCAGTTGAGATTGAAGGCTGCCATGAGGAGAAAGGCCAGGGATATCACTCACATATGTTATATGCACTACCTACTATTCCTAGAAATTGTTTTCAATGCAGTCAGTAGCATCTCTCTGTCCCATCACCTCGATGGAGACAAAGACGCTACTGACTAGACCTCCCACGTTTTCTTCAGCTACAAGGTCTTCAATAGCTTCTGCTTCAGGAAATCCCAGACCAGAATCTTTCTCAGAATCAGTTGTTGAAAATACTGCCTCCTTTACCTCAGAAACAGTTCATGGAGGAGTGTGCTGCTAGCTTTTGGTATTGCACTTCTGCTGCCCAGTTGCCCCTATGCTTGCCCCTTCCCAGATAACACCAGTTTCCAATGGCTCGCCAACCTTATGCCCCTGCTTTCAAAACAAGAGGGAGAGGAGCACATGCCCTCACAATTTCAATTTCTTATAACTTGAGCCATTTTTCACTCCTGGCTTTCTGTGGCTAAGTATGTTTCTCAAGTTTAGAGCAGGCCTCCCTTTTTTCTCACTGCTACTAGTACTGCTTGTACTTCTCACAGTGTGGGCAGACTCTGCAGTAACATCCAATCCTTTCCCCTTCTATTCCTTCTCTGCCCTTTCTTCACAGTTGCATGATGGAATTTATTTTTTTTAATATTTATTTATTTAATATTTATATTTAATATTTATTTATTTAATACTTATTTTTTGAAATTATCATTTTCAAAAACAAACTAATCAGTTTGCAACAGAAATACATGGTCTTGGTCATTTCAACAAACATAGATATAAGTGTAACAATATTTTTAATTCATTCTTGTCTTAATGCCAGTTCCATTTTAATAATACGAACAACCAATTAGAAATTCCAACAGAGGCAGAAATTTTAAGGGAGATAACATCCATCAATATTACAAAGGAAAGGGCTATAACATAGTAGTCCTGTACATTATCTATTTATATTCAGCTAGGTATAGGGGAAGAGGTGGCTTGTTTCCTTTGTTCTACAACTTTTTTAATAGATCAGGCATGAAGAAAATATATAAATCTTCCTGTTTCCTAACCAAACATTTACAAGGATAATGTAGGGTAAAAGAGAACCCCCAAAGAAATTACTTCTTGACGAAAGGCTAAAAAGCCTTTTCGCCGAATCTGTGTAGATATTGCAAAATCTGGGAAGATCTTAACCGCTTTGTCAAAGAACATGATGGGGTATTTACTGAAATATTTTTTCATGATTTGGTTTAAGTCATTTGGCCTAGAAAAAGTCACTAGTAAGGTGCCCCAATCAATAACTTGTAAAGCAGAATCTTCTAAGAAATTTGTAAGATCCTCTTGAAACATCATTTCAGTCCTATTATTTGAGCTTCTTGCTTTTGGAAGAAAATAACATTGATTAACCACAGGAAAGTCAGCTTCAGTAAGGCCAAGCTTTTCTATCAGAAACGTTTTAACAGTAACTGAGGGTATTTCCCCCACCAACCTGGGGAAATTAAGAAATCTCAAATTCAGTCGCTTGGCATTATTTTCAAGAGACTCCATCCATCTGGATAAAATCTCTCTATCCTTAACCACAGCCACATTGAACTCTTGGGTCTTTTTCTCTTTCTTCAAGTATTTTGATTCTATCCACTGAATTTTTAATTTGTTTTTGAGTTTGGAGAAAATCTTGTTGGTTTCTAGCATTTATAATGCCCAATTTCTCATTCAGCCCTTTAATATTATTCGACATCCCAGCCAGCAGGACGAGCTAGAGTTCCCAGGGACTCACCGCCAGCAGCTTGTTCCTCACCCCCAGGAGACCAGTCCTCCACTTTCCCTCTCTGGTATCGGGCTGGTGGCTTCTTCTCCCAGTCCCTCATCGTGGGCTTGCAAAACTCCCACCTCGAGACTGGAACTAATGACCTCTAATGAAGTACCTCCGGGACTCCCATCGCTTGTTCTCGGCGCTGGTGGTGGTCAGTTGTTAGGACTTAGGGAAGCCTCCTCTGTCGGCTCAAGCAGCCCTCCCAACCTACTTGGCACATCAGAATCCTCGATGCCTAGTATTTTTTGTTTGGGTGAGGTTATATAGCGGTTTATCTCTTGCTGAATAGGTGAGGATAAAGGTAGGGAAGGGCAGACCCTCACCTTTCCCTTTCGCTTTGCGGGCATTTTCTTAAGGAAATCGTCTCAAACCCACAAGCAAGAAGTAGCTCTGCTCCGACCTCAGGCTATGCCACCATCTTGGCATGATGGAATTTAAAATACCTACTGCCCTTAAAAAATAAGCCTTCATACTGTTGATGCAACTTCAACATTGCTCACTGCTTCAACAGCAGGGGGAAAAGAGGGATGGGATTCAGATGACAAACAACAAGGACATTCAACTGTACAGTCTGGGAAAACAAATAAGCATGGGGGTAACTTGCTTGATGCAGCAGTTACTACCCTTAACCAAAAAACCTGATGATACACTTCTGATGCAACTCCAACATTGCTCTCTGCTTCAACGGCAGGGGGTGAAAGGAAATTGGACTCAAACTGTAGAGATGTGAATTGTGTGATCGATCATCTTAACGATCGATTTTGGCTGGGGGGGGGAGGGAATCTGATCGTCGCAGTTTTGTTTTTTTAAAAATCGTTTAAATCGTAAATCGGGGAGGGCGGGAAAACCGGCACACTAAAACAACCCTAAAACCCACCCCGACCCTTTAAAATAAATCCCCCACCCTCCCGAACCCCCCCAAAATGCTTTAAATTACCTGGGGTCCAGTGGGGAGGTCCTGGTGTGATCTTCCACTCTCGGGCCACGGCTGCGTTAATAGAAATGGCGCCGGCGCTACCTTTGCCCTGTCATATGACAGGGCAAAGGTAGTGCCGGCGCCATTTTGGTTCCGGTCCCCCGACGTCATGAGAGCAGGAGATCGCTCCCGGACCCCCGCTGGACCCCCAGGGACTTTTGGCCAGCTTGGGGGGGGGGGCTCCTGACCCCCCAAGACTTGCCAAAAGTCCAGCGGGGGTCCGGGAGCGACCTCTTGCACTCGAGCCGTATTGCAAAATGGCACAGGCCGTATTGCCATACGGCCGGCGCCATTGCCATACGGCCGGCGCCATTTTGCAATACGGCCATACGGCCGGCACCATTTTGCAATACAGCTCGAATGCAAGAGGTCGCTCCCGGACCCCCGCTGGACTTTTGGCTAGTCTTGTGGGGGTCAGGAGGCCCCCCCAAGCTGGCCAAAAGTTCCTGGGGGTCCAGCAGGGGTCCGGGAGCGATCTCCTGCTCTCGTGACGTCGGGGGACCGGAACCAAAATGGCGCCGGCGCTACCTTTGCCCTGTCATATGAAAGGGCAAAGGTAGCGCCGGCGCCATTTCTATTAACGCAGCCATGGCCCGAGAGTGGAAGATCACACCGGGACCTCCCCACTGGACCCCAGGTAATTTAAAGCATTTTGGGGGGGGGGGTTCGGGAGGGTGGGGGATTTATTTTAAAGAGTCAGGGTGGGTTTTAGGGTTGTTTTAGTGTGCCGGTTTTCCCGCCCTCCCCCCTCCCCCCGATTTACGATTTTTGACAATAAATCGGGGGAATTCCTATTGTATCGAGTCTCTAACGATTTTTGACGATTTAAAATATATCGGATGATTTTTTAAATCGTCAAAAACCGATTCACATCCCTATCAAACAGTAACCAACAAGAGCCCTGACCTTGGCTGACTGACTGATAAGAATGGGAAATAACTATGGGAGCTTGCTGGGCAGACTGGATGGGCCATTAGGTCCTTTTCTGCCGTCACTTCTATGTGACTGGGCGAGGGAAGGGTTGATATCACCTAGGATTTATTGATAGTGCATCAGCACTTACAGTGCTACTCTAGTACTGAATGAGTGTGTCACACACAGTCTAGTTCATAGACGGAGTTCACGTCAGTTCTTTACAAGCTCTCCCATCTTGCTATCAGAGCAGCTTGCTAGTACATAAACTGTTTTTCTTAGGGCTATTCCTCACAGTGTGTGCAAAAATGTTACTCTCTCACTCACAGACACACATACTGGGCCAGATTTTTAAACTTATACGTGCGCGTAGATTTGTTCACACAAATTGACATGAACAAATGTACACCCGATTTTATAACATGCGCGCGCTGCCTCGTGCATGATATAAAATCCGAGGTTGACGCGCGCAAGGGGATGCACACATGTGCACCTTGCACATGCGAAGCCCGAGGGGAGCCCTGATAGCTTTCCCTGTTCCCTCCAAGGCCGCTCCGAAATCAGAGCGGCCTTGGAGGGAACTTTTTCTCTGGCACCCCCCCCCCCCCCACCTTGCCCCTCCCTTCCCCTATCTAACCTACCCTCAGCCCTAACTAAATCCCCCAACCCTACCTTTGTTGAAAAAGTTACGCCTGCCGGCTTGCCATACCCCAACACAGGCCGCTGTGCCGGAAGATTCTGCCCCGCCCCCGGGACCGCTTCTGAACAGCCACCATGTCCTACCATGTGAAAGGGGCCGGCCAATCGCATGGATACCCTGTCACATGGTAAGGGCAAAGGGCCATCGGCGCCATTTTTATTAGTGGCAGCCGACGGCCCGAGAGCGGGAGATCGCTCCCGGGACCCCCACTGGACCATCAGGTAATTTTAAAATTTTTTGGGGGTGTTGGGAGGGTGGGGGAACGTAAGGGAGCAGTTTTAAAGGGTCGGGTGGATTTAGGGCTTGTTTATGTGTGCCGTTTTTCCCGCCCTCCCCCAAAATAAGAGAACCCCACGAACAATTTTGTGGGGTTTTCCTATCTGTTTCGGGGAGCCTCCGATTTCTGATGACTTTGAAAATATCGTACGATATTTTCAATCGTCAGAAATACGATTCACATCCCTAGTACTGATGACAAAACTTTCTATTTTACTAAATCTGGCAAGTGCTTCCATATGAAGAGAGACATCTCCCATGCCACTGTGCCTTGCTGCTATACCTTTATCCTTCACCTTAGGAGTCTTTCTTCTATTCTGCACTTGCATATTGAGCGTCTTGCTGACTGACACTCTGCCTTGTCTTTTCCCAGCTTCCATCTTGTGGTATTTTTGCCAATCTTGGGGGCTGCTTTGTACTTCTGATACTGCTTTGGTGTGTTGATGCCACTCTTTGTGCTGCTTTGTTTCTTTATTAATGCCTTAGGTTTTTTTTTATCCCACTTTTTCTGCTTTGTTCCTTCTTCATGGTGCCATCTGATGCTGATGCCATTCTTAATGCCACTTGACCTCCTGTACTGTCGTCAAGGGTTCATGCCTCTGTTGTTGGTGTTATCTTTTGAAGTCTTGGGGTGTCCTTCCCACTCTAGCTGCTGCTTTAGTCCTCTGCCAATGCCTTGGAGACCTCCTGCCACTGCTGGTGTCCCTTTGCAGTACCTTAGGCTCTTCATGCCACTTTTGGTCTCACATAGACATAGTCTTGATGCCTTGGGATGCCTTTACCCTTCTGGTAATGTTTACCCACCAATTTAATTAGACATTATTAGAAAATTCCAATTTGGGAGCTTTGCTCCCTCCATTGTCTATAATGGCAAACAAATGAACAATCCAAAAAAGACAGGTAATTGTGAAGATACCAAAAAATCAATCCAAATATGAAAAACTTCACAAGTGTATTAATGAACAATAAAATAAGTACAATTACAAAAGATGTTAGTATAAGGAGTGGAAAGACCTCAGAGCCTCAATACCTATTCTAGCTGGAACATTGCGGTATTTTAGGAGGTATTTCAATCATTGGTCTTAAATAATCATCAGCCACCTTTCTTAATTTTTATTCCAAAAAATGTTTTTTACCGATTTTTTTTTTTTTTTGTTTGTTTTCTTTTCTTTTCTTTTTTTAAAAAATTCTATTCAAATCAGATTCCTGTTGCCAACAGAATGCACAGCATCAGATGTGGATTGATATCCAAATGAACTTAAAGCTTCATAATTTCTTTGAAAATTTCTTTGAAATTACTTAGAAAAATCACTTATCTGAGTCTGGGTGGATTTCAGCTCCCTCTTCTTCATATATGTATATCGGCTGTATAACTCAGAGATTTATCTCAGCAGTTCTTTCAACCAATTCTGATGCTACAGATTAGCTGATGCATATTGGAGCCAGGAAATAATTCTCCAGATCAGAGCCGACATCAGTTAACGTTTCGCCAGTATGGCTGTTTCAAGGCTCAAACTCGGAACTCCGCTGCAACATCATTATCATTCTCTATAGTGGGACACCGCTACTCCACATGATGCTGGCAGCAACACCTGATACAAGCTGAAGATACCAGAATGCTAGACCAGATTGAAGCACCAGACAGTGGAACAAGGTGAAGATCAGAGCTCTGAATCAGACTGAAGACACAGGGTGCTGGAAAAAGACACAGAGCACAGAAACCACAGGCGACCTTGAGAAGGTGACCAGGAACAGACTGAGGAGCCTGAAGGATGACGTCGCCTGAGGATGCCGCGGCTTTCCTGCCGTGGGTCCTTTAACTGCAGCAGGAGGGTGCGCCCACACACCTAGAGAAACAGGAGCAGTGATGACTGTAGCAGCGGCATCCCAAGGCCCTCTCTGGAACTGGAGGTGACGACCAGCTGCCTGGATAATTGGCAGCAATTCTCCTGCCATGGGAAGTGGCAGCGAGGCACCAGTGGCAGTGGGCGATGGCGGCACCCCAGGGCTGAGCAAGAACTAAAGTGGCGACTGCCAGGTGATTGCAGCCATTTGCGGATCCTCCCGCAAGTGGTAACGCAACAAATATGCTATACACGCGTACACGTATGCATAATTTTGTATGGATATGTGGCATAAATGCTGCCTCTACCACATAAGTGGGGGAAGTTTATAAGGGATGCACACTGATGTCATAGGGAGTTCTCCCAGTTCGTTCCAAGTTTGCCCAGTTAAGAGAGAGGACTTCCCAACCCCCCTAGTTTAATATGCTCCTTTTCCAACTGTTAGCATCGACCTTTAGAACTCCACTGCCTAACCTAGATTTTTTTTTACTAAAGTTTACTAAAGTTACGTGGCAGGGAACCCTGGCACGTGCTTATGCACTTAAATACTTACGCGCCCATTCCATGTTAAATTCCTGGAATGCCCATGTCCTGCCCAGACCACTTCCCACCCCTTTTGGGGTTTTCCCACTTGTGCACGTATTGGGAGGCTTTTAAAATCTGCTCGGCGCATGCTGGCCAGGCATCCTCGCTTATCTCTCAGTTTTGGCATGCGCCGGGCTTTTAACATGCACCCCCAGTGTGCTGAAATCTTTTGTTGACAAGTGCAGCCGCTGCCGGTGTATGTGCTGAAGCAGAAGCAGCACAGATATGTGCATCTTACAGCAGGAAATAAGGCAGCCTTAAAACTAGAAAGAGCTAGAGCAGAGTGAGAGCAGAATGTTGCTGCTACTGCCTTTGCTGTTGCAGCTGCGGCAAGCAAGAAAGCAAAGTTGGAAGAGCAGGAGCAGAACACTGATGCTGCTGCTGCTGCCCGCCACCGTTGCTGCTGCTGCTGTTACTGCTGCAGCACACAAGAAAGCTGAGTTAGAAGCTAACCTAGAGGCATTACAACACGAAAAGGAAGCTGCTGCGTCTAAGGACTAAGCTGAGATCCTTGAAATGGCTGCAAGACAGGATGATGGGGAGAACTGGATTAGTTAGATTTCCTCAGAGGATTCAGCTCAGCTTATCAGAGACTATATTCTAAGCCATTCTGCTAGATATTCTTGATTGCCCTCCCAATATGATGAGGAGGTGTCAGAGGTTAAGGCAATACAGTTTGCTCATGAAGTAAATGCCACTCTTGACAAAGACCAGCTCAACACCTATCCCACCATGGATGCTCTACCATTGGCTCCAGATCCAGTTACATCTGTTCTGAGAGACTCACTACCTCTTCCCCATATTGAACTATCCAATATGGATTGGGGTCGTGATATGGCTGCAACATTGCCTTCATCATAGATACCTGACACACACCCTTCACACAGCCAGAGTGCACGTGATGAAACTCCCCTACCTTAGGTATTCAAAACTGACATGTCAGGTGATGAGCAAAGACATAGAACGTTCATGAGTATCCCACAAGTATTTCATCGTACACAGACTGAGGCCGTAAGGCATGTCAGATATTGCTAAATGCATGATTCGTCATGAGCTTATCAATACAGGGCTCACTAAGTTTGATGACTGTCCAGAAAACTACAGAGCATGTAAATCCTATATTTGAAAGCATCATCTCAGAACTAAACAATACCCCAAGTGAGGAGAGTAACCTTCTGGTGAAATGCATGGGGAATGAATCTTCAGAACATGTAAAGAGACTAAGGTCAGTGCACATATATAATCCCTTAGTGGTCCTCTGTGTAATGTGATAAAGACTTCACTATGGTAGCACAGAAGCAACTGAGCGCTCTGTTCAAGAGAACTGAGAACTTTCCAAAAATCTCAAACAAAGATATTCACACGCTGCAAGAGCTTGGGCATCTATCACTGGAACTAGAGGCAGCTAAAGCTGACCCATATCTTCCAGGCCTCTATCTATCTACTCACTGCCTTTGGAGTGAGGCCAGTCATGAAGAAATTGCTATATAACCTGCAGGAAAAATGGATTTCCTAAGGTTCCAAATATAGAATGGACAATAATGCTGCCTTTCCACCTTTCTCCAGGTTCATCTGGGACTTAGTGGTGATGAGAAATTATCCCAGTTTTATGCCTGATGGGTCAGATGTGACCAGCCCAAGCCACCCTTGGGATGAACTGGCAACTAAAGAATATAGTAACACAAAAAAAAAAAAAAACCAACCTGTAGCTGTGCACAAACCAGAAGCTTCACCCATGACAACTACACCTTCCTCGCTTCCTATTGCCACAAACAAAAAGATAGGAATGCAGACAGACCATATCCTTTGCACAAAAAAACTCACTCTCTAAAGAAATGCTGTGGCTTAAGAGAAGCTGCTGAGTAAGCATAAAAATTTGCTTAAAGTATTAGAAATTGATTTCAGATGTCATTTCACAAATCACCTCTTTAAAGATTGTAAAGCAGCCATTCACAGTGTGAGTGTGACAAATAATGTTACTGCCTTGCACCCAGATATTACACAAATCAATGGCAGGGAGGGAGATGAACAGCAGATAGCATTGTCAGACGTCACTCACAAATGCACTGAAGTTTGTGGAGAAGAACATAATGGCAGATCATGCCCCAAAATATGCCTTGTTAAGGTACATCCAAAGGGACAACCTGAGAGATCAGAAAGGATGTATGCAATCATGGATGATCAAAGTAATAGGATCACTGGCCAGGTCAGAGTTCTTCAACTTGTTTAGCATACACACTGAGAGCATGTACAGAGACAATAGAGACTACTAAGAGGAGGGTGACAGGTTATGTGATAACAGCTGTAGATGGCAGCATTGAGTTACCTGTCCCTACTCTTGTAGGGGCCAACATAATAAGACCCACGCTGAAATCTGCGCTGACATTTTTGGCACATGTGGCAAAAACTAGTGGAAGTGCGGGATGTAATAACGGTCATGATGCTAATTAGATACGCACATAAAATCGATGCGCACTAATGCACGCTAATGACCCTATGTTTTAAAACCTCAGACATCCACACAGAAACCCACGTTGGCATCCATCGGCGTGTGAACGCCTGCGATTGATTGTCGAGGTGAAAGCCTTTCTTTTTTCAAAAAAATAAATTAGTGGTCCAGAAGTTGATGTGAAGGTGGGTAGAGCAAAATCTAAACCCTTCATGATCAGACTCTGACCATTAGTGAGAGGGTAAAATGCAGATTGGTGATTCTACCTCATTGAGAAGCTACCTTCTCTCTACCCATTCCATCCACTGCTTGGCTGACCCACAAAAACATAAAAAAAAACCCCAGTCTCCACCCTGGCGCTTTCACTTATCTCCTGCCCAGACCCAGGAGCTAAAAACCTGCATTAAAAGCCCTGCACTAACCCAATCCCCCTGCTAGCATGGCTTCCTGCATTGCCCATGAATAGATAATCGCCTCCTTTGCATTCCATTAGCATACACTCGTCCAGTCACTATACATGGGAAATCTTTAAGAGAGCTTACGGCAGAGACACTAGAATGGGGTACCCCACTTCCCCTAAGTAAGAAAAGAGAGTAGGAGGCACGTAAAGTCTCCCAACAAGTTCTTGATCAGTTCCAGATTCCATGTTTGTATTCCTCTGTTTCTCTCACTATAGCACAGTACAGAGAAATGTGCATCTCTTTCAAAAGCCTTGGTGAAAGCAATAGCTGCAGTGGTCTGCTTGAAGATAATAGGCAATGAAGGTATACTGAGCCCCATGTGAGTTTTATCTTTGGTAAAGCTAAATTAGCTCCACAGGCTCTCAACACCATCCAAGGTTTCAACTGTATGGGGCAGTGTGAGTAATAGAAATCTGTGACCTGGTGCTAAATGAAATAGAGACTTACAACCTGACAGGGTTAAATTTTACATGGACAATAAAGGTTTTGAGTTACATATACAATCAGAGTAGGAGGTTTTATGTGTATGTGAGCAACAGGGTTGAATGTATGAGAAAATCAACCCAGCCAGAGCAGTGGGCACTGTATTCCCACTAAACTGAATCCTGCTGAGCATGCTATACGTTTTGTCTCTGCAACTTACCTAATGCATGTTACATGGTTGCCAGGGCCAGACTTTCTTTAGAGCAGTGGCAAGACAAAGACAGCACCAGACTCAACAGTCTGCTTTGACTTGGTTAATCCTGACTTGGATGCAGAGATCCATCTTAAGGTGACTGCGCTGGTTACCAATGTTCCCAGTGAAAAGTCACTAGGAATACATTACTTTAATCGAGTTTCAAGAAGGATGGTTGTAGTCTTAGCCATTCTCAATGCCAGACCCTTGCTTTCTGTAGCTAGGAGTCTGGTTGGAGTCTCCAGCCATCTTGACTTCTGTTACCATTCTTAGCCAAAAGATTGATGTGAATCAGGCTCCACCTGGAGAGCTCATCACCAAGACAATGCCCAGTGGAGATGGGAATATCTATACATTTGAAATACAGACTGCCAGACAAGGGATTATAAATAATTTTGTTAGGCCCATCACTGAAACAGTGCTTCTCTTGGCTCATGGAGAAGCATATAAGCAATTTGGATTTCTTATAAACGCCTTACATTGACTGCAGTATTGTAATTAGTGCTTAATTAAAGAACAACTAATGGTGAAATCTTACAATTTCAAATGGGAGGTGTCCTGTCTCCACAGGTACTGTCCTGTTTATTCACTGTTGTCCTGTTTTCACAATGTCTTGTTTCCACAGTAGGTTGTCTGATATTTATTTATTTAAAAGAATGTTTCCTGAACCCTCCAAGGACCAAGACAGGTTACATAAAAAAAATATATAGCTTTAACATAAAAACAGCAATCATTTACATGTCATTAATAAACAAATAGCTGGCCGGAAATGATGGAAGATGTTTTAGACTGCAGGTGACACTCCCCTGAGGGAGGGACTCTAGACTGAATGCTTATTTAAGCAAGTAGCTTTCTAGAGCTTTCTTGAAATTTTTTGGACCTGTAATAGGAGCTCTGAGTATAAGGTATTGCAATAATCAATACTAGTCAGGATTAAGGCTTGTAGTATTGTACGAAAATCAGGAGGGTCAAGGAGAGGTTTGATGTGATGAAGCAACTTGAGCTTTGTGAATGAGGTGTGAATTATGGGTTTAATATATGGCTTCATAGTTAGTATGGAGTCAAGTATGATGCCTAAGCTTCATGCATATGAGATCTGTAATGTGTGGCTATCAAAAGCAAAAGTTGCAGGAACTGGGTAAGGTGAAGAGCGGCCTAAAATTATTTCAGTGTTTTGGAGATTTACAAGCCAGGATCTGAATGATGAAAGGCATAGAGAAGAAAAGTGAGCGGTGGCAGATGAAGTTGATTTCAGAGGTTTGGAGAACTGGATGTCATCCAAGTAGAGTCTCTGAGACACCTAATGTGGAGTGAAGAGTGCAGAGATGTATATATTAAATAGAGCCCCAGATAATAGAGATCCCTGGGGGACTCCAATGGAAACCGATTACTAGGCTGAGGTGTTACTGATGCTTATGCATACTTAACTTCAGATGGTGTCTGTGTTTAGTATTATACTGCCAGCTGGTGGTTAGCATGCACATTCACAACTTCTCTTATATTCAGGGCAGCTGGCTCTCTGGGTGTGTTCTTTCCTTGTGGCTCTTTCTCCTCTCTAGTCTGTACTGGTCAAGCCTATATGAATCAGCGGTTAACCTGGCCAACCCTGTATAATTTATTTTCATTTTAACTGTCCTTATTTCAGTGGCCCAGACTATGCTGACAGCTCTTGTCTCCAGTTTATGTATAGTAAGACTCTGTTAATTGTTTTACATGTTAATAAAGTTGGAGTTGAAGAAGTGACCTCCTCTGTGAGTAAAGATAGAGTAAAACTCGACTGAAGCTGTGCAAGGGAACACATAGAGACAGAATACCATCATATGTTATAATTCTAGGATAGAAAGAAATCCGTGATAAATTTGTGGTAACTTATTATTTTAGATAATGCAGACTATTCAAGTTGGATGATGAAATCCTACAAGAGTTTGGAAGCGTGCACCAGAGCCATGCCTACATTTTGAAATAAGTGATAGCTCTCAATCCAGCTTTTCCTCAAGTACTAACATAATTTTAAATATGAATTAAGTAAAATGTTAACATCTGTAGGTGCTGGAGAAGGTTCGGTTCTTGTAAACTGTTACCATTTTATTTGACCAATTCAAGAATAATTCAAATGTGAATGCAGAACATGGGATTTTAGAATCACCTGTGTTCCTTTTTCATATAAATGCAGAATATAATTAGTTAGTTCTGAAAGACTGAGTGAAATTGTGCAAATTTTAACTCAATAAAGGCAAACAAAATGTGACTCTGAAAATATTGACAGGGTTTTGTTTTTGTACAAAACATTTATCTTCAAGCATCGGGTTTTACATACATATCCCATCTTGTGATGTGGTAATCTATAATCTATAATATTGGCAAAGATTTAACAGACTATACATTTAAAAAACACATGATTCTAAAGTATCTTTATTTGCTCTATTATACACCTATATAAAATAATTACATTATACTTAGAGCTTGTCTTCATTTTTTTAAATTTATAAACAAGAAAATACAGTTTAAACTATTATAAAAGAACAAGGGGGCAGGGGGGCGGGCCTGCGAAAGGCCGCAGTCATTTGCACCGTGGCGGTGTGATTTTGCTGGCCTTGGTGGGGCCGGCTGCAGTGTTTTGCAGCGAATAGCGATACCATAAAAGCTGTAGCTATTCGCTGTGCTACTGCCGGCGATAATGTTCCTCACATCGCCGGCAGCAGTGCCACGGCCAACTCCTCCCCTCCCCCTAATTTGCATTATGTCGCATGCAAAAAGGCCCTTATTGCGTGTGATATGACCTTATCACGTGCATTAGGGCCTTATCGCAAGCGATAAAGCTTTAGTTAATAACCCCCCTTAGTATGTATATACATGAGCTGCAACCTATAAGTTACATTGCTTGTTGGTGAAAAATGTCAGCAAAAGCAAGAGAAGATGTGCATGTGTGTAACTAGCTTAAAATGAAGCTTATATTTGCTCATTTTGTGCAGTGTTAAACTAATGTCATCATATATCCAGGGATGATGATGCTGTGTTTTCAGGAAAATTTTATACCTAAGGTGTAGATTTATTGATGGCTCCATTTGCAGGAGGACAAGCTGGGTTACTCCTGTTTACACTCCATTGCATGCATGGAGAGACAATATTGCTTTTCCCAGAGAAATCAGAAATGCATCTATTTGCATGCAGTATGATAAAACCAGGACTGGCTCAGCTTGCTCCCATACAAGTGGAGCTACATGATCACCTTATTTATTCAGGGTTTAGTTGACCGGTTTTGGGAAGGTGTCAATAATTAAATCACAACAGGCTTTTCTCATATTAACACGTTCAATTTACTAGGGTCGTACAAAAAGCACTGGAATAATGTGACCTGTTCAAGAGTACACAATAAGGAGCCAACTGGAATCTATTAGGCAGAGACCATGCAGTGGATATCTGTTGCTTCTTCACTAAAAATGGCAATTTACCAGTTTTAGCTTTTTCTGGTGAATAAACATCCACGATTACTGACCTCTTAAAAGATCTGATTGGCTGATAGAGGTGCACATAGAATCTTAACAATTCAACTATTTGTTTTCTGTGCAAGCACCACCACCATCAAAATAACCTGTGCTGCGTGCAAATAAAAATATATAAAAATAATTCTCGGATCAAATAAAACAGGGGAACAGAATAGTTCCCATATGAAAGAAGATCTGAGAAACAAGAAATGTTTACTTTGGAATGGAGATGATGATATGATTGTTTCCTGTCTGAATCCATATGTTTACATTGAGTTACATAGAGAAGATGACAGAACTTATTTTGAAGCTAGGAACAGGGGGGACATATGTTAAAATTTTAAGGTAGACCTATTTGTTGCCAGGGTAATCAAGTTATGAAATCTGTCTCCTAACATCACTAGGCGTTAAGAGGAAATCTGATAATTTTTATAAGTATGTGGGCTATTAAGTAGAGTAATGTTACTATATCACAGAATGTAATTGAGTCTTATAGGCAACAAGGAGTCTGAATAACAATGGCTGTGAAGCTCCTTTCAGTGGAGAAAAAAATCAATATCTATATAAACATGCCAATAAATGTAAAGATAAATATCTATAACATAAGTACAGTTGTTACTACCAAACATTTAAATGACTTGTGCAATACTATTCCTTGGAAAGCAACCAGAATATGGTTGCATATGTCACCCCAGAGCAGATTAAATGAAACTGATACAATGCAGTAGTCTTAGGTGTACAATCATTGTACTGGAAAGGCTAATAAAAGGAATCAAATAGCTGACCAAGAGACTTCGGCTGAGAAATCAACCTGTGGACTTGAAGCATTTTACTCTGTAGAACTGAATGTGAAAAGGGGACCTCATTACAATATTTATTTCTTCTTAGCACTTCAAATCAAGCGGCAAGCTTGTTTGAAAAGGAATAGTGAATACGACAGTAATTTAATGAACTGTTCATTGTAAAATTATTAGCAGTATATTACGTTGCTGTCTAAATAGACATTTTCATTAACTGCTCTTAAAGCATTAATACTATTAAATGTTTGTAATTTGAATATATTTAGACTTTAGAAAAGGGTTAACAATGTCCTACTATTATGTTTTTTTAGCCTAGTTTAGACACAGGGAAATTGGTCTTATTGAAGATCATCATGTCTGTCTGCTTGCCTGTCCTCCCTACCCTCAGTACATTTTGAACCATTCATCCAATTTCATACAAATTTTCTGCTACTGATGTTAGATCTCCCACTGACTCCTGGCTCATGTTTTTCATGGTATCATGACCTCTCCAGACAAACTTTCCTAGAGGAAAATGGGCCATTTCAGTTGTGATCTAAAGTATTTGTATAGCTGCCCACATATTTTGAAATATATTAACATAACACGCAATCCTACCCTCTTTAAAGAAGAACAATAATGTGAAATTTCTGTAAGGTAAAATTTCATTGTGATGCCATTTTAGTGTTTCTAAAGCTGCTTTGCCATTGGTTGGCATCAAGTGTTCTTTCTTGACTTGTTTTCTTGACCCAGCAATTTCCTCCTGCTCCTTTGGCCTTCAGCACATTCATAACCAGGGCTGGAATCTGGTGCCATGAGTTTTCATTCACAACTACCTGGGGATTTATTTCCATTACTTTGCATCCCCTCCCAACTTACTTTCATCCAGGGATGGCCAGCTCTATTCGTCAAGATCCATAAACAGGCCTGGTTTTCAGGATATCTACAATGAATATACATGAGAGAGATTTGAATGTACTGCTTCTATTTTATGCAAATCTATCTCATGCACATTCTTTATGGATATCCTGAAAAAAACAGGTCTGTCAATGGCTCTTGAGGGCAGGAGATGGCTACCCCTGCTTTAGTCCAATTATTGCAGTGGTGGTCCTTGGTCAACAGCCATGCACCAGGGCAGAGGTGGCCAACTCTGGTCCTCAACAGTCACAAACAGGCCTGGTTTTAGATATCCACCAGGAATATGCATAATACATATTTTGCCTATAAAAGGAGGCAGTGCAGGCAAATCTGTCATGCATATTCATGGTGGATATCCTGAAAACCAGGCCTGTTTATAGCTCTTGAGGACCAGAGTTGGCCATCCCTACACCAGAGCTTTCTCTGGAACCCTGCATCATGTATTTTAAATCTAGCCACAAGGTGTCACGATTGAATAATGACTGAATCCCTCCTCCCAGGATCTGTGAACACTACTTCCAACTCTGCATATGTCTTGTAGCGAATAGAATTGTTAAGTACTGGTAGTAGTAGCATCCCAGGTCTGGCCTCCTTGGGGAATGCAAGACCTGAGATGGGAATCAAAAGCATGGCAATGCTACTGAGCCACCATGTTGGCTTAATATAGGGCATTTTATCAACTCCCTTGGCATGGGTTAGTAGTCACAGCCATATTGAAATTTCTATGCTCATAATATTCATTCACCACCTTGTGTTTAATGATCAAGTGTAGTACATTGTTAGAAGTTTTTCCTTCTCTTGATTGACTGCAACAGCCATTATGGATCTAAATAATAAAACAATGTCATTTTTCTTTGGCTCTGCTAGCCTGCATATTGCATTGAATGGCAAATTCATTGTCAAGAACTTGTGCTAACAGTTTTCTACAGCATAAAAAGCTGAGAAGTAACCTCATGGGAAAGAATTATTTTAAAACTGTTCTGTGAATCAATAGACAAAGCATTACATATTTAGATATAAAATGCCAGTCACTTGTTCATAGCATAAGTTAATTTCAGAAATTTGTGCTGTTATCTTAGTCAATGTACTGTAAACCTTAGGAAGAAGCAGTTTTATAGCATTATGAATTGGTAGCCATGTGCATTAGTTTAAAATGAAATAGAAAAACAAAATGAATAGGGGCCCCAAAACAAATTGAAGGGGGCCCCATGAATTAACCAAATCCTGTTTATTTCATTCATTATAAATAGAATGATTTCTATAAGTCATTACAGTCAATGGACTCATAGAAATCATAGAAAAACAACAGGTGCATGTGTACAGTTAGAAATTGATACAGCGTAGAGCCAGGCAGACAGCAGAGAAGGGGAGGATGAGCATATTGTCAAGGAGATACGAGGAATGACATATCACAGCAAAGCAATTTTCCAGTCTGACCTATCTTTGCAGACCGAGTACAAAGATGCTGTCATGCTGATCTTGAAGATTGAGCATTTCAGAGATTTGTTCAACATTGCTTCTCAAGACATTGTCTGTGTGAAAGCATAGCACTGAGTTCTTGCTGTGGCATATTTTATAGTCTCACTGTGCCAATAGAAATCACCCAGTCACACAAAAGAGGAAGGCAGTGAGGCAGTGCTGCGTCCCAGTATCTGTGTCTCATAGCAGATTTGTGTTGCTTCGCTTGCAGTTGCTGTTCTGCTTTTCTTTTCTGGTGATTAAAGCCTTAGGAACACATGAGACTAGTCGTTTATTCTTTGTTTGCCTGGCAGCGGGCACAGATTGGGCAGTGGGCATAAATGAGCAGTGAGGGTAGGGAAGAAAGTGCTGCATAACAAGTTGGGTTGTGAAGCCTGTCTATGTCAGAGAAGTAGTGCAGAGCAGACAGTGCGACGCTCACTGCAGCAGTTCTCTGTGTTCTTCATACAGCAGTGTCGTACTGGCACAGTCAGTGGGCATTACAGTACCAATGCAAAATATAAAATCATTGTTGTAATCTTCACAACCCCAGGGACATAAAAACAATCATGTCAAGGATAATAGGGCTGAGTAGTTAAAGTAAATGTGACCAAAATTGGCCAGGTTGGCACTGGCACTAGCAGTGCCAGCAAGAAAACAAAAAGTAGTCCCAATATAGCAAACCAAGAAGAGACCAAGTGTGGGAGGAACACCCCAAGGTTCTAAAAGAAGTTACCACTTACCAGCAACAGTGCCATGAACCCTTAATGGCATCTCAAGTAGCAAACTGGCCCCAAAAGTGGCATTAGCATCCTAAGTCAACATGAAGGGGGAACAAAGCAGAAAAAGGTGGCAGTAAAACCTCCAAGGCAGGCACTGGTAAAGGAGCCGAGCAGCACAAAGAGTGGCTTCAAGATGTCAGGTCTGGTGATTATCACACTTAGCACCTCACTAAAGATGCCCGAGACAAACCATTTTGAAGTACGCATGAGAAAAACTTAGAATAGCGCTAGAGCTCAGGGATGTGAATCGTGTGATCGATCGTCTTAACGATCGATTTTGGCTGGGGGGGGGGGGGGAATCTGATCGTCATGGTTTTTTTGGTTAAAAAATCGTTTTATCAGGGGAGGGGGGAGGGCGGGAAAACCGGCACACCAAAACAACCCTAAAACCCACCCCGACCCTTTAAAACAAATCCCCCACCCTCCCGAACCCCCCCAAAATGTTTTAAATTACCTGGGGTCGCCCGTATGACATAGTGAGGGCAAAGGTAGCGCCAGTGCCATTTTGAATATTGGCAATACGGCCCGCGTGCAGGAGGTCGCTCCCGGACCCCCGCTGGACTTTAGGGCAAGTCTTGTGGGGGTCAGGAGGCCCCCCCAAGCTGGCCAAAAGTCCCTGGGGGTCCAGCAAGGGTCCGGGAGTGATCTCCTGCACTCGTGACGTCGGGTGCCAGGAACCAAAACGGCGCCGGCACTACCTTTGCTATTAACGCAGCCGTGGCCAGAGAGCGGGAGATCGCGCCGGGACCCCCCCACTGGACCCCAGGTAATTTAAAACATTTGGGGGGGGGGGTTTGGGAGGGTGGGGGATTTGTTTTAAAGGGTCGGGGTGGGTTTTAGGGTTGTTTTGGTGTGCCGGTTTTCCCGCCCTCCCCTGATTTACGATTTTTTGACGATAAATCGGGGGAATTGCTATTGTATCGCGGCTCTAACAATTTTTGACGATTTAAAAATATATCTGACGATTGTTTTAAATCGTCAAAAAACGATTCACATCCCTACTAGAGCTTTCATGCAAAACCAGAAAATGAGGAAACTGAACAGGTCTCAAAACAGACCAGCCCTCACTACTTTCCTGGAAAACCACACACAATCATAAGAGAAACCTTTGTGATGTACTAAGTGGCAAACCCATTTTACAAGAAAATCTAACCACCACCCTGCACCTTGGGTGACTTTGTGCCACTCAGCCTTGCTTCCATGCCCAGACCTTACACCTTGGAGTTCCCTTTGCTGCTGTACCTTGCTGTTGTACCCAGGGCTAACGCCTTGCCAGTCTGGATTGCTGCTTTGCACCTCTCATAGTGCTCTGGAACCTTGAAGCCACTCTGTGTTGCTGGGCCCCTGTATCAGTGCCTGTCTGGGAGTTTTTACTGCCACCTCTTCTGCTTTGTCTCCCTTCATTCTGCCTTAGGATGCGCTATTGTCACTTTCAGTTCCAGTTTGCCGCATGAGATAACATCAATAAGTTGATGGCACAGTTGCTATTGCCCTCTTGTGGAGCCTTGGGATGTTCTTCCCACTTTTTCTGCTTCTTTGCTCCTCTGACGGTGACTTTTAGAATCCACTTCTCTCTGGCATTCCCCTTGTCACCTAGTTCTAGATTGTTGCTTCCCATCTGTGTCTAGAATATTGCTGAGTAGGAATGTGCATTTGTTTCATTTGTTTTGGAGTTACACACATAACTCATGGACTTTATAGTACACGTGTGAAAAAACGGATAGTATCAAGTACATTTTCAAATGCCTAAGTGTGCAAATACTGACTGTTATGTGTGTGGCCGGGCCCTGCGAGTGCCGTGCACGTTTTCTACAGCACCCAGCTATGCGCATAACTATCAAAAAGATGGCTGAGGGGAGATATGATATGATAGAGATATGAGATGATATATGATAGAGGTGTTTAAAATCATGAGAGGTCTAGAACGGGTAGATGTGAATCTGTTTTTTACTCTTTCGGATAATAGAAAGACTAGGGGGCACTCCATGAAGTTAGCATGTGGCACATTTAAAACTAATCGGAGAAAGTTCTTCTTCACTCAATGCACAATTAAACTCTGGAATTTGTTGCCAGAGGATGTGGTTAGTACAGTTAGTAGAGATGTGAATCGTGTGATCGATCGTCTTAACGATCGATTTTGGCTGGGGGGGGGGAGGGAATCAGATCGTCGCGGTTTTGTTTTTTTTTTAAATCGTGTAAATCGTAAATCGGGGGAGGGCGGGAAAACCGGCACACTAAAACAATCCTAAAACCCACCCCGACCCTTTAAAATAAATCCCCCACCCTCCCGAACCCCCCCCCCAAAATGTCTTAAATTACCTGGGGTCCAGTGGCGGGGTCCCGGTGTGATCTTCCACTCTTGGGCCATGGGTGCGTTAATAGAAATGGCGCCGGCACTACCTTTGCCTGACAGGGCAAAGGTAGCGCCGGCGCCATTTTGGTTCCTGTCCCCCGACGTCACGAGCGCAGGAGATCGCTCCCGGACCCCCGCTGGACCCCCAGAGACTTTTGGCCAGCTTGGGGGGCCTCCTGACCCCCACAAGACTTGCCAAAAGTCCAGCGGGGGTCCGGAAGCGACCTCCTGCACTCAAATCGTATTTGCCGTATTGCAAAATGTCGCCGATACGGCCGGCGCCATTTTGCATTTTGCTACCTTTGCCCTGTCAGGCAAAGGTAGCGCCGGCGCCATTTCTATTAACGCACCCATGGCCCGAGAGTGGAAGATCACACCGGGACCCCGCCACTGGACCCCAGGTAATTTAAGACATTTTGGGGGGGTTCGGGTGGGTGGAGGATTTATTTTAAAGGGTCGGGGTGGGTTTTAGGGTTGTTTTAGTGTGCCGGTTTTCCCGCCCTCCCCCTTCCCCCTCCCCCGATTTACGATTTTAGACGATAAATCGGGGGAATTCCTATTGTATATCGCCTCTAACGATTTTTGACGATTTAAAATATATCGGACAATATTTTAAATCGTCAAAAAACGATTCACATCCCTAGCAGTTAGTATAGCTGTGTTTAAAAAAGGATTGGATAAGTTCTTGGAGGAGAAGTCCATTACCTGCTCTTAATTAAGTTGACTTAGAAAATAGCCACTGCTATTACTAGCAACAGTAACATGGGATAGACTTAGTTTTTGGGTACTTGCCAGGTTCTTATGGCCTGGATTGGCCACTGTTGGAAACAGGATGCTGGCTTGATGGACACTTGGTTTGACTCAGTATGGCATGTTGTTATGTTCTTATGTGCTCAAGTGCTGGGCCTCTCAGAGGGGGGTGGGGTGGGAGCAGGCCGGGATAGCGCCATTCGATGCTGTCCCCGGGAAGTGCTCACCGGCAGCCAGCCGGCACGCGTAATCTACTGCTGCTCCAGAGGAGCAACAAGGTAAAAAATAAAAAAAAATTTTAAGAGTTAGGGGGATGGGGTCGGGGAGGAGAGGGGAAGAGGAAGGTTAGAGTTGGGCATAATTGAAGCAGACTGGGTTTGAACTTGGGGAGGCCCGGTTGTGTGGCCGCGCCTGGGCTGTTAAAATTTCCTCCCCCTGCGCACAGAGGAGGCCATACGCCCGCACAGGCAAGCGCGGATATCGTATTTTATAACGTGCACGTGTTATAAAATAGCCACATCCGTGTGCGTGCACTCCTTTGAAAATTGCCCCCATGTGCATAACTCAAGCTATTAAACATTCACGCATATTATCCATTATGTATGTACTATAAAGTCCTCAAGTTATGCACATAGCTCTGAAATGAATGAAATTAATGCACATCCCTTAGGTAAAATTAAAGGAGGGGGCAGAGGGTCTCAGGGTGAGGCTAGATTATAATAGCAATATGCTCCTCTCATAATCCTGGATGATTCTGTGCCAGTACTTTACTGCAACACTAACCTATACCACTGCACCGATCTGCAAACAATTGCAAAGAATGCTGTGTTTTGAGAGGCTTTGGGCTGCAGAAGTTAATTACATATTTCATAGTGCTGTGTCTCCAGGTTTTTCATAAATGTTTGTTCATAGGGGAGAAAATTTGGGGGCAAATGTTTTTTCTTAAATGGAAGAAATAGTATTTAAATTCCCGGTTTTGGAAAAAAAATCTGTTTGCCCTCCGAAGCACAGGACATTATTTGGCAAGCCTTCTGTTTCACAATAAAATTATTTATAACCCAGGGCATTACAAAGGCTAGATTATAATATGTACAGTCTAATGCTTTAAGTATGACCAGTCTTCAGAATTGCTGTCTACCCGTAAACAGAGTAATGTGATCAAAATGAAGACACATTAAGCACATCTGTTATATGAAAAGCAGATGATCTTCATAAACATTCAAACCAGGTAGAAAGCCAGAACTTGAACTTGACAAAACCTGGAAAACTCCTTATACTGCTACCCCAGCTTTCAGTTTGGTATACAATGTGCATTTGTACGGCTTGTCTATTGTTAGGAAGCAAGAGAACCTGATCTTATATAATGCCTAGAGCAATTAATCTCATCCTGGGGGCAGTTTTGCTTTAGGATTAGTTACAGTACTTCATGGGTAACTAATCCTGGATAAAACATGACTGAATGGAATGTTAGCAGTCAATTCCTATATTAAGCGTGAAGAGGGAATTTATCTGCATGTACTATTCAGGTAGCTGCCTGATGTGCATAGCCCATGGATCAAAAATAGCTTAACTAGTCCAGAGATAAATACTGATTGAACTAAGCCGAGTATTAAAGGCTTGTGTATTAAAATAGTATTTATAAACCATAATATTATCTGAATCTTGTTTATATTGTGCTTGTTGCCACTTCAGTGCAGATTACATTCAGGTACTGTAGGTATTTCCCTATCCCCAGGGGGCTTACAGTCTAAGTTTGCACCTGAGGCTACAGAGGGTGAAATAATTTGTCGAAGCTCTCACACAGCGGCAGTGGGATTTGAACCCTGATCTTCCTGGTTCATAGCTTGCTGCTCTAACCACTAGGCTACTCTTCTAGAACTGCTTTAGAGGGTAACAGTTCATGAAATGCAGATAAACTATTATAAACAGAGTTTTTAATGTAACTCCAGTCCCTGCTGACATCTATTCAATATGACCTTCTTGTGATAGGTCCAAGAGTATACTCCATTTTTCTAAGACATTTTTGAATTGAGTTTACTGTAAGAAAAACATTGTTTTACACTTGACAAATTACACTTTTTCTACTGTAATACTTTTATATGCTCAGAGGTACTGTTTTCAAAAACCAAGTACAAGTATACATATATATTATAGCAATAAATATATATGACACCATAGTCATGTGGCTTGTGTGGGACATTTTAATGCTTTTTTTTTTTTTTTAATTGCCTTGGAACAAAGTCTATACTTAAAAACTTTATACAAATTATTAAGGCTGAAGATGTATTCTGAGAGTTCTTTGCTACAGGTAAACCGAACAAGTTTCTTGTTGACCATGTGTTTGTCATGTACACTTACTAGCATCTTGAGCAAAGCAGAGCCACCTGATGGGAGAATTCAAAGTGTTCGGATAAAAAAAGGTGATGGTTACATTTGTACTACTCGAGTTGTTTCTAACGAGATCTCCAATCGACCAAAAAGGAGTCCTGTTGAATCACCCTGAAGATGGTCTTGTAAAGTTCAAGCACCAAAGAGATTCTTCTACAGTATTGTCCTTCAGTATGCCATAGCTACATATCAGTATTACAGGTAATGAAGATGACGATGAAGGTAGTTATGAAATAGCAAACACCTGGCAGATATTCTGTGGGGATACAGAGAAGGTGAAAAGGCTCAGCTGTATATGTTCTTAACATCTTAAAGCAGAAGATATTGGAGTGTTGAGATGGTGGCTATATTTATTTATTTATTTATTTGGGGGGGGGGGGGAGGAGGGTAGGTGGCTCCACACAGTGGAAAATTAATGCTGGCCTGCATTGAGCAGCAACCTGCCTAGAAGTTCTGGCTAGCCTTTTTCTGAGCCCCTCCCCCCCCCCTTCCCTTTCCTTGTCCAAAGGAATAACACACACAAAAAAGAATCTGTAAAATACTGTAGCAAATGTGATGAAAATAATGGCATTTGGTGATGGGCAGATTGCCAAGAGGCCTTTGTTAGTATAATACAGACATAGTCGAGGTTAAGCTTCATTTCCAGCAAGCAAAGCAGGAAAAAAGGATTATAGTCCATTGCTGAAAAGATTCAGTAAAGGGGCACTGAAGCCAAATAATACTTTAATATATTTAACCTGCCTACATGGCTCAAATTAACAATTAAGTGATCCGGAAAAAAAAAGCTCGGATTCCAATATTATCCTACAGGATGTCCACTGCTAAATGTCCCCTCCCCCCCTCCCCCCGCCCATCACCCCCCCCCCCCCCCAGGAAATGTTAACTGGGAAAAGAGGGGGAGCCAACAATTTAACATTCTGCTTCAGCCTCAGTGCCTTGTTGTGTTTGTTTTTGGGTTCCTTGCAACTATAATTTGTCAGATTGACTAAGATTCACCGACATACACCTGCACTGCTTGACTTTCTGGATTTTCTTGAGCTGGAAAGGTGGCTCCAGCTCTGGGCATTCCAGTTCTACAGTTAAGGAGGTAAATTTCTGTGGCATGCAGAAGGCACAAGACTGAAAGTATTCCTCTTCCCGTTTTACATGCCGAGGAATGTAGAAGGAGTTGCACTGCCCATAGCAAAAGCGGTTAATGATGGTGCGGCTCAGGCAGCCCTCCTCACTCACTGTCTGCCTCAGGGGCTGTGTTTTGCACCAGTCACTCTTTAAATACTTTCTCTCGGTGACCACTAAGGCCTCCTGGCTGGAGGCTAACACCTCTTTCATCTGGTGTGGCTGTGGCTGGTGTGGTCTCCTTTCCGAGTTGTTGGAGCTGTCTTTATAAGGCGAAGGGATTGCTCCTGCGGGACGGTTTTTCCTCCCTTCTGTTATGTTTAATAGCAGTGCCACCAGAAGCGGGAACAAAGCAAGTTTCCAGTGCATCCTATATATATATATAAAAAAACAAACAAACAAAAAAACCCAAAGATTAATTAAGAAAAGTGAACAAATTCAGTAAACATTGTTTACATTGCATGATTTTATACTCTAAACATTGAGCATTTTCACAATTATTCCATGTTCTAGTATACAACAGGCAGCTGTGAGGTACAAGGCTGAAATCCCATTTAGGAGTTTGGTAATAACATAAGACAGATGATCAGAGCGAACTGGCTCTAAATATGGAGAAAACAGAAATCATTCTACTTGATAGAAAACAAAAAAATATTACTAACAATACCCTTGGTTTGCCAGATAATATTAATCTAACTCTCTCCGACTCAGTAAGAGATTTAGAGATAACCATTGACTGTCAACTAAATTTTAAAAAACATATTACCACCAAACTAAGAGAAGGTTACTATAAACTGTTGGTTCTGAGAAAATTAAAACCTCTGCTGGATGCTAACAACTTTCGATCAGTGCTACAAGCCCTAATTTTTTCGTCATTAGATTACTGTAATTCTCTCCTTTTAGGCCTCCCACAAACTTCACTACATCCATTGCAAGTACTCCAGAACTCGGCGGCGAGAGTATTAACAAATTGCAAAAAACGTGATCAGATCACACCTGACTTGATAAACGTACACTGACTGCCAATAACGCAGAGAATATATTTAAAAACCTGTTGCATTCTTCCCAAAGCTGTTTATGGGCAAAAAACTGACTGGCTGAATTTCTCCATCCACATCGATCATTAAGATCAGCAAACAAAGGATTACTTCAAATTCCCTCGGTAAACACAGCCCACCTCGCACGTGAGAGGATCGCCTCCATTGCAGGTCCCAGTTTCTGGAACACTATGCCTGCTGATTTGAGACTTGAAACAGAGTTCAAAAAATTTTTTAAAAGCCTTAAAGACCTGGCTTTTTTGAACAAGCATATGCAGATTACCTTGAGGAAGGCTGAAAAACAGCCGGAATCAAAGACACGTGCAATTTTTTTCATGTTCATGCTTTTATTTCTTTTATTATTAAGGTATTTGTTCTCATACTAAAAGTGTTTTGTGTAAATGTTTTTTTCTGATGCATACCCTGTGCTCTTACGATGTTTTTATGTAAATTGTTGTGATGTATTTCGAATGACGGTATCCAAAGCGTTTAAATAAATAAATAAATCGACAGAAATCCTGAAGCTGAACCACAACCCTCTTTCTCTTTCCTTTAATTTAGCATAATATGATGAATACAATTGTTACCTGCAATATTCCAATTAATTTTCTTTCCCATGGTCACTGCTTTTACAGTCCTTCCACCAAAAGGACACTCATCAACTTACTATAGATGTTTTGTTTTTTTTAAGGAACATTTATCTGTCTACCCCTGAGCTAATTCTGCTTAATTGCTCTTACCACATCATAAACTCTCGAAGTACACACCCTATGCCCTTCCACCCAAATATATATATTTTGGCAATTTTCTATTCCTGAAATGCCACTCTCCCTCATAAATCTGTTTTTTTTTTACATTCTACCCTAGACTATAAGGTGAATTTTAAAAGCCCAGCGCACGCATTCATTAGGGGATGAGGGAACAGCTTGGGCTCACTTGCGCTGAGCGGACTTTAAAAGCCCCCTGGATTCGAGCGTATCTACCGCAGAGCGCACAGCTCCGACGTTTTCAAAAAGAGGCAGGGTCTGGATGGGGCAAGGGCATTTTGGGGCATGAACCAGAGAATACTTAGGCACCTGGGCACGCACCCAGATCCCCTTCCATGTAAGTTTACTTCTGCAATGGAGGAGGTGTAAGTTGTAAAATAAAAAAAATAAAATAGGCAGATCTGTGGGTTTTTTAAGGGTTGGGGCTAAGTAGGGAAAGTGAAGGCTATTAAACTAGGGGTGTTTGGAGGACCTATGCCTTAACTAGGCAACTGGGGATGAACTGGTTTGACTGGCAATGGGGTTGGCGTGCACTACTTTTTAAAAAAGTCCCCGACTTACATGGTAGAAGTGGGATTTGCATGTGCCTACTTAAAATTTGGTGCACAGGGCCAGACTATTTTATAACGTGCATGGATGTTATAAAATGGCTGCGGTCCTGGGCCCACATGCCGGTTTGAAAGTTACCGTATATATCTTTACATGTGCATGCTCTCTCTCTCTCTCTCTCTGTCTGCATGTATGTATATATATATATATATATATAATTCAATGTCTTTTATTTTTTTACAGGCCAATACAGAAAGAAGCGCAGGAGAGCCGGCGAGCGCACAGACCAGTGTCCTGGGCACGCGATTCAGTATCGGCCCGCATGCAAATGAGGGCCCATGGTAAAAGGAGGCGCTAGGGACACTAGCGTGCCCTAGCATCTCCTTTTTGACAGAAGCGGCGGCTGTCAGCGGGTTTGACAACTGATGCTCAATTTTACCGGCGTCGGTTCTCGAACCCGCTGACAGCCACGGGTTCAGAAAACGGATGCCGGCAAAATTGAGCGTCCGTCTTCCAACCCGTGGGCAGATTTTTAAATTTTATTTTATTTTTGGGGTGTACAGAAAAGCAATTTTTTCTGCTTTTCTGTCCACTTTCCCGGTGCCGGCTGAAATTAATGCCTACCTTTGGCAGGCATTAATTGCTGAAAGTAAAATGTGCGGCCTCGCTGCACATTTTGCTTTCTGTATCGTGCGGGAATGACTAATAGGCCCATCAACATGCATTTGCATGTTGCGGGCGCTATTAGTTTCGGAGGGGTTGGCCACACTTTTTTGACGTGCTATTACCCCTTACTGTATAAGGGGTAAAAATAGCACGCAAAAACGTGCGACCCAACACAGGCTAACAGTGTGTTCCACCGGAGCACACTTTACTGTATCGGCCCGATTGTAATCTGCTTTGAGACCAACCTGGATAAAGGTGAAATTTCAAATCTATATAGCATAAATAAAACAATAATAAGTAAACAATTCATTTTACAGGGTGGTATACAGAGGAAGGAAAGCAGTATATAAGCAATACACATAAAATGGACCTTAAATATTTATAACTTTTACCACTATTTCATGCCAATATATAAGGACAAATTCCTTCATAAACCATGACTGTAGTGTCCTGTTAATGATATGCATGACCCTCTTGGGATACTGTCGAACTAAGTGTCTTTAATCCCAAGAAATCTATATGTAGAGAACAGCGCTTAATAAATAATTACAAAAAAGGTCGGTGGTGGTTAGTTTGTGATTATAAAGTTAATGCACATTGCCTGTTGGTAACGGCGATGAAGTAATGTATGAAACTTTCCACTCCTTCCTTTAAAACTTTTATCAAAGTTTTTTTTCCAACTTATGAAGTAAAATTATAGGGTCCCAAGTTATGTTGGGTTCAATTAAATAAGTTATGAGTAATGATTAAGTGAGGTGATAGAACTGAGTTATTTTGATGTATATTGTGGATACCTCCATAAGACTAAATTTGTGTGGTTGATTGGTCAATAAATAATAAAACACAGCATGTAAAGAAAACAGCCATTCACGAAACCCCAGGCTGCCAATGTTAGCCAACTCCCCCGATAAAATCCACTTTTAAAAGCTCTCTTATCAAAAGACAGATAAACTGGGAAAGTTTAGCCAGTCACATTTTCTGAAAGCCATTAAATCCCAAAAATAGCCAAAAGTATATCAGAACTGTGTTCTAAAACTGAGGTGCAGCAACGTTGCTAGAGGTCCGAGATAAAAATTAATAATCATGGAAAATAATGCGGAGCCCTACGGGACTCCATACTTCAGGGACCAAGGAGAAATTTAACTTAAACATTTTGGATAGAGGATAGCTTTGTTTGAAAAAATAACTACTTCAGAGCCATATTGTCCACTCCAAAGTCTAGCAACCAGTTAATTAGCATAGAATGATTCACTGTGCCTAAAGCTAGAGACAAATCAAAGAGGACCTACGGATGGTAACCCTCTATCTCTCTCTTTTCAATTTGTTCACCAGTGCTACTATAGTACTTTCTGCACTATACTTTGCCCTAAAGCCAGATTGGAAGAGATCTACGATCTATAATCTATCAATAAAACTTGTAGCTGGAGAGCTACCATCCCTCAAACACTTTCCGCCAAAAGGATATGTTAGCAACTAGGCGATAGTTCTCCAACTTTCCTGGATCCAGTGAGAGCTTTTTCAGGTGTGGTTTCACAATTGTCGTCTTAGGAAACAGACCACTCTTTAACAGATGTATTAATGGTTATCTAACAGACATATCAAACCAATCCCTAACTGCTTTAATCAGGCCAGAGGGACTAGGTTTTGAAAAACAACTCAAAGCTCTTGTTTTCTTTAAAATGTATCTGTCTCACTTAGCTACTGAAAATTAGAAAGCTTAGAATGAAATATTGAGCCCCAAGGATTAATTTTCTTAGGTAAACTGATTTGAATGACTTTTTTTTTTTTTCAGAAAAAAATTGCAAAGAATTTGGGTCAATCAACCATCCAGCATGAAACTTTACTAAGTCAGGGAGATTGGTTAGATTATTAAGGATCTTAAAAAGTTCCTTGGGCCGATTCAAAGCCTTAGGCAAACTCATAAAGTTAAGGCTGGATCCTATTGCCAATGCCTAGACTTAATGCTAGGGCCCGGCCCAAAACTGGCCCAAGAATTCTGATCTTTTTTCTTCTTGTATCCACAAAAAATTATGCCATCCAGTGCAAGGATGCGGCACCTTCCTCCTAAGTGGATGGTGCATTTTGATGTATGGCCATTGAAATGTATGGCTATATATTGCTTTGGAGCAGTAGCATAGCCATGAATAGGACTGGGTAGGCTATGGGCCACTCACTTTGGGCTCAAGCCAATCCATTCAGGGCTGCCCAACACCAGAAGAGGCCCGAGGAATGGGTGCCATGGATCCCATGCCAAGGTGACAGAAGAAATGGTTTGGCAGTGACTAAAGAAGAGGCCCCGAGTGTGTTTGTATATGTGAGACAATGGACGACTGAATGTGTGTACATGTGAAAGTGTGTGAATGGGAGCCTGGGTGAATGTGTGTTTGTGAGAATTGGAAGCATGTGTGTGTATGAGAGAGAGAATAGGAGTCTGGGGTGTGTATCTATGTATGTATGAGAATGGGGCCTGGGTGTGTGTTGGAGGGGAGCTTTTGTGTGTGTGTTTGGGAGAGAAAGGGAGAGCTTGTGTGTGTGGGAGATCATAATGAAAGTAAGAGTTTGTGTGTGGGTGTGAAAGAGAGCATGTGAGAGCTTGTGTGTGTGTCTATGGTAAAGCATGTGACAGAGCTTGCGTATGGGGGGTGAAGCATGGGAGAGTGAAAGGTTGTGTATGTGAGGGTGTCTGTGAGAGAAAACATCAGTCTGTGTGTGAGGGGGAAAGGGAAGATGATAGGAGGAGAGAGAGGAAACAAAAAAGAGAAGAGAGACTCTGGAAAATGAATTTAGAAAAGACTGACAAGGGGAAACTGAAAAAAAAAGACTGGGACTAGCTGATTAGAAAAATAAAATGATCAGACAACAAAGGTATAAAAAAATTATTTTGAGTTTTTAGAAATTGAAATATGCCATTTTTGAGAGTGTGCATTTCTTATATTTTTTTATTTTGTTCTTTCTTTAGAGTTCCACTGCTCCTAGTCTGTTTTCTCAGGCTTTCTAATTTGATTTTGTCTGCATGTTTCTGTTTCTGATTTGTAGTCCCTTATTCTGTATTAGGTAGGGGTTGATTTGTGTTCTGCCTGTGTGACTGAGGAGCAGTATTTCTGCTAGCGTGTAGTTTCTCTGTAGGGATTTGTATTAGTTCAGCTTGCTCTGTTACCCAGTAGGTTGAGTATTAATGTTCTAGGGCCTGGCATAGTATTTGCATTGGTACTTTTTCATAAGGTTACTGTTGTTTGAGCTCTGAGAGTCAGTGCTGTGATTGTATGGGTATGGCAAGGTTCTAGGCGTCTTTTTTTTTTTTTTTTTTACAGGGGTTTGTCTTGCTTCACTAAGGGGTACATTTTAAAAAACAGCGCGCGTGCGTACTTTTGTTCGCATACCAGGTGTGAACAAAAGTACGCCGGATTTTATAACGCACGTATCTTATAAAATCAGGGGTCGGCGTGCGCAAGGGGGTGCACATTTGTGCAACTTGCGCGCGCCGAGCCCTGCGCACGCTACCCGTTCCCTCCGAGGCCGTTCCGATATCGGAGTGGCCTCTGAGGGAACTTTCCTTCCACCCCCCCGCACCTTCCCCTACCTAACCCACCCCCCTGGCCCTATCTAAACCCCCCCCCCCCCCACCTTTATTGCACAAGTTACGCCTGCGCCGATGGCCCGCTGTCGCGCCATCGCCCGACCCGGGGGCTGGTCCTGAGGCCTCGGTCATGCCCCCTGGAATGACCCCGGGCCGGCACCACGCCCCCCAGAACGCCCCGAACATCATGCCGCTCCCCGACACGCCCCCAACACGCCCCCTAGCAAAGCCCTGGGACTTACGCGCGTCCCGGGGCTTGCGCGCGCCACCAAGCCTATGCAAAATAGGCTCGGCGTGCACAGGGGTTTTTTAAAAGGGTTACGCGCTTAACTTAAGCGCGTAACCCTTTTAAAATCCGGCCCTAAATGTTTAGCTAAGGTGATACCAGAATATGAAATATATTTTTTTTCATGTCAGGTTGTAATATGAACTGTCGTAGTTCTGATTTGCACCCATTCTTATGATTATTGATATTTTATTGTAGTTATAATATTCTCTGCCTTTCTGGAAAGAGGATTCATGAAAGAATAAATTGATGTATTGTATTACATGATTGATTAGATCTGATTTTTTTTACATGTTCTTTGCTTTTTATATGATAGTCTTGTGCATTTATAAACGTCAATAAATATAAAATAAATTAATACAAATGAATAAGGAACTTTTAATATTGGTAAGTGCTTGAAATAATTGAGTTAACATATTTATAAAAGTTTAACTTATGATGCATAATGGCTGTTGCAGACTACTTAGAAACCCACTATAGGGTGCATGCTAAGAAATTATTGATAAAAGTACAATTATTAGGGCTCAGACCTGTATACCTATAGCCCACCGTTAACCTTGGGCCCACCCACAAAATCAGTTCTGGGTATGCCACTGATATGGAGTTGTCTGCTCTGAGAAAGGCACCACAGTGACATCACTGTGGTGCCTGTATGATGACATTTTTTAGCGATTCAAGAAGAAAAAAAATATTGGAAGTCATGTGCCTTGCATACAATGGAACCCACACGCAGGCCTCGGCCTCAGTGATGAGACCCAGCCTCGGGCTGGGCCCCAACATCTGGCCTTAGCAACAGGGCCTGAGCCTAGGCTTGGGCCTTGCTAACAAAAGCCAGGCTAGGGCTGGGCCAGGTGTCAGCCCTGGGCCTCCCAGCAATGGGTCCTGGCCCTAACTTTGGGCTTAGGCTAGGCTTGGGGCTTTGTGATGGGACCTGGTCTTATGTCAGGCCTCGCATTAGGACCTGGGCTTGGGCCGGGCCTCTGCAATGGGAGCTGGCATTGGGCCTGGTCCTGGTATCAGGCCCAGACCTTTGTGATGGGATGGGCCCCATGTTGGGCTAGGCTTTAGCATCGGGACCTTCCCTTGGATCTGGGGCTGAGTCTGGGCCTGAGTGATGGGATCCAGCCCCAACCTGTTTTTGTTTTACGGTGAAGTTAATGGGGCCTAACTTTTGCTTCCTCCCTTTGACTTCATTGTAAAACGAAAAGCAAATGGTACAAATCACTCTGACCTATGCCATGAATGAATGTGCTGAAACAAATTTTTTGACATTGTAAATCTCTAATAAAAATCCCTACAACTATTAAATTAGAAAACATAATACCTATTTCCTTAAGTGTCCAACTATCCTTGTGGTATGCTCTAAAATGAAATTCAAATCAGCTTGCTTTGAGATCTGAGAAAAACAATTGATGCCTATTGATTGGTGCACCTCTAATACTTCCAAGCTTCCATGATTATTTTTTGTTTAATAAGACTTAAAATTTAAGTATTAAAGCCTTTACTGAAACATGGTTAGGGACCTTTCTTTTCAGTTTTTATTTTTTTTTTCCCCAGGAATATATCAGTGTTTATTACAGCTATAATAAAAATGGGGGAAATCAGTGAAAGAAGTAACTTTCCATTTTTCTGGTTAAATGTTTTTGTTGATAAAGACTGATAAATTCCCAGGAAACATAAAAAACTAAAAACAAGGCATGGTGTATTTATTTAGGAGTATTGCACCAATTTCCTCCCTACTCAGCAATTGTAGAGTTGACATAATATGTTGAATTTTACAACGAACAGAACGGTTTTCCATGCAAAAGCTGGAAAAAAATGGAATGTAGTAAAAAACATATAATTTTGCAAATAACTAATTTGATTGTTAATACTGAGTGCTATATGTAATAAGTAAAAATGAAGAGTGTAAATAGCTAAATACATATACAGCTACAATAACGCAGTAAAATGACATAAAATAACTGACATTGAGCCAAAAGAGTATATCCATCTGTTAAAATTCTTTATTAAGGATAATGTGATAATTGCACTATAAATTGTTTTATAAATGTAGTTGATGGGAATGTTTTCTTTGCTTTTAATTAGGTGATCAGGAAAGTCAGATTTAGACACACGCCTTGCTTTAAACTGTTTTCTGATGCAGAGGGAGATACGTGACTTGCCCAAGGATAACATGAATTAAATTAATATTGGAAGGGAAAACATTTTGTTTTGAAAAATAGTAATTTTGAGAGAGTATAAATTTCACCTGACATTTAGAATGTTATCAAAACTGAACCCGTAAGCTATAGATAAATGACTGATTTTTTTTTATTTTGTTTCTATGCAGAACATGCTTAGCACATCTGGTCTATTAAATGGACAAAATAACAAATAAAAAAGAAAGACCTGAATGCAAGCCAGTTAAAAGTGCAATGGGGGCACAGCAGGATCTGTATATGAAATATAATCCAGAATGCTGAAATAGGACACTAAGAGAGTTTTTCTGCTTGCTTTAACCCATGAAGTGATCACTGATTCCTTGGGATGGTGTATTACCAAAATTATATATATACATCCTCAAGTTTCTTAGTGGTTATTTGACTTCCACATAATCAATTCTTTTTATTTATTTAATTTTTTGACAAACTATCATGGATAAAACAAATAATACAAGCATATACAATAAGTATCATGTGCATTATATATCAAGAAAATGAAAAGTGTAAGAACAATGTTGAACTTTAAACACATCCAGATTAGCACTACCTGTGATATACAAGATTTTAATTGAAATCACCCACTTAGTTCATCCAATCGTACCCGCATACCATCCCACACACACACACACACACACACCTATATTCATATAGTTCGCCATAAAACACAAATCACTATATCAGACGTATGTCACTAAGTATTCAATGACAAACAAACCATTAATGCCTATCTGCTATATATGTCACCGATGCTTCCAATTATATTTGATGCATAATAAAGCCATAGCATATCTTATGTCCTGTGGTAGAATGTGTCAGACAAGTTGTCAATGCCTCATACTTACCATACCACATTTGTGTCTTTTCTGAGTGAAAAATTTCAACCATTTGATATAACCACAATCTTTGTATGGGAGCTTCTTCCGAATCCATCTGAGAAATATACGTTTCCTTCCTAACAACAAAGTCAAGTCTATCATACGTGTGCAAGCAGTTGGTATGCTATCATCAAATTCATGCTGTGGATACTGTAGGTGCCAGAAAGAATACACAGCAGACTTTGGGTTGAATGTCCAAAATCAAAGTTTTTACTGATGGGTAATCAGATGAAATAATGGCACAGTTCAACTTTAACCCTTTGACTTCCTCAGGTGGCTGTTACAGTTCTTTTTTCTCTCTGTCTGTGCAATGGTGTCTTTGCTTGGGTCCAGGGGCAAGGGAAAGCCTCACCATCCAGAGCTTGAATTAATGAGGTTCCCAAGTGGGCAGGGATATCCTTGTTGAAACAGAAAACCCCCCTTCCAACGGGTCAAAAATTGACTGCACAGTCGCTGTTCAATATTCTCACTTCTCTCCTCTCAGGGCAAAGATTGCAAGTGGGGGTCCCCAGAGGTAACTCATTTTAGTTTTACTCACAGTTCTCCTCCATCCTTCTCAACCTCACTCACAGTTTTCAAATCCCAAGGTGGCAAGGATCCCCCCTGTAACACACAGCTCTCGATGTTCCTTTTCAGAGCAGGAAAAAGGGACAGCAAACTCGTCCTCCCAGATCTTCTAACAAAATATCTCTTTATCCCCAAAACCTTATCTGAACTCCGTAGTTGTTTCTTGTGTCAGGTCACTGCATCCTCCATCCTCGTTGAAGTCTTGGAAGGGCAGGTCTTCCCTAACTTGAGCAGCCCCAGACACAGGTTCCCCAGGTGGGTGCAAGACTCTAATAAGGCTCCTATCACAAAAAAAAGTCTAAACCCGAAAACAACCCAGAGGGAAAATTCTAACCAGCCAGTGAGTGAACTGGAAAAGGAATACCTTCCTGACCTACCTTCCCAGGCAGGGTTTGCCTGGCTCCTCTGACTGGGCCTGAAAAATCCAACTCAGAAGAAGCTCCAGACTAGCTCCTAACTCTTAGCCAACCTAAAAGGACTGCCCCCCCCCCCCCCCCCCCCGATTGCATTGCCGCAAGCTGCTCTTGTTACTTCACTGGGGGACGGCCATTCCAGCACCGCCAATCGGGGAGGGGGGCTGCATTTGAATAGAACCTCCCCTATTTCTAACTTACACAAGACTGTTTTCTGAAATCGAGAATACCCAGGGCTTAATGAAGACGTGACTGTAGGGTCCATGACAAGACTATTCAGATATGTCATTGACATGAAGAACTGCAGAGATATAATGGTAAAAAGGAAGAATGTGTGGAGGGTGTCAAGGAAACAGCAAAACGCTAAACAAATACTGTTCCGTGTTCATGGAAGAAGGGATTGGGGAAGGACAACCATTATTTGCCAAAGTGTTCTTTAAAGTTGAAGAGAGGAATATTCAAAAGGACTCAAAGAAAAAAACGTTTACTGAGAAAGTGGTTGATGCCTGCAGAAGTGTTAGGAGCCACAATAGTGGCAGAATTTAAGCACGCATGGGATGGACACAAAGGGACTTTAGTGGTGGAGGGAAGGAGAACATCCTAGATTGAGTAAGATTGTGCTTGGCAGAGTGAGTAACCCAAGTGGTCCTTATCTGCTAACAAATGTGTTCCTGTGATAGCTGGCTGGTATACATATGGTAGATACAATAACATTCACACATGAGAGGGTTTGTATGGAACTCCAGTGCCTCTTCTGATGGATCTGTTAAGTCAATCTTAAGAGAAGTGTAGATGTTATCTAGTCATACTAGGTAAGAGGAGATTGGAAACTTCAGTCCATTTGGTCCTATCTCAGTGGCAGGCAAATAAATTAATAGAGACCTTCTAAAAGGATAATAAAGCACGTTGAATCCAGAGAGTTGAGCATAGTTTTACTGCAAAGAACTTGGGTGAAACAAATTGATTAACTGAATTAATATAGAAAGAGTAGGTCATTTTTTTTCAACGTAAAAAGGTCTATACAACTAGAGTAAAAACAAGTCTTTGCATTTAAAAGAATGCTCCACCTGGCATTCCTACAGTAGTACATGAATGTAATCTGCTTTGAAGTGCCTGAGAAACAAAATATACATTTAAAAAAAATTACTTGGTTTCTCTAACTGCAAAAGCAAAGAATTCTAAAAGTGGAATTTTTCTTGCATGTAGAATTACTTGTGCTAATATTCTTTCAGCTTTTGTTTAAAGAAATTGTATTTTTTTTTCAAGCTGGACTTCTTTGTATCACTTGATTAATTTGAATGAGCATAGAAAGTAGGTCTCCCTTTCAAAAAAGCTTGTTTGACAGGTTCTCCAAACCAGCCCATATTCCTGCTTTTCTTATACAGTCTCCATGGGCAGAAGCATGAAACTGTTCAATTACATTAAATTATAATCTAAATGATTTAAGGGATTCTTTACAAGTATATATGTTCCACTCAGAAATAAAAGATTTAACACAATGCAGGTACAAGATTTGACCACGGTGTCATAACTCTGAGGCTCTAGTTCTTAAACAGACTATCTGGATGTTTACAGCTGGTGCCATCTGTCTGCAGCTCTCTACATTGACTCAACTGAAGAAGCAATTGGCTAAAATTAGAGTTGCCTCTCCTATGTACAGCATGCAGGAAATCTGTCTCTGCTCCCCCAGGAAGAACCAGGAGTAGATGGATTATAGTGGATTCTGGCAGGGGTAAGACCTCCATCCACACATGATACCCATACATGTTTTCTTGGCGTTTGAAATAGATGGTGCTCCAGAAAAGGAATGACAACAGGTTCATGACATAACAGGCTTGGACTGCATAGTACATAAAATCCATAAAAATTTCTCATGAGAACAGAGAATTTCCTCAGCTAAGGGACTTTAGAATGAAAGGCGTTATCCTGGATGTATGTTTGAAAGAAGATAAGACAGGGACATACATTTTCAAACTGGCGTGCAGGTGCATATATGCGCCTGTGCATTGACCCACGTCCAGGGACGCGGCTATTTTATAACTTGCACACATATATGCGTGCTGTTATGAATTGCTCTGCCTGCGGGCTTCCCCGCGAGCAGGCACGGACTCACATCACGCAGCTTTCTTTGCCGAGGCGGCAGGATGCCACCCTCGGCCTGCCCACACGGCCCGGAGGCCTCCTGCATCCATCTTTGGCTCCGCGGTCGGAGCCGCGGCCTCCCACGGGGCAGGTACACTCCCGATGCGGTCGCCATCTTCGCGGTGTCCAGGCCGCAGCCCCGGGCCCGATTAGCGGCAGGAGCCGCCCCTGGGGCCTCCTGCAGCGGCTGGAGCCGCTGCCAACGCTGGAGCCTGCGTCCAGGCTCTCTCCTGCCTTCTCTGCGTCACCGCGTGCAGACGCTGTGCAGGCCGCTGTCCATGGTCCTGCACAGCCCTGCCCCTGCTTGCTTAGACGCGCGGCCGCGTCTCTCTTTAGTATTTAAAGGGCCAGACACAGGAAGTGTCTGAGCCCCACCTAATGACTGTTTCCTGGCTCCAGCCCTATAAAGGGCTGCTTCGTTCATTGTGCTTTGCCTTGCATCGTGGTCAGTCTTCGCTCTGGAGGCTCCCGCTGCCAGAGCTCGTTGTAAGGTCTTCTTCTTGGAGCTCCTCACCTTGATGTCTCATTCCATGTTGTGCCTGAGGGCCATGTCCAGGTTTCTTCGTCTTCGTCCTGGTGTTCCTGCCTTCCTGATGTTCTTGCCTTCACTCCGCCTCGTCCTCACTCTGGAGCCTTCTGGTTCCGGTAGGCCGGGGGTTCCCCAGATGTAGTTCCTGGGTGGACTAGGCTGCCGGTGGATGGTTGTCCTGTGCTCCTAAGCCGTGAAGCCTGCTGTGTGTTCCTGCGCTGTCCCGCTCCCATCGTGGTCCGCAACCAGCCTTGGGGCTGTGTAGAGCGCGTAACGGACAGGGTGGTCCGCGACTCAGTCCCGCGGGTGGCCTGAGTAGGGCGCCCTGAGAGACAGTGCCAATGTCCATGCCTTGTGTCTTCGTCTGCCTTATCCAGCCATGTGTCTTGCTTCGGATGCCGTCCGCATCATCCTAGCCATGAATCCTCGTCTTGGATGCCGTCTGCATCAACCTCGTCAAGTGTCTCATCTGCGATGCCGTCCGCATCGATCCTGGTGTCTTGTATCCACAGCCCTGGTGTCACGTCTTCTGCCAAGTGTCTTCGTGCCATGTGATGCCGTTGCATCAACTCCAGTGACTTCGTGCCAAGGCCCGTCTGCCCTCAACTTCAGGCCAGGCCTGCTGCTCCATGCTGCTCGCAGCAGGTCCGAAAGGGCCCGGAATGGTCGGAGGACCATTCACCTTCCAACATCCTCGGATGTTTGGCCATGGGAGCTTGCCGGCCTGGCGGAGGGTAGACCGTCAGCCATGCGGGGCCACCGTCAACCCTTGGTTCGGCCCTGGACGGCCGGGGTCGGGCTGAGGCCCATGGGCACACTAAAACCACCAATACATAACACGTGCATGTTATAAAATAGTCTGGCAGTGTGTACATGTGCGCCGAATTACAAGTGGGTGTGGGCATGGGCACGCAAATTCCACTTAACATTGGGGGATTTTAAAAGGGGCATGCACCAACGTCATTACCAGTTTGTCCACCAGTTCACCCAGTTAACAGCTAGGTCCTCCAGACCCCCCTGGCTTGATAGCTTGTATTGCCCCCAGTTACCACAGGTCCTTTAACCCCCCCCCCCCAAAAAAATGGCTCAATCTTTTTCTTTTATAACTTTCACGTCATCTATAGCAGAAATAAAGTTACATGGTGGGGGACCTCGGCGTGTGCATCTCTTAGCGAGCCACGGGATGCCCACGCCCTAACCAGACCACGCCCATGACCCACCCCTTTTGGAAATGTTTTGAGATGTATGTGTCGCAGCATTTACTCACTTATTAGAGATGTATGTGCCGCAGCATTTACGCAGCTTTTGAAAACACTGTTGGTGCGCACTAGCCCGACTTGTTCACACATCTCCTAATTAATACATGTACCAGACTTTTAAAATTCACCTTAAAATGCATATTGGGATCCTCAGCAGGCATGCAAGCCAGATTTTTAATATTCTTATCATATTAAGGGAGTTCAGAGAAGTTATAGCAGATCCACTGAAGGTCCTGTTAAATAGGTCATTGGAAATGGGTAGAGATGTGCTTAGTTTTAAGTTTTCGGGTCGGGCACTTCGTGGAAAACTTTGTTTTCCTACGTTTGTTTTTTTCGGCAAAACGGACAAAAAAACCCAACACCTCAACCCTTCAAATGTACTTAATTACAAACCCCCCCCCATCATCCTGATACCCCCCCATGACTTACTAAAAGCTCTGGTGGTCCAGCGGGGGTCCGGGGATCGATCTTCCGCTCTCGGGCCATTGGCTGCCACTAATCAAAATGGTGCCGGTGGTGCTTTGCCCTTACTATATGACAGGGGCTACTGGTGCTATTGGTCAGCCCCTGTCACATGGAAGGAGCAATGGATGGCCCACACCATTTTTAAAGATGAAGCCAGCCGTCCATTGCTCCTACCATATGACAGGGGCCTACCAATGGCACCGGTAGCCCCTGTCCCAAGGTAAGGGCAAAGGGCCACCGGCACCATTTTGATTCCTGGCAGGCCCGAGAGCTGAATATCGTTCTGGGACCCCCGCTGGACCACCAGGGCTTTCAGTAAGTCTTGGGGGGGGGGGGGATCGGGATAGTGGGGGGGGGGGTTTGTAATTAAGTAAATTTGAAGGGTTGGGGTTTTTTTTAATAAATGTGCCCCTCCCCCTTGCGCTAACCCAAAAACCACATTTTTCCCGAATTTCGTGGAAAATCCATTTCAGGATTTGGGCCCTCCGAACCATGCCGAATTGTACAATTTCATTGAAATTGTCCAATTTGGCAAAAACAAATGCACCTCTCTAGAAATGGTAGTGTTTCTGTTGGACTGAGGAAGGGTGGATATTGTCCTTCTTTGTAAAAGTGGTAATAGTTATGCGGGTTGGAAATTAAAAGCAGGTTAGTCTGATTTTGATGATGGCAAAAATTAATGGACAGATTTCTGAAGGAAAGCATCTTGAATCCACAGAATTATGGATTCTGAGGCAGCAGGGTTTTACCAGAGGGAGATAATGTCAGACATATCTGATCCGTTTTTTGACTGGGAAACAAGAGAATTAGATTAGGGGAAAGCAGTGGAAGTGGTGTACTTGGATTTGGCGCTTTCTCCCATAGGTTCATAAACTGAGTGATGTAAGAGTGGGGATCCAGGGTGGATACTGGATTAAAAACTGGTTGAGGGATAGGCATGAGAGTAAATGGAATTTGCTCTGAAGAAATAAAGGGGGGACAAGTGGAGTGCTTCAGGGATTTCTCCTGCTGTCAGTTTTGCTCAACATTTTTATCAGCAATATTGCGAAGAGTTTAGGAGCAAAAGGTGTTTTGTTTTTTTTTGGCAGATGATGCTAAAATTTTCACTTGAATGGGGACATACCTGAGAGACTGGACAGCATGAGAAGAGATCTATGAGAGCTCGAGGAGTGATACTTGGAAGTTATGTTTTAGTACTGAAAAAAAAATGTAGCTAAGCATTTCAGATGTAGAAATTCAAGGGAACAGTGCACATTGAGGAGCATAGGGGTGCATTACTGAACAAGACCAAGACCTTGTTTTCAAGGTAGTAAAACAATGCAATAAGGTGGTGCCTGCAACCCTGGATAGGAGCTATCATGCTATAATTGTAAAAGTGATGAAAAAAATAGTGAAAAAGTCTTAACTATAATATGTATAGCCCAAATGAATAGGGAAGTAAATATGCCACATTTTGTTTTGTAAATACATTTGTTATATAAAATAAAGGTTATTTTAGATCTGTTAAAAAAATTTGTCAAAGAACGAGGAAAATTCCTTTCATACATTAACCACAGGAGCAGAAAGTCACATAAATGTGTTCAATTACTGTAGATCAAAAGCCCTCTTCCAAAGGAAAAAAAACAAATCTAACTTGCAAGTCAATTTTTATATAACATCCCATAAAAAAATCATCATGAAAACACAGGGATGGTAACTTTCAAACTGGCGCACGGGGCACTCTTTGGCGTGTGTGCATGGTTGCGTGCCCAGACACGAGGCCATTTTATAACTTGTGTGCACATGTGTGCTCACGTTATAAAATAGCCTGACCGCTGCATGTGTGTGCCCAATTTTAAGTGGGCATGTGTCTGACTATGGGCGTAAATCCCGCTTCTACCGCGTTAAGTCAGGGAGTTTTAAAAAGGGAACACATCCAGGGCATTGCCATTTCCACCAGTTTGTCCACCAATTCACCCAGTTAAGTTAGGGCCTCCAAACTTCCCTGATCTGATAGTCTGCACACCCCCCAGTTACCCCAGACTCTCTAAACCCCTGAAAAATGACTCTTTCCTTTTATTCAACTTACACCTCATCCATAGTAGAAGTAAACTTTTGTGGCAGGGGATCTGGGCACGCGCCCAGGGGCACAAGTATTTATGTGCCCATCTCTTAGCCATGCCCCAAAATGCCCATGTCCCATCCAGACCCTGCCCCACCCCCTTCTTTAAAACTTTTGAGATATGCACGGAATGAGAATCTCATGCAGTTGGGCAGCTTTTGAAATTTGATGGGCACGCACGAGCCTGACTTATGTGCGTATCTCTCGATTTTGGCATTTGCTGGGCTTTTAAAATTCACTTCAGATTATTAATACAAGTTGAAAATAAGCCAAAATACTTATCCACAAAAGCTATACTAAATGATTCTACTGGCTGTCCTAAAACCTTTGACACATTACAATACTATCTTAAGAAAACCACTAGGATTGTTTAATATAGTTGTTTTGGATAAGTATTTTGCTTATTTTGGATACAACTTGTGTTAGGCTTGGCAGTCTGCACTCCCATTCTGTGGACCGCCATTCTTACTTCCAGCCCCGTGGCCTCAACAAATGCCTCCAGCACTGGGAAAGGCCCCCAAATGACTGCACGGCAGACCACTACATCGGGAAGGCACAACGCGCTGAATATGAGAGAGATGCCTTAGATGCGCGCGCTCTGGACCTGCTGCTATTTGAAGGGCCCGCAGGAACATGGCGCCTCCAGATGATCTCACTACCCCTCCACTATATAAGGCCTGATCATCCTACACTCCCTGCTTCACCAATAGAAACATAGAAATGACGGCAGAAGAAGACCAAACGGCCCATCCAGTCTGCCCAGCAAGCTTTCGCACTTTTTTTTTCTCTCACATACTTATCTGTTTCTCTTGGCTCTTAATAACCTTTTTTATTCTATTTCCCTTTCACCCCCGCCATTAATGTGTTGGAACTGCATCTAAGTGAAATAGCTTAATTAGTTAGGAGTATTAACCACCACAATAAGCAAGCTACACACATGCTTATCTGTTTATCCAGACTATGTAATTCAGTCCTTGTTGGTTGTTGCCTGAATATAGATCCACATTTCTTCATTCTCCCCTGCTGTTGAAGCAGAGAGCCATGCTGGCTTTGTATTGAAAGTGAAGTATTAGTCTTGCTCCCCTGCCATTGAAGCAGAGGGCTATGCTGGATATGCGTGAAGTGTCAAACTTTCTCCCCTGCTGTTGAAGCAGAGAGCTATGCTGGATATGCGTGAAGTGTCAGACTTTCTCCCCTGCCGTTGAAGCAGAGAGCTATGCTGTATATGCATTGAAAGCGAAGTATCAGGCTTATTTGGTTTGGGGTAGTAACCGCTGTAACAAGCAAGCTACTCCCCAATTTTTGGGAATGCAAATCCTTTTTTCCACATTTCCTCATTGCCACTGAAGCTTAGAGCAATGTTGGCGTCACATTAACCGTGTATATGTTTATTGAATTAAGGGTATTATCTCCAGGTAGTAGCCGTCGTTCCTGTGAGCCACCCGCTCGTCATTCACATCCTCTAGACTTTATGGATCCACAATGTTTATCCCACGCCCCTTTGAAGTCCTTTACAGTTTTGGTCTTCACCACTTCCTCCGGAAGGTCATTCCAGGCATCCATCACCCTCTCCGTGAAGAAATATTGGTTCTGAGTCTTCCTCCCTGGAGTTTTAAATCATGGCCCCTGGTTCTGCTGATTTTTTTCCAATGGAAAAGGTTTGTCGTTATCTTTGGATCATTAAAACCTTTCAAGTATCTGAAAGTCTGTATCATATCACCTCTGCTCCTCCTTTCCTCCAGGGTGTACATATTTAGATTCTTCAATCTCTCCTCATAAGTCATTCGATGAAGACCATCCACCTTTTTGGTCGCCCTTCTCTGTACCGCCTCCATCCTGTCTCTGTCTCTTCGGAGATATGGTCTCCAGAACTGAGCGCAGTACTCCAGGTGAGGCCTCACCAAGGACCTGTACAAGGGGATCATCACTTCCCTTTTCTTATTCGATATTCCTCTCTCTATGCAGCCCAGCATTCTTCTGGCTTTAGCTATCACTTTGTCACATTGTTTCGCCGACTTCATTCATTCCTGGATTTATGAATGAAACCAGGACATAAATACTTACGCATACAAGTGAACACTGGGGTCCTATACATAAGAACATAAGAAAATGCCATACTGGGTCAGACCAAGGGTCCATCAAGCCCAGCATCCTGTTTCCAACAGTGGCCAATCCAGGCCATAAGAACCTGGCAAGTACCCAAAAACTAAGTCTATTCCATGTAACCATTGCTAATGGCAGTGGCTATTCTCTAAGTGAACTTAATAGCAGGTAATGGACTTCTCCTCCAAGAACTTATCCAATCCTTTTTTAAACACAGCTATACTAACTGCACGAACCACATTCTCTGGCAACAAATTCCAGAGTTTAATTGTGCGTTGAGTAAAAAAGAACTTTCTCCGATTAGTTTTAAATGTGCCCCATGCTAACTTCATGGAGTGTCCCCTAGTCTTTCTACTATTCGAAAGAGTAAATAACCGATTCACATCTACCCGTTCTAGACCTCTCATGATTTTAAACACCTCTATCATATCCCCCCTCAGTCGTCTCTTCTCCAAGCTAAAAAGTCCTAACCTCTTTAGTCTTTCCTCATAGGGGAGTTGTTCCATTCCCCTTATCATTTTGGTAGCCCTTCTCTGTACCTTCTCCATCGCAATTATATCTTTTTTGAGATGCGGCGACCAGAATTGTACACAGTATTCAAGGTGCGGTCTCACCATGGAGCGATACAGAGGCATTATGACATTTTCCGTTTTATTCATCATTCCTTTTCTAATAATTCCCAACATTCTGTTTGCTTTTTTGACTGCCGCAGCACACTGAACCGACGATTTCAATGTGTTATCCACTATGACACCTAGATCTCTTTCTTGGGTTGTAGCACCTAATATGGAACCCAACATCGTGTAACCACGTGAGTTTACTTCTGCTATGGATGGCGTGTAAGTCTTACACCAAAAAAAATACTAAAGAGGTGAGCAGGCTTTTAAGGGTCAGGGCTAACAGGGTAAAAGGGAGGCTATTTAACTAGGGGGGCAGGGTTTAGGATCTCCTATCCTTTGGTAGTGCGAACTGGGTACGAACTGGGAAAATGGCCAATTGCATCAGCGTGCATGTGTTTTAAAATCCCCCCCTCCACACACACACACTTATGTGGTAGAGGTCCATATAAAATTGTGCGCACGTGTATATAAATAGGGGTAGATTTTAAAAAAGTACACCCACGTGTACATTTGTTCGTGCACCAGGAGGAAACAAGAGTACGCTGGATTTAATAGATACGCGCGTAGTCTTTAAAATCCGGGGTCGGTGTGCAAAAGGCTGTGCAAAATTGGCAGCCTGCGCGCGCTGAGCCGCGCAGCCTGCCTCCGTTCCCTCCGAGGCCGCTCCGAAATCGGAGCGGCCTCGGAGGGAACTTTCTTTCCACACCCCCCCAGCCCTATCTAACCCCCCCTACCTTTGTTCGAAAAGTTATGCCTGCTGGCCAGCCGGCCAGCAAGTGATTCCCGGCCGGCAGTTTCGGAGGCCTCGGCCATGCCCCCGGGCCAGAACCATGCCCGTGGACACGCCGCCATGACACGCCCCTGGCACGCCCCTCTCATGCCCCCCCCCCCCCCCCCCCAGGAAAGCCCCGGGACTTACGCGCGTCCTGGGGCTTGCGAGCGCCGCCAAGCCTATTCAACATAGGCTTGGCGCGCGCAGGGGGAGCTTGGGGCAGGTTTTCGGGGGGGGGGGTACGCGCGTACCCCTTTGAAAATCTGCCCCATAGTCTACTTTATACCATGTGCACATATATGCGTGTATGTTATAAAATGGCAGCTTCTCTGGGTTCAAGCCGGCATACGCGTGTACATGTGCGCCCGTGCAGCTGTCTAAAAGTTATCTTCTTAGATGAGATCTTTGGAATGGGTGCACTGGCACAAATACATGCCTATGTGTGGTCGTGTGTCCAGGTATGCAGCAGTTTTGTAACATACGCATATATATGTGTGCGCATGTTTTAAAATAGCCTAGGTATGCATATATGTGCATTTAAACCAAACTCTACAAACTTACTTCCACTAGAACACGTGCCATTTCAATCGCCGGGCCAACCCTCTGGAACACAATGCCAGTCGAATTAAGACAAGAAGAATGCCTAAAAACCTTCAAGCGAAAGCTTAAGACCTGGCTTTTCTCTAAAGCATACACATAAATTCTCCTCGCTCTCATCCATGTTCCCTTGCTAGACCTGGCTTTCCTCTAAAATATACCCTAAACTTCCCCTCATTCACTACTGTGTTACCCTAACCCCTTTCCTATCCATCTTCCCCCCTCCCTCCCCTCCCTCCCTCCCTCCCTTTTCTACACAAATGATACATTATATGTTATCCCCTTTTACTGTATATATTGTATATAATTGCAATCCTAGCTTACAATAATTTAAGGATTAACTTAATTCTTAATTCTCCTTCTCATTTCCCCCCCCAGTCATTTAATCTCTTGTTAATATGATATTTTATTTATGTCCACCTTTATATTTCCCCCTCCTTTCAATTATCCTCTTGTTTAATATGTTATACTTGTTTTTTGTTAAACCTGTTCGATGTAAAGTGCTCTCCAAGCACTAGTTTTATGTTACGCTGTGAACCGATGTGATATCACTGATGAATGTCGGTATATAAAATCTTTAAATAAAATAAAATAAAATAAATAAATTTAAGCTTGTGCATGCCCAGCAGTGTAAGTCAGCTTACAGACGCACAAATGTGAGGGTGCTTTATAACAGACGCGCATCCAGCCAATGACCTGTTTCACCAATTCATCCACCAATTTTCCCAGTCATCAGCTGGGTCCTCCAAATCCCCCAGTTCTTTAGCCTGCCCTCCCCCCCCCCAGTTAACCCAGACACCTCAAACACTTCCTAGATGCTGGGATTTATTTTTTTTTTAGACTTGCACCTCCTCCATAGCAGAAGTAAAGTTACGTGGCACTGGACACGAGTGCGTAGGGACTTGCACACACATCTCTTGGCCCCACCCTGGAATGCTTATGCCTTGCCCACATTCCACTCCTTTTTTTTTTCTCCGATACCAGATATTCATGCATGGGGATTTGTGGGTGTCTTTTAAAATCGGGTAGACAGGCGCATGTCCTATGTGCTTGCCTATCTCCTGATTTTGGGACATGCCCAGCCATTTCTAATTCACCTTTTAGCTTCTATACTGCCTTAATCATATGGCTGACTGACCTAGACTGTGCTTTTGTGCTATTAAATAGGTTTGCACATTTTTATGTGCACAGACTATATACACAGAAGATACAGACAGAATACTTCACTTAAAGTAAAAATGGATGTAGCTCAAGGTTCGGTGTTTTTGTAAGTCCTTTTCAACATTTATTTAAGGCCACTGTGTGATGTTCTCAGGACTTTGGGAGTAATATTTTTCCTCTATGCAGATGATGTACAATTTTATATGAGTGTGCATAATGAGTTTTCTTTAAGTAGATTTAATTATTGCATGGACATAATTTCTTCATGGATGAGGATAATTTCTTGGCTTTGCATATCAACAAGACGTCATTCTTGTGGGTAGGGAAAAAAGATCTTCAAATGTACCGGCTGATTTTAAATATGGTGGAACCTCATTGTGTTTAGATAGGGGGGCCAGTAACCTGGGGGTCATATTAGATTCAAGGTTGGATTTTAAAGCATCATCCAGTAGTGGTCTAATGTGTTGAACAGCGATTATCATGTGATATAGTGATGATATGCATGTCCCTGCCCTAGTACCATTCTCTATTATTGCATGAACAATGCAAATGCATGCAAACGAGGTCTATAATAGGCAACTTGATGTAAATATTTTATCGCGGCCGACCAAGGAAGAGGTCAGCCATGCTAAAATAACAATGCCTTTTTGAAATATGATAAATGTGAGGCGGAAGCCTCGGCACCCTTAATGCGGGTCCCAAGGATCCCACGACACATTTAAAGTGCCGGCAACCTACAAAGAAATGAAGTGCTGTAGCTAAAGGAAAGCTGAAGTGGTGGTCAGGGCTGAATCCTGGCTCAACCCAGGGCAGCCATTCAAGGTGGCCGCAATTCTCAAAAGTAAAAAAATGAGTAATGTGCCCATGCGGCAAAGGCCTTCCCTCCTCCCCCCCTAGAAATGTCCATTAAATTAAATGGGAGTTCATGGGTCCCCCCCTACCTCATCCCTCCCCCAAAGGTTTCCATAAAATTCAAGGAGGAATTTCAGTCTCTCCTACAATCCACAATTTTTGGATAGACTGACTACTGTAATAATTTACTGTTTGGCTTGCCCCAAAAGCATGTTAAAGCTTTATAAATGTTACATAATACTATTGCAAGAATTTTGCCTGGCATTAAGTGTACTGAGCACGACTCCAATACTGTATAACCTCCACTGGTTTTCTGTAAAATGAAGGGCTCAATTTAAAGTCTTGGTTATCGTATTTTAAGTTATTAAATACTACAAGTCCATATTCCTTAGCTTTTAATATAGTTAAATGTCTTCTTGCACATTTTTTGAGGTCTCTTAATGGTAATTGTTTTGTCTTTATCTTCCTTGCAAAATTAGAATTAGGAGACCTCAAAGAATGCACAGGAGCTATAGCATTTGCCTAGGTAGCTCTGACTTTGTGGAATAGGTTACCAGCAGAACTCCATGCTGAAAAGAACATTAAAACTTTTAGAAAACAGCTAAAAGCTCTATATTTTAATGAAGCATTTAGGGATTAACCATTTTAAAGTGTTTTTACCGCACATGTATTATTTTATTACTGAATGTTTATTATTTATGTATTGTATTTTATTATGGGGTAGATTTTATAACATGCGTGCCCGTGTCCATCTGCACGTGGATTTTATAACATGCAAGCGCTGGTGTGTGCATGTTATAAAATTGGGTGGTACGCGCAAGGGGGGGGGGGTGTGAATTTATGCACAGTCTGCGTGGCGAAGTAAACGGGCCTTCCCCAGTTCCCTCCCAGCCTGCTCCAATTAAGGAACAGACTGGGAGGGATCTTCCCTAAACCCCTGCCTAACCTTCCTTCCCCTTCCCCTCTCCTCCCCACCTCCTAATGCTAACCTGTCTTGGCTAAATGTTTTTATTTTATTACTTGCTGCTCCTCAGGAGCAGAAGTAATTTATGCGCGCCAGCCGGCTGTCGGCGTATGCTTCCCTGGGACAGCGGCTAATGGCCACTGTCCTGGCCGGCCTCCGCCCCTCGCTGTCCCTCCCCGCCCCCCAGCCCGCCCCCTTTGAAGAGGCCTGGTACTTGTGCACGTACAGGGGTTTATGCACGTGGCCAGGCCTTGTGCACACCGTGCGAATTTTCAAAGGGGCCCGGCCACGCGCATAAACCCCGGGATTTACGCGCACAGTCCTTTTAAAATCTGGCCTTATGTTCTCTGCATTGAACTACGTTTGGAATCTGTGGATTATAAATATGTTTTAAATAAAATAAAATAATTTCATCCAGGTATTTCCTTCATTAGTCATTATGAGGTCCATGTTCAACTGCCATTTAGATGGATAACATGACACTTATCCATCTAAATGGCTTACCTGGTATATTGAGTGCTTATCTGTCTAAACTGTAGCTGGGTTACTAGTTACCCGGCTTCAATTTAGCCAGAATAGTTGGGGGCGGGCACAATGAATTCCGGGAAGAGCGGAGTTAGCTGCATAAGTTAACTGGTTAACTCCAATATTCTGAATTAGCTAGTTAACTTATGCGGCTAACTCTAATCGGACCATAGGGCTGCCCTAAAGTTAGCTGATTATACATAATCGGCTAATTTTAAGATAGCCGGATATATTCAGCTCAACAGCTGAATATTGCCCCTATATGTAATGGACTCACAAAACAGAAACAGTCATTCACATTCTTTAAATGGTGTATTTTTTTACTTTATAAATTATAAACTTCCTTAAATGTAAAAGATCAAGGGAAGGCTATGTATACATCCTAATATGACTAAAAAACATTTTTAATTGCATAAAAAGCAGACCTTGAGCATAATTAATTGTATGCTTTGAATACTTCTCTAATCTTTCCAAGTGCCATCTGACCTTATATAATTTGTGGGATGGTTGTTGATCCACTTTAGCTCTGGAGTAATGTGTTTATTTGAATTCTTGAGTCCTGAGGATTTTAGACTGAAGGAGAGCCTACTGTTAATATATCTTGTAGGGAAATGTTTAGTATAAACATGTTGCTCTGTACTACAGCTTTGACACATTTCCATGTGTGGTAACATGTTAGTACTAAGATCCATTGCTTTAAAAATAAATTAGAGTGCGCAACATCACATATTTTGGCACATTATCTATAAAGCTTTGTTGCATTAGTGGTATGTATGATATATTTTTGTTTAGATTTTTTTTTTTTTAGTTTCAGTTTTTATTTATTTAAATTTGATTATTTTGTTGTAACTTGAGCTAAAACGTTTTAATGCATGCCTTTTGCAAATAACATGCACTAAAACAATTTAAATGCATGGTATTCAAAAAATATTTTTTTGGGGGAGGGGTATTCTGTTTTTCATGGTTTGACAGCCACTTCAAAATGGATTACAGTATAGTTAAATCAAGTTGCATAACATTAAATCACTGATAATTCTTGTGTCATTTGAAATTACAGCACATCCCTGTGTTTCACTTGCACATACAATATGATCTAGGGGTGACTGGGAAAATAGTTTTCTCTTCAGAGATAGAAGGGGTATATACTTAATGATATATAGTAGTACAGCAATCCACACCCAAAATAGATTAGCATTTTCTTAAACTGCATTAGTGTTTGGCATAGACTGATGTAAAATAAATGTAATGTATAGCCAGAATGAAAATATCTGCGATCACAACAGCTTCTTGAAGGAACCTGGCTAATAGATCTGATCATTCTTTTGGGCAACTTTTAATGTAAAGTTAATTTTTCTACAAATTCATTTGAAATACAAAATATTCCAAATAGCCAATGAATGAAAACGCTAATAATAAACTTAAAGCCTTCAGTTTTCCATGTCTTTTCAACATTTTAAAAATTAAAAAGTAGTTGGTAGTTTTCACAAAATCTGTTTTCAAAGTATAGACTTGCATCAAATCTGGTTTTATTTGTCTCTAAAATTATCATATTAAAGTAAGTTGCCTGGTCTTATCTTTTAAATTGCTGAGCAGATTCAGAAATATAGCATGCTGATCATTCCATGAAAATGCTGCTTCCAATATTCTAGGAGTGTTTGTGTTCCAACAAAATGATGAAGACAGAAAGTCTGGCACAGAAAGGAGTTATGACCATCATGACACTTATACACATCTTGTATATAACAAATGTAGATAAGTAAAGCCTGGCTAATCCATATCAGGCAGTCAACATTTTATTTAGGTTTAAAAAATAAGACAGAAAAAAAAACCCCACCCCACATTCCTTTAAGATAAACTTGCTGGTGACACTATGTAGAAGACTCAATTTTTTTGCCAAATAAAGTAACAGTATGATCAAGAAAACATTTTAGAGGTGAATTTTAAAAGCCTGCCGGGTGCCAAAATTGGAAGATGTGCATATATGTAAGACGTGTGTGCCCGGCAGATTTTAAAAGTCTCCTACATGTGCGCATCTCCCGATGTGCGACTATTACACTCCCATTCAAAAAGCGGAATGGTATGGGTGTGGCTTGGGCATGGGCATTCCAGGGCGGGGCCAACAGATGTGTGCACTAATATTTACATGCCTGGGCGCATGCCAGGTCCAGTGCCATGTAACTTTAATTCTACTAAGGAGGAGGTGTAATTAAAAAAAAAAAAAAAGCCATCCCTGAGGAGTTTAAAGGGTCTGAGGGGAATGCAGACTCTTAAACCAAAGGCTGTTTGGAGGACCTAACTCTACACTAGGTGAACTGGTGGTCGAACTCTTGAAACTAGTCATGGAGTGGACACGTGCCCGTTATAAAATTCCCCTACCTGCACGGCTCATTCGCGGATGTGTGTGGCTGTGGATGCCCAATTGCAAAATAATCACTAACACAGAGGGCACTTTTTTTTTTTTATTTTCTCTACATACATACAACGACCCAACTCACAGATAAAAAGTACCGATGAAGCCCTAAAAGGAGAGCGTGAAAAAGAGATTTCTTTGTTGGACAACAGGAGAGAAGGAGGACAGCGCGGATCTTTTTTGAAACAATTACGTACCGATTTTGAGATTTGATATATGTGAATACATAGCTATACACTTGGGGGTAGATCTTTAAAAAATACGCGATCGCGTACTTTTGTTCGCGCACCAGGCGCGAACAAAAGTATGCTGAATTTTATAAGATACGCCCGTAGCTGCGCGTATCTTATAAAATCTGGGGTCGGCGCGCGCAAGGGGGTGCACATTTGTGCAACCTGCGCGCGCCGAGCCCTGTGCGAGCTGCCTATTCCCTCGCCCTCCCCCCACCTTCCCCTCCCTTCCCCTACCTAACCCACCCCCCCCCCCACCTTTGTCGGCAAAGTTACGCCTGTCGGCCGGCAGCCCCGCTCCATCCTCCGGTCCCGGGGGCTGGTCCGGAGTCCTCGACCACGCCCCCGGGCACACCCCTGAAACGCCGCTGGACACGCTCCCTCCCGCCCCTTTTCGAAAGCCCCGGGTCTTACGCGCGTCCCGGGGCTTTACGCGCACCAGCAGCCTATGCAAAATAGGCGCGCCGGCGCGTGCAGGCCTTTTAAAATCCGCCCCTTGGTAAATTGAGGAGAGGATGATACTGATTTTTTTGAGTTAATATTTTTAAGATATGATAATTATTAGATTTTTTGGTTATATTTATTTATTTTTTATTTATTTAAAATCTTTTCTATACCGTCGTTTAGTAGGGCACCATCACAATGGTTTACAGGGTGGCACGCATATATATATTTGATTAAATTCTTACTAACAAAGTGCCAAAACATTTACGGTAACAATTTTCATAATCTGAGGTATATAATGTGAAATCTGGATCTTGTCTTTTATATGATTAATAGGAAATCATACAATAATTGAACTTTAAACTGCAAATTTCTTAAGTTATTCTATAATGATGATGGATATACAATTATGCTAATAGGGTGACTTTAGCTTTGTGTAGATGTTCATTCGCTTATTCCTTTAAACTTCTTGTTCCCCATTCATATTGTAGAATGCTTTTTTGAAAAGCCATGTTTTTAAACTTTTTTTTAAAGCTTTTTAAATCACTTTGTAATCTTGTTTCGAGTGGCAATGAATTCCATAATGCTGGTCCGGCTAAGGAAAGGGCTCGTTCTCTAACTTGGGTAAGTTTTGCTGTCTTGACTGAGGGGATGGTTAGTAGAGCTCTGTTGGCTGATCTAAGATTTCTTTGTGGGACGTGTAAGCGTAGTGCTGTGTTTAACCAGTCTGCTTTTTCTTCGTTAATCAGTTTGTGAATTGTGCATAGTGTTTTATATTGCACTCTTTGTTCTATTGGCAGCCAGTGTAATTCGGCCAGTGTTTGAGTGATGTGTTCCCTTTTGTTTTTACCAGTCAGTATTCTGGCAGCCGAGTTTTGTAATATCTGAAGAGGTCTTATTGTTGAGTATGGTAGTCCCAGAAATAGAGTATTACAGTAGTCTGTGCTGGAGAATATAAGTGCTTGTAAGACTGTTCGGAAGTGCGCTTGGGTTAATAGGGGTTTAAGCCTCCTGAGGACCATTAGTTTGGCGTATCCTTCTCTAGTTTTTTGTGATATGTGTTGCTTCAGGCTGAGTTCCGTGTCAATTATTACTCCTAAGTTCCGAGCCTTCCCGGTTAGTACTATTTCTTGATTGTTTTTAAGTTTGATTGGGTTTTTGATTATCTCAGAGCTTTTACACTCTAGGTGTATAAATTCAGTTTTTTCAATGTTAATTACTAGTTCCATTTGGTTAAGTAATTGCTTAATTATGTCTAGGTACATCAATGCTAGGTTTAATGTTTTGTCAATTGTGTCCTCTACTGGTAGTATTAATTGGATGTCGTCTGCATATATGTAGTGTATGATACCTAGTCCAGCCAGTAGGTGGCATAGAGGCAGCAAATAGATGTTAAAAAGTGTCGCCGAGAGTGCGGATCCCTGAGGTACTCCATTTTGTAGCTCAATTCTGTCTGATATTGTGTTTTTAATCTGAATTTGGAAAGATCTGTTGCTTAGGTAAGATCTGAACCATTTTATTGTTTTGTTTTTTAGGCCTATTTCTTCTAGTCTTTTTAGTAGTGTGTTATGGTTTACTGTGTCGAATGCTGCTGATAAGTCTAGTAGTATCATGATGTAGTGCTTCCCATTATCAAATCCTCGTAGTACATTGTCAGTTAGAGAGATTAGTAATGTTTCGGTGCTATAGTGTTTTCTAAAGCCGTGCTGTGATGGGTAAAGTATGTTATTGTTGTCTAAATGCTCAGCTAGTTGTTTTTGTACTGTTTTATATATATTTATATGTTTAAAATAATTAAATATTGAGATATTAATTGGTTGATAAGGTGTATATGTATAATTGATTGTATTTTGCATTTTTTAATTGATGTGGCTGGATGAATGAGTGTGTATGTGATAGTCTTAATTTGTATAGATAGGGATTTGTGCAATACATGAATAAATATTGTATTTAATAGTACTTTTTCTCTGTGAGTAGAGCAATTGCAAAATAAGGCATACACATACACGCGCTCAGGCTATTTTGATATAAATGTGTGTATGTTATAAAATAGCTGTGTCTCTGGACGTGCACCGATGCAAATTGCCAATGTGCACCTGCATACCCTTTTGAAAATTACTGTCCCTCTGTTGAAACTTACTCTGCAAATTAACGGCTGAATTTTAAAAGCCCTGTATGCGGTAAAACCGGGGGTTGCATGAATGGCTGGGCCCTGCGTGTGCCGAGCACATTTTCGAAAGAGCCAGGTCACACACATAACCCCCGGTACGCTCAGCAGTGCCAGGCGATTGAAAAATGGCGGGCATGGGGGCAGGCCAGGCCAGCACTATTAGATGCTGTCCTGGGGAAGTATGCCCTGGCAGACAGCTGGAGCAGAATTTACTTCTCCTGAGGAGCAGTAAGTATAAAAATAAAAGAATTGGAGTGGACTGGGAGAGAACTGGGGAAGCCCTACTCACGTCGCAGTGCGTAATTTAAAAAATCAACCCCTCCCTAGCGCGGAGGAGGCCATCACCCGCACATGCGCAAGCAGATATTAAAATATGGCGTGCATGGGCACACAGGAATCTTATTTTATAACATGCACATGCACCGGGAACTGCACACACATGGATGCTTGCGCGTTTTAAAATTCACCCCAAAGATTCCTTGTTCTTTGAAACCACCTTCTGCTTACATAACCCAACTATTATGAAGGAAGGTAAATTGGACTACTGATGTAAGAAACCTGCACTAGTGCCATTCTGTTACCTACAGAATAAGAAGATAGAGCAAGCAGTTTGAATCATTTCAATCAGAAGAATACAATAATGAAATCCTGGAGCCTGACAACAATAAAAGTGCATCTCATGTGGGAATCTAGAAGTCCATGATTTGTCATTGGGCGGCCTGCTCAGTTGGTGGTACACTGCTTTGCAGCCACAAGGAAGCAGTATTGATTCCTGCATGTTTTACCGATACATCTGAATTGTGTTTCATTAGAGGTGGGACAGGCAAAAATGGTAATACAATTCAGAAAAGCATGGGGCAAGCACAGATGATCTTTAGCAAGATGGAAGTCAGGGTAAAGTCGGATCAGCAAGCACGGCAGTAGGAAGAGGAAATGGGTAGACTCGGGAGGCCTTGTAACCATCTGCCATAATAGTCTGTTTCTATTTTTTATTTATTCAGAACAAATACAGTAATCTAATAAATACCATAGCTTTAGATAAAAGGAGACTTAGAAATAAACCCTAACAAAAGGAATAGAGCTAAAAGGTAAGAAGATTGATGTTTCAATTAATAATACAGGCAGAACTGCCTCTTCAAATGACTTATGCAATGCAATGTCATCTTTAAGAGGCAAGCACCTGTGAATATTGTTTTCCCCAGATGGACTTATCTGTGTGGTATGAGGGAAAACAATGTGATTTCACTACCCAGAGCTATAGTTCAGTGGAAATTGTATCCATCAAAAGAAATATAGCCTTCTATGTGAGTGCTAGGGATGTGCATTCGTTTTCAACGAATGTGCAATCTGCAATGCATAAGTCCCTATTCGTTTGATTCGTGGGTTTGCAAAATGCATGGCGATCACCCATGAATGAAACATATCATATTAGTTTCATTCTTTTGGTTTGCAGTGATTTCTTAGCTGCTGTTTTAAATAGGAGAAGGCCATGTGAGAGTATCCATAGCAACACCCAGCCCTTTCCTGTGAGTCATAAGTGACCTCACAGCCCTGTCATAGAGTGGGTCAGATAGGTTGGCAAGGAGACCAGAATGCCAACATATCAGAGCCACAATTTACAAATCCTGCTATGTATGTATGAACGGGTAAATCAAATTTATGTTTTCATAGTGACCTCATATAGCATGCCCAAAAGCTACTGGCTTATAAGCTCTAAAGATCGCTAGACCTTTTTAATCATTGGTCACCATGAATAGTTGAGTGATGCTTCAAGTAGAAGCTAACATTAATGCATTTAAAGGATTCTTCAAAATTGAAGCTATCGGCGGAGGCACTTATCTTGTTGCTGTAGGTATCAGGCTGCCTTCTAGTCCGTGTTACTAGTTATGGCGGACAGTATGAAGTCCATAACTGAGTCAGGCCGGGCTTGATAGTAAAGATGTTTAATTGTGTCCGACACTGCGGTGTTTCAGAGACCACTCCTTCCTCAGGGAATCTGAAGATTCTTAATGCCAGCGAAAGACTGTCAACCTAGGAAAAGTGAATTATATTAAACCCTTGAAAAATTATTGAAAAAATGGCGCCATGGTTTCTGAAAAACACTTAATGTAGGTTGAGAGATTTAGTTAATGTGTCGCTGAGACCATATCATCAATAGCGCTGTAGGAAGAACAAAATTCTACTAAGAAACATGAAATTCTGTAAAGTGAGTTACATTGTCTTGCAGTGTCTGAGCATAAAAACTTACTTGCACGGTGTATAAAGAACTACCTGCTGCCCCGACGTGAAGGGTCTGTCATTGACAGCGACCTGAGAAGGACACTGACATTTAAAGGGGAGTCCCTCCGGCTACTGTGATTTGACAGCCGGATGAGACGACGGATGACGTGATCATCTATCCAAATAAGGGTATATACATCACTAGGAGGCCATTTTGGAATGTCTAAGTGTCAAATTAAAGAATACCATTCTACTTTTTCATTTAATCCAGCCGGTTCAACTGAGTGTAATCGATGAATCCACTGGTTTTCTTTGAAATTAAGTATGGATTGTCTATCACCACCACGTCAGGAGGGGGGGACTTGTTCTAGGATGAACCATTTTAAATACTTCAAATGTGTGATTCGCTGTAATGCAATGTTGTACAGTCGGTGCCATTAAGTCTCTGTTCTTTACACGGCTTTTGTGTTCAATTAAACAAATACGTATTTTTCATTTTGTGCAACCAACATATGTCTTTAAGCATGGGCATTGGAGACCATAAACTACAAAGTCCGAGTTGCAATTCAAATCTTGTTTCCCGTAAATTTTTACATCGCTGTTTAAGTCATGCCATTCTATACCAGTAATTGCTTGTGTGGAAAAGCTACAATTGCCACATTTAAATGGTTCATCCTAGAAGAACAAGTACCCACCTCCTGGCGTGGTGGTGATAGACAATCCATACTTAATTTCAAAGAAAACCAGTGGATTCATCGATTACACTCAGTTGAACTGGCTGGATTAAATGAAAAAAGTGGAATGGTATTCTTTAATTTGACACTTGGACATTCCAAAATGGCCCCCTAGTGACGTATATACCCTTATTTGGATAGATGATCACATCATCCGACGACACATCCGGCTGTCAAATCACAGTAGCCGGAGGGACTCCCCTTTAAATGTCAGCATTTTTCTCAGGTCGCTGTCAATGACAGAGACCCTTCACGTCAGGGAAGCAGGTAGTTCTTTATATACCGCACAAGTATGTTTTTATGCTCAGATGCTGCAAGACAATGTAACTCACTTTACAGAATTTCATGTTTCTTAGTAGAATTTTGTCCTTCCTACAGCGCTATTGATGATATGGTCTCAGCGACACACTAACTAAATCTCTCAACCTACAGTAAGTGTTTTTCAGAAACCATGGCACCATTTTTTCAATAATTTTTCAACATAATATAATGCACTTTTCCTAGGTTGACAGTATTTCGCTGACATTAAGAATCTTCAGATTCCATGAGGAAGGAGTGGTCTCTGAAACACCGCAGTGTCGGACACAATTAAACATCTTTACTATCAAGCCCGGCCCGACTCAGTTGTGGACTTCATACTGTTTGCCATTACTAGTAACACGGTCTAGAAGGTGGCCTGATACCTACAGCAACAAGATAAGTGCCGATAGCTTCAATTTTGAAGAATCCTTTAAATGCATTAATTTTAGCTTCTACTCGAAGCATCACTCAACTGTTCATGGTTACCAATGATTAAAAAGGCCTAGTGCTCTCTAGAGCTTATAAGCCAGTAGCTTTTGGGCACGCTATATGAGGTCACTATGAAAACATAAATTTGATTTACCCGTTCATACATACATAGCAGGATTTGTAAATTGTGTCATTTCATTGTTCCATGCTATTTGGATTTCTTTAATAATTATTGTATTTACACGATAACTATCAGAGCCAAGCATTTTTCTAATGCAGCCAAACGCTGCTCTCAGTGCTCTGTGATGCTGTTCCTGCTGTACTATTTATACCTTAAGCATGCAGCGCACCACGTACTTTCTTCTTGGCTATTGTCTGGGGAGGTGGCTTTACTCAGAGTTAGTCTGAGTGTCTCAAATCTGTATTCAATTGCTTTGCTTGCTACTTTGATAGAATTTTCCATTGAAAAAGATATTTGTTTGTTTTTGCTGCTGTGCCAGCCGGGCTTTTTTTTTTTACTGCATTTTTTTTTAATTGGAATCAGACTGTCTCTCTGTCTTACCCACTGAGACAAGCTGCCAGCAGTGGCATTTTGCTGCTGATCTTACCTCCCTGGGGTAGGTTGCAGGCAGGGTATGGGTGGTGAGGGTGGGAGATAATGTGAGAATTGCAGTGGCTATCTGGGAGTTGGTATTTTCAAACAAGAAGCATCAACATTAGGAATTGTGCTTGATCAGGCTTCCAGTCTTTTCTCTGGAGTTTCATTTTTTTGTGCACATACAGCAGTCTAGGTTGTAGTGTACAGCAAGGCACTGCAGTGTATGTCTGTGTGTAGTTTTCCAGACTCACATATATTTATTCACCAATAAAGAAATAATTATTTTAATTGAAATCCCTAGTAGGCAGTGACATTAAATCCATGATGTCAGGGAAAGGTAGATGAGTGATTGGGACTGGCAGAGGAGGCACTTCAAAAGGCAGTGCCAGTCCCCCATTAAAGTTAAAAAGGGAGCTGTTCCAACCTAAAATCTCTGGAGGGGTAGGCAGTTCCATCCAGAAAAAAACTGAAATTTAAAGATGATGTGCAGCCACCACCTGTTTCTGACCCTGTTGTTTTCGAGGTGAGGGAAGGGGATGCTGTGTCATGCAAGACAGAAGGGCGAGACCCAAAAGCAACAGCAGACTCTAGTTAGCGCTGACAATGTAGCGCAGACACTGTTTGCTTCTGATTCTGATGAAGAATCATCTTGTGTGGGATTCACATCATCAGAAATGGAAGATGTAATAACTGAAGAAGGTTTAGGAGGATTAGTTAGTTCTGTCTTAGCTTCCACTTCAGTGTTGCAGGGGAGAGATGAAACTGATGATGAGGAGGAGGAAGAGCAGTCAGTGCAGGCACAGAGTGTGACTGATGCCCCTGGCATTGCTTCTCAGGGTGCACCCACTACTTCAACTCCAGTGCCAGCATCCACCCCGAAGGCTATATAGAAAAGGGATCAAAAAAGAAATCTGTGATCTGGAGCCACTTTAAAGTGATGGAGGACCCGCATTTTGCTCAGTGTAATTACTGTGCCAGGGCTATTAGCAAAGGCAAGCAAATGGGACATCTAACTAATTTTGGCATGAAAGTCAAATTTTTGGCATGCAGAAGCAACACCCAACAGTAGTACTGTCATCTGGGGATGGTGGAAGTACCAGTCAGGGGACCTCTTTTTCCAGGCAGCATAAAGCGGTTGAAAAGGAGCAGAGTCACCCCATGCCCTCAGCCCCTTCTAGTAGTCAGGTGGCAGGCCAGCAGCACCCTGCCATGTGTCAGAAGCAACAACCCACCATGGAGGAAATGAGGTGGTGTTCGGTAACGCTATCCCGGGGAAGGAGGCAGGCAGCCTCAAAAGTTGTAACCAGGAGCATTGGGGAAATGATTGCCCTTGATGACCAGCCCTTGCAAGTAGTGGAGAATGTGGGTTTCAAGTATTTGCTGAAGGTCTTAGTTCCAAATTACAAAGTCCCCTCCAGAACCACATTTAGCAGAAAGGTCATACCCAGCCTGTACAACCAGTGTCGCAGTCGCATCCAAGTGCTGCTAAGGCACAGGGGAGTGTGCATTTCATCTGTGATATCTGGACCACCATGAATGCTGCACACTCTTACTTCTCCCTGACAGCACACTGGTGGGACCTGACTGAGGCAGGGCCAGGTAACAGCTCTATTAGTGGACAAGTATCAGGGTGGAAGTGGGCTTTACTGCACACCCACCTGACGGTCGAGGCCCATACCTCAGCCAATATTCTAGCATGCATCATACAGAGGCTGGCGGGCTGGCAGCTACACCAGCAAGACAGGAATCTTCAGGCAGGGTTCTTTGTCACAGACAATGGTGCAAACATGGGAAAGGCAATATCCAACAGGGGCTTTCAGAACATCCGATGTTTTGCACATACTCTGCATTTGGTAGTGAAGTCAGCTCTGGGGTTGAAGTCCAAGCACCAAGAGAGTGAATACCTGCAGGACTTAATACAGAAGTGCAGGAACATAGCTGCGTACTTCCACAGAAGTGTGAAGGCGGGGCAGGTTCTCCATGAAAAGCACACTGATTTGAGGATGCTTCACAAGCATCTCATTCAAGACATTGGCACCCAGTGAAATTCCACCTATATGATGCTGCAGAGGTTAGTGGAGCAGCAGACACCCCTTCATGAACTTTCTGTGGAAATGGACATAGGTGTGCAGTATTCACTAGGACAGTGGCTCTCCACCTTTTTTTGGCTGGGACACACCTGACAGATGGTTCTCACATGTGTGACACACTGAACATGTGACCGTCATGGAGCTATATGTAAACAAACACTCTGCATCCACGGGAACCCCCTTGACCTCCAACAATGGATGCAGAGCAGAACTAGGGCATTACCCATAGAACTCACCATTCATAAAAAAGATATTCTGGTTCTGATGACATCTCAGTAAAAGCAAAACAAACTCCCTTTACTACCAGGCACAATAGCCCTCCTTATGAAAAGGCAATAATTTACCACTAATGCATATCCTATTGATAAAACACAACAAATAAGATTGATACAATTACCTAAATGCCAGTAAAATACCTCACCTCGGTCACACACACAGAACCAACCTTCACCAAGTACAGAAAGACCACACATAATAAATATGGAGACAAACTGGAATGGAAAACCAAAAAAAGCCACTCTGCATGCAGTGCAAACCTGGAGAAATGGAAAGAGAAATATAGCACCAAACACAGTCCCAGGATCTGCAGTATTGCATAGAATTTAATCTGCACAAAGTTACACCTGCATTATAGAACACATAACAACCGTATCTATGAAAAGGCAACACTACAAATATTAAATCAGGTCCTAAACATGAGACTCATCCTAAACATTGATAAGACAGAAATTATCATGCTGGATAGAAAGAATAACCCCACACATATACCAACACTCAACATAACGAATCAAAAGTCAGCAATCTCCCCTGTCACCCATGCCCGCAACTTAGGAATAATAATAGATAAGGAACTATCATTCAAGAACTACATCTCTGCAAAAATCAAAGATGGATATCACAAACTCCTAATCCTACAACACCTAAAACCTTTCCTCTTCCCCAACGACTTCAGAACAGTCCTCCAGCTACTCATCTTCTCCACCCTGGATTACTGCAACTCCCTGCTTTTCAACTTACCTCTCACCACCATCCAACCGCTCCAAATCCTCCAAAATACAGCTGCCAGAATTCTCACAGGAACGAAAAAATACAACCACATCACTCCAACTCTCATATCACTAGACTGGCTCCCAATAAAATACAGGATAGACTATAAAATACTTTCCATAATACACAAAATAATACATGAAAAACAAACAAATTGGCTAAGTGCATCCATAAAACTCCACTCACCAAACCGAAATCTCCGTTCAGCTAACAAAGGTTACTAAAATTTCCACCAACTCATCACAAACTTACCTCAACTCAGAAGAGAGCCATATTCCTAGGAAGCCCCAAACTATGGAACTCCCTCCCAACTGAACTGAGAACACAACATAATATAAAAACCTTCAAAAAAGAACTAAAAACTTGGATGTTCACCAAAGCCTACCAAAACAACCTATGACTGCATAAACATGCAGACCCAATCCAAAACACATATGATAACCTGCACAATCTACAACCAAGCTATGTTTATAACAAATAAGATAACTATGTTAACAAGTGTATGAACTTAACATGCAAATGTATTTTTTAACACACTGTTAAACATTGAAACTTTGTAAACTGTTGTGATGGCGATTCTGAACGATGGTATATAAAACTCGATAAATAAATAAAGAAATAAACACTAATACACTTCTATTAGGAAAACAGAACAAGCCAAGCTGCTATAGATCCCCACACAGAAATAACTGTAAAACTATATTAATAAATGTTTCAAAACAGTTGATGAACAGAATAAGCTCAAACAAAACTCATAAAAATTATTAAAAATTGTCCAAATATCAATAATATATGTCAAAACAGCAGACACATCAGATAATACTCAATAATTAAAAAATAAGTCAATCAAGAAAAATAAAAATGCCACCTTTACTTACCCTCTCCAGCAACTCTTCTTCTACTTTCCCTTGAAATCACATACCAGGAGCAGCAGCGGCTGCTGAAGCTCTATCCTCACTGTCCTCTTCTTTAGGTCCCACAAGTCACTCACACACACACACACCCTACGACCAGTCTCTGTCTCACACACAGATACCAATCACCTCCCTACCTAGTCTTATCTCTCTCTGTCTCTCACACACACCCTAGTCACCTCCCTAACCAGTCTCTGTGTGTCACACACACCCCAGTCACCTCCCTGCCCAGTCTGTCTCTCACACACACCCCAGTCAACTCCCTGCCCAGTCTCTGTCTCTCACACACACTTGGCTTGAAACCCCAATGCTGTGTTCCCATTTAATTTCCCAGGGCTGCCGCTGCTTTCTCAGCAAACATTTATTTTAGAAAAATATGCCACAGCACTCAAGCCTTTCTTCTGGCTATCCCTAGGCTCCCGCGACCCCCCATCTGCCTACTTTTATGGCCACTGGAAGTTCCAATTGCCCCATCTGTAATCAGCATTGCTGAACGCCACTTTTACCTTAATCGCGGCTTTGAGCGCTCACTGTTGCATCGGGGGGGGGGGGGGAGAAATCCCCAGAGCAACCAGCCTCTTCGTGCTTGTGACTCACTGCCACTTTGGGGAATCCCTTCCTTACTCTATCGCTGTTCCCTGCCGCTTTGGAAGTGGGATATTCTGGCAAGGCTGGCCTCTTTTCTTTGTGGCTTACCGCCATATTTAATTTCAGCACTTCCACATGGTGGTCACAGGATCAGGCTTCTTCACCACCATGGGCCTGGACAATGCTACTCCTCCCAGCCCCCCTCAAACCACCCCACCCCCAGGCTGTGAGATGCCTCCCTTCTTCCTGCCCCACCAGCCAATCAGCGGCTTCCTCCTCCCACTGGCAGGAAAAGGGAGGAGGCTTCCGATTGGCCTGCGGGGGCAGGAAGAAGGGAGGAGGTTTCCCATTGGCCCATGGGAATAGGAAATAGGTAAAGAGAAGTATAACTGGGACACCGGGACACCGGGAGCCGTGACACACTAAGTGGTGCTTGGCGACACATTGGTTTGTGTCGCCAAGACATCGGTTGAGAACCGTTGCCCTAGGGCATCATGATTGGTTAGTCATGAGTCAGCTGGTAAAAATCCTGCAGCCCTTCAAGCATGCCACGGAGGAGTTGAGTTCCAGAAGTGCCACCATTGCTGACATCATCCCTATAGTTAATTTTCTGGAGGTAAATTTGGAGGGCTTTAAATGGGAAGAGGGAATGACAGCAGAGGTGGTGCATTGTCTGGACTTTTTGCAGAAGCAGGTGCAAGAGAGATTAAGACCTTTAACAAAAGACCACAGATACATGCTCGCCACAGTCTATGAACCCCTTGTGAAAGAGAAACTCGCCCTATAGTCCGATTGTCTCACATTTGTGAAGGTCCTGCTGTTAGTAAACGTCTGTGAACAGGAGCGCCATAGGAAGAGACAGATTAGGCATGAAGCAGAGGAGGAAACAGCGGGCACTTCAGAGAGTAGTGCAAGCCCAAGCAGGAGTAGCAGTCTGTCAGAAACAGCTAGTACTTCCTCCTCCACTTCAATACGCCAAAGCCATGTTGCCCCTAAAGAAGCATCTGTTCTGGATGGGCTAGAGTGAAAGTAGCTGGCAAGTAGGACTCTCAGCCCACTCAAGCAAAGAAGACACCAGCACAAATGTCAGTGACACAGTATCTCACAGAGCTTATAGAGGACATGTAGACAGATCCGCTGGCATATTGGGCACACAAGTCCACTGTCTGGCCACACCTAGGCAAAGTGGCTCAGCAATATCTGTCATGCCCACCAACCAGTGTGCCCAGTGAATGTGTATTTTCAATGACAGGGGATATCATGAGCCCTCATCGCTCAAGGCTGGCACCAGAGTTGATGGAAATGCTAGTGTTTTTGAAAATAAACATGCCTTTGCTTGGGTTTCCATATTTTCTCTGTGAATGGCAAGACGAATAAAAGCAATTTAGAGCCTTGCAGCAGCTCCAACTGCCTCTCATGCTCCAGATAATATCAGCACATGTACCTGACCCTCAACCGCTGTGCCTGTCCATCCAGCCCTTATGTCACTACAAGGGCCTGACCTCAACTGATGTGCCTGCCCATCCAGCCCTTACGTCACTACAAGGGCCTGACCCCAAACACTGTGTCTGCTGTCCAGCCCTTATGTCACTACAAGGGCCTGACCCCAAACACTGTTTCTGCTGTCCAGCCCTTATGTCACTATAAGGGCCTGACCCCAAATACTGTGCCTATCTAATTTCCATTTCATGATTTGTGCATCACTTCTTTCCAGAAAATTCTTTTTCCTGTTTTGCAACATTTGGAATGTAAGAACATAAAAAGCTGACTTAAGATGTTTGGAGCCTCCAGATTTCATATGCTCAATAGTTTTCATGACCTTCATAATATGGGCCATTTTCCCTAAATCTTTCTTAGGTGCCAACATTAATGTTTCTAGTATTATAGAAAACTGGTGGTAGTTGTACACTAGTTCATCCTCTGTGTTCCCATAGTTTACAGAGGCACTGTGTAGGGTACAAAGTCAACATAGGTTGATGTAGATTTGGTCTTGAGTAGCAGTTTTCTTATTTCTGAGAGCTCTTCCTTTGTCATCAGCTGAAGTGCTAAAGTACAGTTAATAGCTTCTGGGTATTCACAAATAATCTCCAGCTCAGTTATTTCTTCACAAATGACAGTCTCTATTGCTCTAAAAGCATCCTCTGTTGAATTATCTTTCACAAATGAAAAAGATGTCATTTTCTTCTGGCAGTAAACCAGTTCAGGAAGAAGTGACAGATCAAACCACAATATACTTACACAAAGGAAAGGGAACTTACCCCGGGTGTAGCCTATCTCTTAGTACCCGCTGGCACATGTTGAACCAGAACCACTGTTCACATGCAAACCTCCTCCATGTCGCCACACTTTGAAGGCTTGGGCCCCATTCTAGGGGCCAATCCATTCTAGGGGGCCCTTTCCTGCGCAAAGGAAAGGGAACTCTCCCCGGGTGTCGCCTATCTCTTAACACCCGTTGACCCATGTTGAACCGCTGTTCACATGGAAATCTCCTCCACCTCGGCCTTCAAAATTCTTGTTTGAATATCTGCTATATCCACCAGATTTTAAAAGACCAGCGAGAGCTCACTAGATGCCAATGAAACCACCACACTCTAGGGGCGAACCCATTCTAGGGAGCTCTTTCCTGCACAAAGGAAAGGGAACTCTTCCCGAGGCCAGCCTGTCTTGTGTCTATCAAAACCACAGGGACCAGACTACCTCCGCTCTGCCAGCCTGTCTTGCCCCTATCAACTTTCTGCCACTTTGCCTTGCTGCCATATCCCAGATGACTCACTCTACTCCTTGTGGTGTTCTTGCCACTATCATGGTTCCTCAGTGTGTTGGTGCTTGTCCTTCTGCTGCTTTGTCCCTTTATTGGCACCTTGTGGTTTTTTATGACACTCTTTCTCCTTGGTATGTTCCCCCTTCATTGTGCTGTAGGATGTTGATGCCACTTGTCTTGCCACTTTGCCTGTTGTGCTGCCTTCAAGGGTTCATGCAACTGTTATCGGTGCTCTCTTTTGAAGCTGTGGTGTGTTTTTTACACTCTCGCTGCTGCTTTGCTCCTGTGTTAAAGCATTATTGCCACTCCTGGTACCCCTTTGCCCCTTTACAGTGCCTTAGGCTATTCATGCCACTTTGGTGCCACTTTGCCACAGTCTAAGTACCTTGGAGCTCTTTTCTCGTTCTGATGATTGCTCCCCAGAAGTTTCATCAGAATTGATAAGAAAACCCCAATTCTGCAGCCAAAAATAGGCTGCAAATACTTCCACCATTGACTTTAATGGGAAAACAGACAACGAATAAAACTAATAAACAAATTGGTTTTTCCCCCTATGAAACTAATGAAATGTATTTGGGTCCCAGCGAAATGAAAAAAGAAACGAAACAAATATTTTCCTTCTGCACATCCCTAGTGAGTGCTGCTGAACTCATCATAGCTAGAAACTCAAGAGATGTGTTAGCACTGTTATGCTGCATGTTTTACACTCCTGCCTTTTATTTTTCATAGCTTTGGCACATTCTGTTTTGGGATGGGCAGTCTCATCTGATGCACAGGTAGTTGGGTGAATCGTATTATGTAAATGTAACTCTCTAATTGGCACTTATGAATGGAGGTGTATTTTCTTTAGCCTTTCATTCATGAGAAATGAAAACAGTGTGTTCCTTTAGCAGAGTTTGTACTGACCTTCAATAGGAAACAACATACATGCTATAAATCTAGAAATGGTAATCCGTGGTCTGGCATGAGCAGAAGGGACTCATAATGCCAAGAAATACACGATTCTGAGCCAAGAAGGCAGGATTCTATTTTTTTTTTCTCTGTTTGTTTAGATAGAGATCATCCTGGCTATAAATTTTAGGAAGGATGGCAAAATTATGAGTGTGCAAAACTGCACATTTTGATGAAGTTATTCATTAGCTCTGAATATAACAGCACTACTATTAATAATGAAACGTACACCACATGGAAGAGGTTGCACCAGCCATGCGGCTTGGTGGCAGATCTGTGTCCTTTGTTTATATGCGTTGCTCAGCAAGTCTGATGTCTGTGCATATAGCAGAAATGACTTGTTTGGGCTTAAGGGAAGATGAGAATGTTGCTGATCATATTTGGATATCTAGCGGGTTCAGGATTTGAACAAAAAGCAGTGCTACTGAAGAAAAAATGTTTGGAATGCACACAAATTTAATAGCCGAATGGGGAGGGGGGTTGGAGAGTGTATAATTTAATTTCTTATAAAGTCTAAGCCAGTTTAAATACTCATGGGGATCAAACCTGCCCCAGTGCTACAGCACATATGATGCAATTGTCCAGATTTTTGTCCCACCAGATCATATTTTAACTATAATTTATCATCAATCCAAATATAACACTCTATGAAACACATTTTGCATTATAGAAATAAAGAATTATAATTGTCTACATTTGTCTAGAATTTGTTTTCTTGTTCTATTTTTCTTTTTGGTACAGTTCATTTCTTTTTATTCCTAGTGAGACTCCCATGCAAAAAAAAAATGCATTTGACCTGATGTACACCTTTCACATAGATATATACTTTGGAAAAACTGAGGAAAATGGATTTTTATGGGATTGGAAAATGCTTACAGAACCTTTCATTTCTAGGATATTAAATCTGGCTCAGGTATTGACCAATGTTACCATCTCAAATCTTTTTGGTAGTCTATGTGAAATGAACTGATAGTCTCATGTTAGTGCCAAGTACAAATTTTACCAGTCCCTACCTCGTACACAGGTCTTGCTTCTCACTTTTACCTCAATCTTTTAGCTCCTGGTCACGTTTTATGCTTCCCTCGTTTCGCTGTAAACTGATTTGATATGTTCTTTTTGCACATGAATTTCGGTATATAAAAGTTCTAAATAAATAAATAAGTGGGCAAATGTCTACTTGATCTTAAGTGTCACAGATGGTATACATTATTTTGTTATGGGTTTGAAATTTGCTTGGTTTTGATTGCTAATATTACTATCCTTAAGGTTTGGGGATAACCTGCACGGAGCAGCATTTACTCTTCTTAACAAAAACATGGAGGTAACCTGTACGGAGTGACAGTTCTTACTCTTAACATAAGACCTGAGGTAACTTGCATGGAGTGGAAATTGCTATCCTTAATAGAAACATGGGGTTACCTGCATGGAGTGGCAGTTACTACTCTTAACATAAGACTTGGGGGTAACTTGCACAGAGAGCAGTTACATCCATAAGAAACTTGCTGGGTATACTGGATGGACCATTTGACCTTTTTCTGCCTTCATCATTATGTTACTGTGTATGTTACTATATTATGAATTAATTTTCCATTATCTTTGATTTAGAGATCCATATAAAGGCCCGGACAAATGAATACCGGATTCTCCGGTGTAGAAGACATGTTTTTTTTTTCTGGCATTTCCGTAACTGTATCTTATACACTGGTGCGACTAATATGCGGTGATTTCAGTGTCGGCATGTCTCTCTCTCTCCTTACTGATGGAGCCTCCATGCTGCTTGCTCCTCTGTGTGGCCTCAACAGCCGCTTGCACACCACGCAGCCCGCAAACAATTCAGCACTCCCCTAGGACACCTTCCACGTGGCCTCACCAACAGCTGCTCACACACCACGCAGCCCGCTAAAGATTGGGGCTCCTTTAGGATGCTTCCCACGTGGCTTCACCAACAGGCGCTCGTATACCATGCAGCCCACTAACGCTTTTGACGCTTCCCTAAGACACCTCCCACATATGTCCGGAATGCTCGGCACTCACCTACTACCCTTCATCCTCTCTCAGCCCGTCGCCAAGATCACCTGCATCTTATCTAACAATGCGACTTATCTACTGAATTTTTCATGGAAAGGGCTGTTGAGAGAGGGGTGCGACTTATACACCGGAAAATATGGTAAATAAAAAGCCAAATCAGTCAAGATTTGGATTTATAGTGCTTCACAGAAAAAAGCCTGGATATGCTATATTGGCTAAATTTTAAAAGCCCGGTGTGCGAGGCCGGGCCGTGCACGCCCCGTGCTCATTTTAAAAACAGCCCGGCCACATGTGTATCTTCTGGTACGCATGGAAGTGCTGGGCTCTGTCAAAGGGACAGGCCGGAGGCGGGGTCAGTGCCCGGCCGGGACAGAGGCCTGGAGTGGGTAAGTTTCAAAACAAAAAATAGGTTGGTTGGGGGGGGGGGGGGGTTTAGGGGTCAGGGAGGAGAGGGAAAAGGGAGGAAGGTTAGGTAGGGGTATAGGACATTTCCCTCCCAGTCTGCTCCTTAATTGGAGCAGACTGGGAGGGAACTGGGTAAAGACCCGATTGCATTGCTGAAAGTTCTTTAAAAATCACCCCCCCACGAGTCGCGACCCGCCCACACAATAAACATTGGCACGTATGTGCGCGTGGGTATCATATTTTATACCATGTGCATGGCACATGTACGTTATCAGGTGAATTTTCAAAGGAGTTAAGCGTGTAAATGTAGCATACTATCACAGCAATCTTTAAAACCATTTCCGCACGTAAAATTGCACTTATACAGATAGGGCTAGATTTTAAAAGCCCTGCATGCGTAAGTCCTGCTGGATTTACGTGCACAGGGCACTCGCGCGCCTATTTTGCATAGGCCGCCGGCACGCGCAAAGCCCCGGGACGCACATAAGTCCCAGGGCTTCGTAAAAGGGGCGGGAGGAGGGCGTGTTCGGGGGCAGGGGGCGGTCCGGGGCGGGTCCGGGGGTGTGGCGATGGTTCAGGGGCGGGCCAGGAGGGCGGTCCCGAGTCCCCCGGCACTGCGGCCTGTGCCAGGGGATGCTGAGGCGGCGCGCCTTGAGCTGCGCAGCCTGCCGATTTTGCACAGGCTTGTGCGCGCCGACCCCCAGATTTTTGTTCACGCCGGTTGCGCAAATAAAAGTATGCGTGCGCGTACTTATTTAAGATCTACCTCATAAATTCTATGAACAATTCAATGGCATATATTGTAGTAATTTTCAAAAGCCCACTTACACGGGTAAAGTGCATTTACGTGTGTAATACTCATTTTTAAGAGTGTAAATGCTTTTAAAAATCAGGCCCTATGTGTAAAAGATTTTAATGGAGCACATCGTCTCTTACTGGTTACCGATCCTCCTCTCTGTCAGCCTGTTGTGCTCCTTTCATAAAATCCCCTCCTCAAAGCTGACACCAACATAAGAGATAAAAACAGATGGCATAACTGTGCTAAATTGATGTGGATACACAATTTAAAGGCAGAACAATCATATCTTTAAGAATTGTAAGGTATGGCAGCATATTAAGGGATCCACATATTAAGCCATTATCATTTTGGTCATTTGCCCAAGTTAAAAGTCCTAAGTGGTCATATGGTAAAAAAAAAAAAAAAAAAAGGTAAGTTAGTATTCTATGTGTGCAAAAAAATAGCATGGTAACATTTTTGGTGCTACAGTGCATTATCACAACTTGCACATAATAGCAGGTCAGAAATGCCTTCCTGCACACTCAAAATTTACTGCCCAATAAATTTGCAGTAACATTTGCAAAATGTTTGGTAACATTTGCAAAATATCATGGGAAAGCACCCCTTCCCTACCTTTAGAACAGTATAAAAGATGGGTCTTTTTGGTCCATACTTTGTCAGCGCTTTGATGAGAGCATCTGAATTTAGAGAAGAAGGGCTTTACTTATTAGAGAGCTGGTCAGTCATTTCTGAGTGCGCTGTCTTGCTGGCTCCCCCATACATTTGTCTATTCTGGGTCTATTCGAGGGTAGAGAGTGTATAAGTGTCCATGTTAATATTTGCCCTTTCTCTTCTTTGTGATTTTCTGTGCGGTATGCTTCAAGAGTGTGTGTTTGTGTGGCAGAATAGAGCATGGGAGTGGCAAAGCGAGTGGGTGTGAAGGGAGTGTGAGCATAGAGAAAAAACCAAGCATTCAGGGAAGCTCAGTACATTGAACATGCGGATACTGACATAGCCTCGGGGTAGGCTACTCCTGCGCTGGAGTGCCACAAACAAGATATCCAAAATAAATATGCATGAGATATAGTTGCATGCAATGCCTCCACTGTATGCACATGTATCTCATGCGTATTAATTATGAATGTCCTGAAAACCAGACCTGTTTGTGGTACTTCAGGAACGGAGTTGCATACCACTGGGATAGACCAACAAAGCAGGAAGGAAGGCTGTCTAAAAAAAAAAAAAAGCTGTGAGGGCAACAAAGTAGATTAGAAGCCAAGAAATGTCCGATTAGAAACTTTTATTTACGGAGACGTATTTTTTTAAGGTGAGCCCGACTCAGGCCGAGTTTTGCCCCATATTGGCAGTGGCAGTGCAGCAGGAGTACCATCTGAAACAATCTGTTGTATGAGATTGAACTCACATATACTATATGATTGACTACATAAAGCCCCTGAGGCAGCCCCAATATGGAGGCGAAACTCGGCCTGAGTCGGGCTCACCTTAAAATCTCCGTAAATAAAAGTTTCTAATTGGACATTTCTTGGCTTCTAATCTACCACTGGGTTAGCCAGACTAAGGACCAGAACATACATTTCAGTTCGGAAGAAAATGAGGTCTTTCTGGGGAATGATAGTGGTCTCTTTAGAAAAGGGGTCCATAAAAAGATCTACTGCCTGTAAAGAGGCAGCCTGTAGAAGGAGACACTGACTTCAGGCAGATTAGAATTCTCCTAAAGAATAGCAGATCACCACAAGAAGAGGCTCTGTGACTGTAAATGACTGTCAAAAAAGAAGATTGCCAAGACATGGGCCTATCCTAGTACAACTGGAGGGGGCTGCTGTCCTTTATTGAAGCTCATGGAGATGAAGGAACATCCATTCCGGAACCAAAAGCAACTGAACCAACGCTAGCTGTGGAGGAAGCAGGTGAGAATGTTCACTTTAGCTAACAAGACACATCTACAGGATGGGTTGATTGCTGGGTTCCATTAATAGGATAGTAAGCTTATCCCCAGATCACAGGACCCTTTTCACACTAATGATCCCTCACATTTTACACCACCACCAGTTAACATTGGTAACTATAAAGGTGCTTACCTCATGGAAATAGGAACCTTGCAACACTGAGTCTATTGAAACACAGTATGCATTCAGGGCTAGAGTAATATCCTCCAGATCTAAACATCTATAGAAACCGATTCACAGGTCATTGAGAGGGACTAGGGTAAGAGCATCTTCTCTTCATCACATCAAACATTATTTATTCTGACCCATGGAAGGTAGTATTACACTCCTAAAAGCTAGCCAGCAAATGTATTATGTTAGTCTAATAAAAAGGTATCATCTTATTTACATTTTTTATTTTATTTAGTTGGACTTATTGCCCACTTTTTTGAATAAAAAAAATTCACACAAAGCAGGGTTCAACATAATACAGTGGTAACATATAGTCAAAGACCCGTAGGTGTAGCAGCTTAACAATTCTAATCTGAAGGAGAGGTGGACACTAAGTACTAAATTTGAAATAGATAAAACAATAGGACCAAACTTAAAAAATACACAAGTCATGCAGCATCTCCTGAAAATACATAACATCGTATGCACCATATACAATACCTCTGCAAAACATTCACATTTCAGTCAAAGAATGGGTTGTAGCAGCACATACCAGGCAGTTTACAGCAGTCATTTTCATTCTAATGAACATAAGAATATAAGAATAGCCATGCTGGGGCAGACTATGGTCCACATTGAGCCCAGCATCCTGTCTCCAACAGTGGCCAATCCAGGTCGAAAGTTTCTGGCAGATCATACGTTACTGACTTCCAGGGATAGCAATAGCTTTCTTCACCTGGCTAATAATGTGTTATGCACTTTTCCTCCAGGAACTTGTCTAAACCTCTTTTAAACTCTGCTGTGATCACGTTCTCTGGCAATAGATTTCATAGCCTGATAGTGCACTAAGTGGAAAAAGTACTTTCTACAATTAGTTTTGAATTTGCTGATTATTAGCTTCATGGAATGTCCCATTGATTTAGTATTATCTGAAAGGGTAAATAACCTTCCTTTATTTACCTTTCCTGCCCCATTCATGATTTTATAAGCTTCCACATATTCCGTCTCAGCTGTCTCTCTTCCAATCAGAAGAGCCCTAGCCAATTGGGATGTGAATCGTTTTTTGACGATTTAAAATATCATCCGATATATTTAAAATCGTCAAAAATCGTTAGAGCCGCGATACAATAACAATTCCCCCGATTTATCGTCAAAAAATCGTAAATCGGGGGAAGGGGGAGGGGAAGGGGGAGGGCGGGAAAACCGGCACACTAAAACAACCCTAAAACCCACCCTGACCCTTTAAAATAAATCCCCCACCCTCCCGAACCCCCCCAAAATGCCTTAAATTACCTGTGGTCCAGAGGAAGGGTCCCGGTGTGATCTTTTACTCTCGGACCTCCGGTGCTTGTAGAAATGGCACGGGCGCTACCTTTGGTTTTTCCGTACGGAAAAATGATTCGCGGCAGGAGATCGCTCCCGGATCCCCGCTGGACCCCCAGGGACTTTTGGCCAGCTTGGGGGGGCCTCCTGACCCCCACAAGACTTGCCAAAAGTCCAGCGGGGGTCCGGGAGCGATCTCCTACCGCAAATCGTTTTTCCGTACGGAAAAACCAAAGGTAGCGCCGGCGCCATTTCTACAAGCACCGGAGGTCCGAGAGTAAAAGATCACACCGGGACCCTTCCTCTGGACCCCAGGTAATTTAAGGCATTTTGTGGGGGTTCGGGAGGGTGGGGGATTTATTTTAAAGGGTCGGGGTGGGTTTTAGGGTTGTTTTAGTGTGCCGGTTTTCCCGCCCTCCCCCCCACTGGACCCCAGGTAATTTAAGGCATTTGGGGGGGGGGGGGTTTGGGAGGGTGGGGGATTTATTTTAAAGGGTTGGGGTGGGTTTTAGGGATGTTTTAGTGTGCCGGTTTTCGATTTACACGATTTTCACGATATTTAAAAAACCCAAACGGCGACGATCCGATTCCCTCCCCCTCCCAGCCGAAATCGATCGTTAAGACGATCGATCACACGATTCACATCTCTACTAGCCAATGTGGCTTCTCATCAAGGGAGATATGTTCCATCCCCTTTATCATTTTTGTTACCCTCCTCTGCATCTTTTCTAATGCCACTAGGTCTTTCTTGAGATGGAGCAATCAGAACTGCACACAATACTAAAGGTGTGATCGCATCATGGTTTGATACAGAGGCAATATGATGTTTTCCATTTTATTCTCCATTCCTTTTCGAATCATTCCCGTCATTCTATTTGTTTATCTGATCACCACTGCATACTGAGCTGAGGATTTCAACATATTGTCCAGAAGGACACCAATGTCCTTTTCCTGGCTAGTGACTCCCAATAAATAACCCAGTATTAAATCCCTGTAGTTGAGATTATTTATTTTTCCCTATATGCATCTCTTTCTACTTTTCTACATTGAATTTTATCTGCCTTTCTTCCTAGTTTCACAAGATCCTTTGCAGTTCCTCACAATATGCTGTTTTTTTTGTGTCATCTACAAATCTGATCACCTCACTTATTGTTCCCTTTTACAAATCATTTATGACTATGTTAAATGGCACAAGCCCCAATACTGATCTCTGTACCTACCATACTGATCACCTTTCTCCATTTGGAAGACTGATCATTTAATCCTCCTACCCTTTTTTTTTTTTTTTTTTACCTTTAACCAGTTACCAATACATAATTGAACTCTGTCTTCTAACCCATGACTTTGTAATTCCCTGAGATGTGTCTCATGGGAGACTTTGTCAAATGACTTCTAAAAATCCAAATACAATGTATCAACTTGTTCACCTTTATCTATGTTTATTTACACTTTCAAAAAATTCTGAAAGATTGATAAGACAATATTTCACCTTTCTTAAAACCATGCTGTCTCTTCTCCATTAAGCCATGTCTATCTACTGTATATGGCCAGTGATTTTGTTTTTAAGAATGGCTTTCACCATTTTACCTGACACTGACATCATGTTCACTAAAAATAAGCTTCATATGTCACCTTTCGTCGGAGTGACGTCCGCGTCACTCCGACGTGATGCGGACGTCACGTGCTCCTCCCAAAGGAATAGAGGAATGGCTTCCTGACTCCCCGCTGGACCACCAGGGAGTTTTGGTAAGTCTTGGGGGGGATTAAGGAGGGTGATGGGTTTAAATTTTTATTTAGGATCAACAATTGCGATTTCCAACGTATTCAACATAGCTATGTTGAATAAGTTGGAAATCGCGATCGTTTTTGCCTCATCACTTTTTTAAGTTAAAAAAAAAATATAAGTTGCGTTTTACATATGCGTTGAAAACGAATGCACACCCCTAGTATGTTCCCAACAGTGTCCTTCATAAAAACCGAGGCAAAGAATTAATTCAGTTTTTCTGCTATTTCCTTGTCCTCCCTGACCACTTCTTTTGCCCCCTTGGTCATCTAATAACCCAAATGACTCTATCACAGGCTATTTTGTTTCAAATATACTTGGAAATGGTTTTTATTAATTTTTGCCTCACTAGCAAGCTTTTTCTCAAAGTCTCTCATGACCTATCTAATTATTGTTTTACATTTAACTTGCCAGTGCTTATGCTTTCTATTTTTTGAATTATTGCCGCCTTTAACTCCCATTTAAATCATGCTGACAGTCATTTTGTCTTCTTTCAACATTTTTAATATATGGAATACATTTTATCTAGGCTTCCAAAATGGTCATTTTAAACAATGTCTGCATCTCATGAAAACTTTAACCTTTCAACCGTTCCTTTTAGGTTTTTTTTCTATCTAATTTCTTCATTCTATCATAGTCTCCCTTTTTAAAGTTATGCACTACTGAAGTAGTTTTACTTAGTCTTCCTTCTAGTGATTATGTCAAATTTGATTGCATTATGATAGCTATTGCTTAGCGGCCCTACCGCAGTAATCCCTCACACAAGGTCATGAGTTCCACTGAGGACTAGATCTAAAGTAGCTGCACTTCTCATCATTTCTAGAACCAGCCACTTTATGAAGCAGTCATTTATGGCATCTAGAAACTTAACCCCTCTAATGTGTCCCAGTGAGACTGGGGTAATTGAAATCTCCCATTATAATTATTATATTAGCACATTTATTTGCTTTTCTAATTTCAGCTAGCAATTCATAGTCTTATCTTCATTTTGGTCAGATGCCCAATAGCATACACCCTTATCACACATTGAATTAATTTTCTATCCATAAGGATTCCACATTACATTTAATTTCCTGATGGGATTTTTATCATGCTTGACTCTACACTGACCTTTACATATAGTGCCATCTCTCCACCAATTTGATCTCCCCTATCACGTAGATATGATTTATAGCCTGATATCACAGTGCCCCATTAGTTATCCTCCTTCCACTATGCCTCTCAAATGCCTATAATTGTCTATTCTCTTATATAATGCCACACATTCTAACTCACCAATCTTATTGTTCAAACTTCTAGCATTCGCTTACAGACATATTAAAGTTTGTTTTTTTTATTTGTACTTTGTTTCTTTTTGTACTCACAGCCTGCTTATTAGTAAATGACACAGGCAATTTGGAGTCATTCACATCTGGGTGCTCTCTGTCTACGACTGTCTGGGCTACATCTCTACTGGGATAGTCTAACTTCATTATTTTTCAAGTTTCTTTGGAAGATATATTCCTCTGAACTATGCGCTTCTGTTTGATTGTCAACTTTCCCTCATGGTCTTGTTTAAAAGTTCTTCTATCTCCGGGCTTCTTGGGAGGGGGAGGAGCCAAGATGGAGGCTTAACCCAGGCCACAGCTCTGCTCGCTCGCAAAGATTTCCTCTAAGAGTTTCCTTTTTTTTCTTGAGAAATGACTTTGAAGAGAAAGGGGAAGATAAGAACCTATCCCTCGGCTCCCCAAACCTTACCCAGCCAGTTAACGACCCAGCTGTGTGCAGGGTCAGCACTTCGTGTGGGTGCTGTAGTTCTGGCTGCCGTGGTGTGTGAAGGAGGACCTGCCGTGGCTTCGGAGGAGGTGTCGTTGAGCCCCCAGGATGATCGTGGGCTGCCTGCAGTGCGAGTGACCTCTGTGTTGGGCCCCACAAGGAGCCCCATAGCAGAAGTCTCCCTGTTGGAGGTTGAGGGAGCAGTGCTGCAGGTTGCGCCCGTGCTCATATCCTCTCTGATCGAGAGTGAAAATGCCATAATACCTGCACCAGTGGCTACAAGTTCCCAAGTGTTGAATGGAGGTGAGAGTTTTCTAGATATGACTTTATCAAGTGTTGCAACCTTGTAAACCTGCTATAGTAACCCTAGATTCTCTATGAGAACAAATTTCATCTATGGGAAAAAAATATTCAGACTGTTCATTGAAGATTAATTCATTGTCTCAGCAAGTGGACTCTTTAGTCAAGTTTAATGAAAATCAGAAAAAGGAAACTTCAGAAAAGATTAAGAATATGGAAGAAGAAATACAACATGTGAAAATAATTCAATCTACAGTTACTCAGGACTGCTCTGCCCTGAGTAGGAAAGGAAATCATTGAAAACACTTTAAGACACCTTAATTTGCGAATTTTGAATTTCCTGAGGGTGGTAGGAGAGGTTCCTAGAATTACTATCAGAAGATATTTCCTGGAAGTATTGGGCTTTACAAATTAATCTGCTCCCCCTCTGGATAAAGTCTACTTTCTACCATCTCGCTCTGGTGTTCAGCTTCAGAATTCTTCATTGGACTTAAATAATCTGTCAGAGTATTTAGAGTCATCTAATTTTGAAATAGAGAGAGCTACATTGTTGATATCTCTATATACTGAAAACGACCTTAGTAGTGTGAGGAAAAGGTATTTTAGGAATTCTAATGCATTATTTATGGGTCAAAAAATCAGGATTTTTCCTCATTTAACAAAAACTACCCAAGAGAGAAGGAAGGGTTTTCTAGCCTTAAGACAGGATACTTTAACTATTGATGCTACCTTCTTTCTAAGATTCCCGTGTAAATGCATTGTAAAATATAATAGAGATACTTATATTTTCTTCATACCAGAACAGCTTAAAAGCTTCATAGATTCTAAAAAGGTTATGTTTCAATCTGGTAACACCTAAACACTTGAGATCATCTTGTATTGATAGAGTAGTGCTGTAAGCTAAGCCATTTCTATTTTTTATCTCCTCTGAGTTTTCTTTACTCCTAAAATTGCTGATACCTTCCCCCTTCAGGGTATGTGGTATGGGTATTGTAAAAAATTGTTACCAAATGTGGTTATTCTTTGTTAAACTGTTGTATTTGATGCCATATTTCCTCGCAAAGTAGATACTTTGTATGATTGTTGAAAAAATTAGAAGAACTTTTTTTTTTTAATCTCCTTTTTAAATGTTAGTGCTAGCAGCCTGGTCCGACTCTGATGAAGGTAGAGCCCATCCTTTTGGAATAAGCTCCCCCCCCTCCTTTCCCCCAAAATGTTCCCTAATTTCTAACAAATCTAAAACTCTCTTCTCTGTGCCATCATTTCATCCACACCTTCAGATTCTGGAATTCAATCTGCCTCTGGGGTCCTGCATGTGGAATGGGAAGTATTTCTGAAAATGCATTCCTGGAGGTTCTGGATTTCAGTTTCCTAACAGCTTAAATTTAGCCTCCAGCACTTCCCTTCTACACCTTCCTATTTCTTTGGTACCCATGTGTACCATTTATTTATTTTATTTATTTAAATTCTTTTTAATATACCGATGCTCAAGACCATGTCTTATCGTACCGGTTTACATCAAAACCAGGGTAAAACCATAAATAATAAGAATGAAAGTTACAATGAACAGGGAGAGTAATTCAGGACAATTGAAAGTAGAAGGAATTAGATTAAGATAACCCTTTTTAAGGAAATGCGCAACGGGCAACTATATACAATTGTTTTGCAAGTCATTGTTAGTTGGGGAGAGTCTCATACTGGAAAGGCTTGAGAGAACAGCCAAGTTTACATGACAATTGGCTTTACCCCAGCGCTTTGTAAAATTTTATCTAGGTGTTGCATGAGGTCCGCTACCTTCACACCAGGCAAGCAAGTTATCGAGCAATCTACCCAGCTATCCAAATTCCTAATCATTGAACCAGTAACTGCAACAGTTGTCCTAACCCTGCCCTCCTGGGTATATTACACTGAAGACACATTTTTGGTGCAAAAGGATAAAGCATCACCTGGAGGGCAGGTACTAAGATACAGGATCACTTCCTGCCATACCAAGGTGATGGTCTCCTGCCAGATGATCTTGATCCTCTAAAGCAGTATGAGGGCTTCTTGACTGGAGTTGGGACCCCTCTACTATATCCCTGAAGATCTCATCTATATACCTCTCTGCCTATTTCAACTCCTTCAGGTCTGCCATTCTGACTTCTAGAGATTGAGCTTGTTCTCTGAGAGCAGGAGCTGTTTGTACCAGGTGCACACATACAAACTGTTGTCAACAGGTAGATAATCATAAATGTGCCCTCTGTCCAAAAGATTGGATAGTCCCCCAACTCACTCCTGAATTTTTGTGTGCATCTTAGTTTTGTTGAGTTGCTGAAGTTTTAAAAGCTGATTAAGGAGTAGGAGGCAAGGAGGATCTGACAAGTCATGGTTAAATGGGCTAGAGCAGGGATGGGAAAGTTCGGTCCTCGAGGGCTGCAAACCAGTCGGGTTTTCAGGATACCCCTAATGAATATGCATGAAATAGATTTGCATACAACTGAGGCAGTGTGTATGCAGGTCTCTCTCATGCATATTCATTAAGGATATCCTGAAAACCCGACTGGTTTGCAGCCCTCGAGGACCGGAATTGCCCACCCCTGGGCTAGAGCTTGAGTGTGGTACAGGCAGAAGGGAGGAGCTTGGCAAGGCTGGAAGCCAAGCTCACTAGTGGCCTCTGCTGGTAAGGAAGCGGCATTGCAGAAGGCAGGAGGGTAGGATGAGGCTGTGAAGCAGGCAAAATCCTAATATTCTGTGCTTAATTTTCACTTTAGCACTGGTCCACACAAATAAGAAGGGCAAACTCTGCAGGTGCTTTGGTACCCATGGATTTTGCAGGCCAGATTTTCAGAGGCAAACTGGAAATTCCCCTTTAAAAATGAACTTGCAGGCCCATGGCTTCAAAGTACCCGGGGCTTGTCTTCTGATATGGCCACCAGGGGCAGGATCGCCTCTGAGGATTTGGCCAGCTGGTCAGAGATGCAAAGTCCTCGGCAATGACACGATTGCATTGAAGCTTGCATTTGCTTCCACTGCATGGCACACTGGTGCCCTCCCTCCCCCTCCCCCAGCCTGAAATCTCATGCAAATGCCTGTCTTGCAATCAAGGAGAAAATTAGGAGTTTTACCATATCATGGTCCTTTACTAGGAGGAAGGCAGAATCAATGGTGGTGAGATGGTGTATCAGGGAATTGATTGCCTTGACTATTAGCCCCGGCAAATAATGGAGAATGTTGGGATTTAAGCAGCTGCTGTATCTAATAATCCCCGGTTACAAAGTACCTTCTCAGACAACATTCAGTAGACAGGTTATGCCCATCCTGTTCACTTAGTGCTATGTTCAATTCATATACAGGCACAGCTGGCCAAGGTGGAGAGGGTTAGCATCCATTTCACCAGCAACATATGGATCAACCAGAATGCTTCGCCTAACTACTTTTCCCTGATGGATCACTGATGACAAATGATCAAAGCAGGGGTATGCAGCACTTCTAGTGTAAGAATATCATCAGGTTTCAGGTGGGCTGTGCTGCATATCCAGATAATGGATATCAGCCATGCATCGTTCAGTATTTTGAGATCAATAAGGAAGATGATGGAGAGCTGGCAGCTAGAGCAGAAAGATTAGATTGTTCCTGTTTTGGTTTTTTTTGTTACAGATGGTGGTACTAACATGAACCCGACAATGAGAGATGGTGGCTTTGAGGGGATCAGGTAAACTCACTGCATCTGGCAGTAAAGGATGCCATGGGGGCAAAAGAGGAATACAGAAACTTAGTCCTGAAGGAATTGATAGAGAGATGCCGGAAAATATCAGGACATTTTCACTGTAATGTGAAGGGTGGGAAGCAGCTCATTGAGAAGCAGTGGGATGCTTCTGCACTGCTCATTTAGGATGAGGGCACAAGGTATAATTCCACCTATATAATGCTGCTCCAATTAGTGTAACAATAGACATCTTTCATGACATATGTTTGGAAAGCTAGATAGGTGTTAATCGCCCCCCTGGGGCATAATAATTAGTTAGACATGATTTAGATGATACAAGTCCTGAAGCCCTTCTAGGATGTCATGGAACATCTCCGTTCCAAAAGAACTATCCTAGATGAGGTCATCCTGGAGGAAACATTAGAGAGTCTCCTGCAAGAACATGAACAGATGTAGTTGTTCATGGATGCCTTGCAGCAGTAGATACAAGATAGGGTCAAATCCATCACTGAAAAAGACAGCCATGCTGTGTTACTCAAGGGTGAAAGGGAGTATTGTCCTTTAGTGGTTCAACAGTCTAATTCGCTGGAAGTAGATACTGGTGGCTAGGATATTGCAATAGAAACACCAGAGGCAGAGGCACAGTGGGGGATGCAGCACAGGGGGAAGTGTGGGAACCCCACACATTTCTATAGGTATGAGCAGCACCCTTTCAGCTACCATTTCCTCCCCCACCTTTATCCAGTGCATCCCTGTGGCCAGTGCAGAACAGTCTCTACTGACACAGGCCATAGCTACAGAGGTTGTCAGCAAATGAGACTCCAGCAAAAATTTCAGTCACATGCTGTATCGCAGAGCCTATCGCAGACATGGCCACAGATCTGGCCAGACTTTGCCATGGTAGCTCAGCATGTCCTCTTGTACCCACCAACCAGTGTACTTAGTGTACACACATTCTTAATGTCAGTAGCCATATGAGTCCATGTCATTCATGGCTGGCACCAGAGTTAGTAGAAAAATGTATATTCTTCAAAATAACCTTTCTCTTTTGAGTTTTCTGGACTTTCCATGTGTACAGCAGGAGAATAAATGCATAGTTATAATGAACCAATGCCCACAGTTTTGGACCTCAGCACCTTCCTAGGTTGTTGCCAGTTGAGTTGCTACTCTTGCCACTGCTGCCTAGCCTTCTTCTTTACAGAGCTCTCTCTTTCCTGTTTCTGCTGCTTGCAGTGTTGTTCTGCCTCTGTTACTGCCCAGACTACTCCTGGTACTCTCAAGGTCTCTTTGAGAATTCTGCCACTGCAGGCATTGTTTCTGCCTCCTATGCCTTTTGATTTTTATGCTACCGTGTTTGCTGCTTTACCCACCTTACTCTATGCTTTAGAGATTTAATGCCACTGTATTCTTTGTAGGGATGTGCAATCGTTTTTCCCTAATTAGGCAATGTCAACAAAATTTCCTAATTCGGAATGGTTTGGGAGAACTGAAAAATGATTGATTTTTTTCTGAAATTTTAGAAAAAATTCATTTTTGAGTTAGTGTGCACTAACTCTGCCAGGTTAGTGCGCACTATCGGAAGTTAGTGCGCACTAACCAGAAAATCGGGCCCCCCCCCCCCCGAAAAAAAAAACCCCAAACCACGGGAAAAACGAAATTCCCGCGGGGGCACCCAAAACGAAGCCCGACATGAAATTTTTACCCGAAGCACATCTCTAATTCTTTGTCTTACTCTTCATTCTGTTCCTTGGGGTTTTGATGCCATTGTGCTATCTGCCTTACCCCTCCCTCTCAGCCTTCGGGTATTCATGCCACTATTTATGCTACTTTGCCCCTCTCACATGCCTTGGGATATTTCTGCCTCTATTTGGGCTATATTGTCCCTTCACTGCCTTGGCATGCCTTGGGATATTCATGTAACTGTTGGTAGCTTTCTGTGAAAAGATATTTAATTGCTCTTGTCTTAGGCATTAGACCAAGGAAGTAATTGTTTCAAAGCATAAACCTCCAGTGCCTCCTCTAGGAATAATGCTGAGAAGGCAGTGTGTTTCACATCTATGAAATGATGGTCATACTGCTCTATCCTTTAATGTTTTCATCTGAGTCATTAAATTCTTTTATTGACTGCTATAGGGAGCAGCTGCTTGCCAGATGGATTGAGCTGCTGTGGTTAGGATCTGCACCTCCATTTCCTTTTTGTTTTTGTTCCCCTTATATTGTACAAAGCAATATATATGAAAAATGATTTATAAATAATGAAATCCTAGCAGCCAAGCCTGGGGTTTTATAAATTTTCTCCACGCTGCTAGGATAGGTTTTAGCTGGGTAAACTTACTCAGATAAAAATTAAAAAAGAGCCATTCAAGGGCCTGGAATTATCCAAGTTAATCTGTTTATGGTCTAGAGGAGATACCCAATATTTGATCTATTTCCTGTATTCCCCCCCCCCCCCCCCCCCAAAAAAAAAAATAATGGCAACCACCCTGTGACAGCCTGCTCCCTTCCCCACTTCTCCCCTAAATTAAATAAAAATTGCCCCTTTGGATATATCCCTCCCAACTCCTCATGCCTCCCCCATATCCAAATATATTAATATTCCTGGTGTCTAGGGTATCCCCTCACCCTCTATCCCCAAACCATAAAAAGTGACCCTGGTGGTCTAGAGGGGGGGGACAGGTGGACTCCATCCCCCATCCCCCTAAACCCCCTGTTCCTCAAAATGTGATCTTCGATACTCTGCGGAGGACCCAGAGCACACCCTAGCTCCAGGCCCAGTCAATGACATTTTTCAAAATGGCGAGATCAGGCCGTGCTCTTATCACGTGATAGGGCCAAGGTCTGGCGACCAAACTTAGGCCCCGTAATCTACTTAGGGTAAATGTACATAAATCACTGCTAGGCAGACTAGATGGGCCTTTTGGTCTGTATTTGTTGTCATTGACTATGTTACTACTATGTTGTTGTCTCCCTCCTCTGCAGGCATTTGGCCTTGTGGTATAGTATCACCCAAGAAATTGCCCCCCCCCCCCTTTAGAGGGTGGGGTCCTCACAGGCAGGATGTCACATCAGAGCCTTCCTGCCTGCTTAACAGCTGGTAATGAATGACACTGCTAGGTAAAACGCCTCGTGGAAATGTCATTTACCACCAATTGCTATGTGGGCAGGAAAGTTCCAACATCCATTCTGTCCATGAATACCTCCCCCCCCCCCCCCCCTTTGGAGTGGTGGGTGGGCTTCTATGCGAGAGGGAATGCCTCCAGGGAGAATTATACTGCAAGAGCGTACTTTCCCATGATGCAGGGAAAGGCTGATGCCGCTCAGGTGGGGACTTCTTTCTATGGCTGGGCTTTGAGGGGGTGGAGGGAGAGAAAAATGTAATGTGCACATGGTAAAAAAGTATTGCACACCATGTCAAATGGAGTTTTACCTTGCACATTGAAATTTTTTCCAGCTTGCGTTCTAAACTATTTTAAGTGTGAGCAAAAATCCTTAAAGGGAGTATCTCAATGGAATTCATGCTCCTGTCACTACAACCTCACAATCGGGCCGATTCAGTAAAAGTCACAGGAGAGCGGGCGAGTGTTAATTTCTGAAAGTAAAATGTGCGGCTTGGCTGCACATTTTACTTTCTGTATCGCACGGGAATAACTAATAGGGCCATCAACATGCATTTGCATGTTGCGGGCACTATTAGTTTGGGGAGGGGGGGTTGGACGCCCGTTTTCAACGCGCTGTTTCCTGGCATGTAGCCAGATGGACTCAGTACGAATGGGATAGTATCCGCGTGCTAGCAGTTGGAGACGGATCTGACGTCAGCACGGGGTATATAGCCCCACAGGAAGCACAGCGATTCAGTAATTTCCGTCTCCAAAGCAGTTTGGAGTGCCTGCACGCTGGTTCAGCGTTCTTTCCAAGCCTACTTTCAATTTTCTCTTTTTTTTTTTCTCCATCTCGACATCGGCAGATTGCTGCCCAGGTATCTGGCCGTGACTCACGACCTGCGAAAGACGGACCACCTGTTCGTCCTACACAGCAGGAAGAAGCAAGGTGACGCAGCCTCTTGGCCCACCATTGCCCGCTGGATTAAAGAAGTTGTCAGAGCAGCCTACGTGGAGGCTGGGAAGGCGCCGCCTCTACAGGTTAAGGCTCATTCTACCAGAGCGCAAGCAGCATCTTGGGCTGAATCCGGGATGCTGTCGCCGACTGAAATCTGTAAAGCAGCGACGTGGTCCTCCCTTCATACCTTTTCCAGGTTCTATCGTCTGGATGTCCAGGCCAGGGAGGACTCGGCTTTTGCAAGGGCGGTACTACATGGTCCTCAGGCAGCCTCCCGCCCAGGCTGGGAGTAAAGCTTTTGTACATCCCATTCGTACTGAGTCCATCTGGCTACACGCCAGGAAATGTTTGGATTACTTACCTGGTAATCCCCTTTTCCTTAGTGTAGACAGATGGACTCAGCATCCCGCCCAGCTGCCTGTGTACATGGGTTTCACCGATTCCAGGTACGCCATGGCATTTGTTTACATAAGAGCGTACACTCTACCAGTCTCTGCGCTTTCCGGTTGTGAATGCTGGCGGTCTCCAGCCACTGTCAATCGGTCAGGGGACTCCTGTTTTCACTTTTCACTTTTCACTGAGCGTCAGTACACACATCCATACCAGCTTTTGCAAGGAAGATTACTGAATCGCTGCGCTTCCTGTGGGGATATATACCCCGTGCTGACGTCAGATCCGTCTCCAACTGCTAGCACGCGGATACTATACCCATTTGTTCTGAGTCCATCTGTCTACACTAAGGAAAAGGGGATTACCAGGTAAGTAATCCAAACATTACCCCTTACTCTCTTGCAGTATAATTACTGTATAAGGGGTAAAGCTAGAGCGTCCAAACCCGGGCTAACAGTGCGCTCCACTGGAGCTCACTGTACTGTATCGGCCCGAATGTTTCCCTAACATGTCCTTACATAATACTGACCACTAAAAACATAAATATATCTGTGAGTAACTCGGTTTGACTAACTGTAGAGCCATAATAGATTGCCCTGGTAATTGGCAAAGAGTGAAAAGGCCAGTTAGCAAGGGATATTTTACATCAAAGTAACCCAGTAAAAATTTAATACTAGTTTGAGGCAGGTGTTAAATTTTTACTCTTCACTAGGCCCCACGGAAAACATTAACAGCCAAACTTTCAAACCACCCCACGCTTAAAATGTGAGGATTGTGTGCGTGGCCAGGCCTTGCACTCTGCATGCATTTTAGAAGAGGCCCAGCCTGAGGCATAACCCCTGTTACATGCACAAGTGCCGGGCCTCGTAAAAGGGGTGGTCTGGGGGGTGGGGACAGGAGGTCTAAGGGGCGGAGCTGGAGGCGGCCAGTACAGCAGCCATTTGCCGCTGTGCTGGGGGATCGTGCGCCAGCAGCCTGCCAGCACGTGCAACTTAAGCCAGTTCAGGAGCTGACGTAAGTTCTGAAATAAAGGGGAAAAAAAACCCCAGGTAGGATGTTTTAAGGGGTCGAAGAGGGACAGGGAAGAGGGAGGGAGTATGGAAGGGGGGTAGGAAAGTTCCCTCCCAGTCCGCTCCATAATTGGAGCGGACTGGGAGGGACCTGGGGAGGCTGCGATGTGTCGCCGTGCGAAAATTGCAATATTCCACCCCCCCCCCTTGTGTGCGCCGCTCCGGATTTTATAACATGCGTGTGCTGGCATGGCCATGTACGCACGCTCGTATGTTTAAAAATCTACTCTAAGTGTGAAGGACATGCAAAGAACATCACTCATTATTTCCCATGGACCTGGTAAACCCTAATTTATATATTTCATTGCCTCACTTACATGCAATATTTTGCTAATTTTATCACAGCCCTATTAATGTTATGAGAGAGTGACTTAACATGCTTGTTAAAGCCTTACTAAATTTTATTTCTTTATGTATTTGCTTTTATATACAGACATTCGTTGGCGTATATCACATCGGTTCACATCACAACAGTTGGAATAGTAAGACTAGAGGTCGTACTGTTTTACATTTTAACATTAACTGAGATTGATACTAAAAAACAAAAATCATTTAACAAAAACTGTGTCTGGTACAATGAAATACAATACAACGAAATACAGCGTAAAGTTAATTTTGATTGCGAGCTTTAAAACAGATGGTAAGGGTGTCAGGAAGAGAATTTGACAGGGATAACAGTGGGTGTTAAAGGAGAGATGAAGGGTTGGGGAGTCTCAAAATTGGAAGCCAAATGTACTATAATTGCAAAGGGGAGGGTCTGGGAGGAAAAGTCTGCGTTGCATTGGGGAGGGGGGAGGATTAGGATGTGTGAAGGCAAGCATTGCGAAATAGCCATGTTTTCTTAAATTGCATGCTAGTTTTAGCAAGTGCAGCATGGCCTCAACATGTATGCTACATTTATTGCATAGGTGCCTTTCTACCTCCTTTCACACCTATTCTCAAATTGCTAGAACATTTGTATTATTTTATAGTGGAGGCCTCGGGGTGGAGGGGGTTCATGCTCACTTACTCCCTCAGATAGCCTGTGGTTGCTGTGGGTCTCTTTTTACTGTTTCTTTTCCTGCATACTGGCAATGGAAGCCATCACGTCTGTGGTGCTCGTTTCTATTGAAAGTGTAAAAAAGCTCACAGGTTACCTCAGTATTTAGGTCTCTCATGTGCAACAATGTCATTTTTCACTGCCTAAAGAGGATTTTAATGCATCCAATAAGTTACATGTGCAACTGATTAGTCCGTTGGCATCTGGAACACAAGGTAAACAAATTAAAACAAGCTGGTTCTGACCACAAGTAAAACAGATTTTCGGAGGGGGGGGGGGGGGGGGGGAGGAGAAGCAGTTTAGATTTATATAAGAACATAAGAAATTGCCATGCTGGGTCAGACCAAGGGTCCATCAAGCCCAGCATCCTGTTTCCAACAGAGGCCAAAACCAGGCCACAAGAACCTGGCAATTACCCAAGAAGATCCCATGCTATTGATGCCAGTAATAGCAGTGGCTATTCCCTAAGTAAATTTGATTAATAGCAGTTAATGGACGTCTCTTCCAAGAACTTATCCAAACCTTTTTTGAACCCAGCTACACTAACTGCACTAACCACATCCTCTGACAACAAATTCCAGAGCTTAATTGTGCATTGAGTGAAAAATAATTTTCTCAGATTAGGCTTAAATGTGTTACTTGCTAACTTCATGGAATGCCCCCTAGTCCTTCTATTATCCAAAGTGTTAATAACCAATTCACATCTACTCGTTCAAGACCTCTCATGATCTTAAAGACCTCTATCGTATCCCCCCTCAGCCGTCTCTTCTCCAAGCCCTAACCTCTTCAGCCTTTCCTCATAGGGGAGCTGTTCCATCCCCTTTATCATTTTGGTTGCCCTTCTCTGTACCTTCTCCATCGCAGTTATATCTTTTTTGAGATGCAGCGATCAGAATTGTACACAGTATTCAAGGTATGGTCTCATCATGGAGCGATACAGAGGCATTATGACATTTTCCATTTTATTAACCATTCCCTTCCTAATAATTCCTAAGATTCTGTTTGCTTTTTTGACTGCTGCAGCACACAGAGCTGACGATTTTAAAGTATTATCCACTATGATGCCTAGATCTTTTTCCTGGGTGGTAGTTCCTAATATGGAACTTAACATCGTGTAACTACAGCAAGGGTAATTTTTCCCTATATGCAACACCTCGCACTTGTCCACATTAAATTTCATCTGCCATTTGGATGCCCAATCTTCCAGTCTTGCAAGGTCCTCCTGTAATGTATCACAATCCGTGTTGCGGACTGGACGGTGGACCCTTGGACCGGCCTGGCGGAACAGAGGCTCCGCTGAAGAAGACAGACTGGGAGGCGGAACTATGGCTGGAGGCCAAGTGGTCTTCGCCCTGGAGATCCGAGATCCCCCCCAAGGAGGAGCCCGTGAGGATCTGGACCGCTGGGACTTAGGTGGCAGCAGCGAAGTAGTGGAGAGAAGGAAACTTCACCCTGGACCAAGATCCCCCGAGGAGGAGCCTGTGAGGACCAGGACCGCTGGGACTTAGGCGACGGCAGCGAAGAAATGGAGAGATAAGACGATCCAGAAGTCGAGGCGGGCGGCAGACACGGGAAGTCAGGAGCAGGCCGGAGTCAGGAACCAGAGAATCAAACCTAGGACTGGAGCAGGAACAGCTGGACGCAACTTGATACTCACATGGAGAGACCTCATTGCAATGCAGTTCTGTGGAGGCAGACGCCGACTTAAATACTCTGCCGGCGTCTGACGTCATTCTGGGGGCTGTCCAGCACTTCCAGTTGCTGGACCTTTAAATGGTTCCCCTTCGCGCGCGTGCGTTCTGTAGCGGGGGCGGAGTCATGATTGGGCCTCGGCGGCGTCTCCCTCGTGGAGACGCTGCTGCAACGCGGCCTAGCAGGCCCGGACCACGGCGGTTCCCGACGCGGCTCAGAGTGGGGGAGGCGAGGTAAGGACCCGGTAGCTAGCCTAGCGGCCAGGACTGCAGCACTCAGCTTGTGATTTAACTACTCTGAATAATTTTGTATCATCCACAAATTTGATAACCTCACTCATTGTATTCCTTTCCAGATCATTTATATATATATTGAAAAGCACCTGTCCAAGTACAGATCACTGAGGCACTCCACTGTTTACCCTTTTCAACTGAGAAAATTGACCATTTAATCCTACTCTCTGTTTCCTGTCTTTTAACCAGTTTGTAATCCACGAAAGAACATCGCCTCCTATCCCATGACTTTTTAGTTTTCTTAGAAGCCTCTCATGAGGGTCTTTGTCAAACGCCTTCTGAAAATCCAAATACACTACATCTACCAGTTCACCATTATCCACATGTTTATTAACCCCTTCACAAAAATGAAGCAGATTTGTTAGGCAAGACTTCCCTTGGGTAAATTCATTTTGACTGTGTTCCATTAAACCATGTCTTTTTATATGCTCTATTATTTTGATCTTGAGAATAGTTTCCACTATTTTTCCTGGCACTGAAGTCATGCTCACTGGTCTATAGCTACCCGGATCACACCTAGAGCCCTTTTTAAATATTGGGGGTACATTGGCCAACCTCCAGTCTTCAAGAACAATGGATGATTTTAATGATAGGTTACAAATTTTAACAAATAGATCAGAAATTTCATTTTTGAGTTCCTTCAGTACCCTAGGATGCATACCCATCCAGTCCAGGTGATTTGCTACTCTTTAGTTTGTCAATCTGGCCTACTACATCTTCCTGGTTCACAGTGATTTGGTTCAATTCATCTGACTCATCACTCTTGAAAATCATCTCTGGAACTGGTAACTCCCCAACATCCTCATTAGTAAACACGGAAGCAAAGAATTTATTTAGTCTTTCTGCAATGGCCTTATCTTCCCTAAGAGCCCCTTTAACCCCTCAGTCATCTAATGGTCCAACCAACTCCCTCACAAGTTTCTTGCTTCGGATATATTTCTAAAAGTTTTTATTATGAGTTTTTGCCTCTATGGTCAAATTCATTTCAAATTCTCTCTTCGCCTGTCTTATCAATGTTTTACACTTCACTTGACAATGCTTATGTTTTATCCTATTTTCTTCACATGGATCCTTCTTCCAATTTTTGAAGGATGTTTGCTTGGCTAAAATAGCTTCTTTCACCTCACCTTTAACCATGACGGTAATCGTTTTGCCTTCTTTCCACCTTTCTTAATGCGTGGAATACATCTGAACTGCGCCTCTAGGATTGTATCTTTAAACAATGTCCATGCTGGTTGAACACTTTTAACCTTTGCAGCTGCACCTTTCAGTTTTTTTCTAACTATTTTCCTCATTTTAGCAAAGTTTCCCTTTTGAAAGTTTAGTGTTAGAGCTGAAGATTTACTTATTGCCCCCTTCCAGTTATTAGTTTAAATTTGATCATGTTATGATCTCTATTGCAAGTGGTCCCACTACCGATACCTCTCTCACCAAATCCTGCTTTCCACTAAGAATTAAATCTAAAATAGCTCCCTCTTTGTTGGTTCCTGAACCAATTGCTCCATGAAGCAGTCATTTATTACATCTAGGAACTTTATTTCTCTAGCAAGTCCTGATGTTACATTTACCCAGTCAATATTGGAGCAATTGAAATCTCCCATTATTATTGCACTGCCAAATTGGTTAACTACCCTGATTTCTCTCAGCATTTCATCATAGGTCTGACCATTTTGTCCAGGTAGACGGTAGTATACTCCTATCACTATAGTCTTACCCAACACACATGGGATTTCTACCCATATAGATTCTATTGAGCATTTAGTCTCTTGTATGATCTTTATCTTGTTGGACTCTCTACCCTCCCAGACATAAAGATGATTCTCCCTATCATTGCAATATAATTTGTACCCTGATATAGCACTGTCCCATTGGTTATCCTCCTTCCACCAAGTTTCTATGATGCAATTATGTCAATCTCATCATTTACTGCTATACACTCTTAACTCTCCCATCTTACTTGTTAGACTTCTGGCATTGGCATACAGACATTTCAAAGTGTGTTTTTTGTTTGTATTAACAACCTGCTTTTCAGTTGTTAGGGATAATTTGGAAATCATTAGCTTCAGTGATTTTTTACATATAGGCACATGGACTACGTTTTGCTTTTATTGGAACCTCTCTGTTGGGATGCCCTAACTCTCCTGTTTCATTAGTATCCTTCAAGGATACATTTCTCCCGAACCATGCACTGCTGAGTGACTGTCGGCTTTCCCCCTTGTTCTAGTTTAAAAGCTGCTCTATCTCCTTTTTGATAGTTAGTGCCAGCAGCTTGGTTCCACTCTGGTTAAGGTGGAGCCCATCCTTTTGGAAAAGTCTCCCCCTTCCCCAAACGTTTCCCCAGTTCCTTACAAAGCTGAATCCCTCTTCCCTGCACCATCGCCTCATCCATGCATTGAAACTCTGGAGCTCTGCCTGCCTCTGGGGATCTGCATGTGGAACAGGAAGCATTTCAGAGAATGCCACCCTGGAGGTTCTGGATTTCAGCTTTCTACCTAAAATCCTAAATTTGGCTTCCAGATCCTCTCTACCACATTTTCTTATGTCGTTGGTGCCCACATGTACCCCCTGCACTGTCTATAATCCTATCTAGGTGACGCGTGAGGTCTGCCACCTTCGCACCAGGCAGGCAAGTTACCTGGCGGTCTTCATGTCCACCAGTCACCCTGCTATCTACATTTCTAATAATTGAATCACCAACTATGATGGCCAGCCTAACCCTTCCCTCCTGGTCAGTAGCCCTGGGAGACTTGTCCTCAGTGTGAGAGGACAATACATCACCTGGAGTGCAGGTCCTTGCTACAGGATCACTTCCTGCACACCAGGGTGATGTTCACCTGCTGGGAGACCTTTCTGATCCAAGTCAGCACTGGGGCTGCCAGACTGGATTTGGGACTTGTCTACTATGTCCCTGAAGGTCTCATCAATGTACCTCTCTGTCTGCCTCAGCTCCTCCAAGTCTGCTCCCTTAGCCTCCAGAGATTGGACTCGTTCCCTGAGAGCCAGGAGCTCTTTGCACCGAGTGCACACATACAATCTCTCACCGGCGGGTAAAAAATCATACATGTGACGCTCAATGCAAAAGACTGGAAAGCCCCCCTCTTTCTGCTGGACTGCTGCCTTCATCTTAGTTTTATTGAGTTCCTAGTTAAGTTTTGGATACTAAGGGAGTTGGAATTAGAGGACTATAAATTTACAGGTGAATGTATTAAGTAATCAGCTAGTGTCCTACAAGGGGATGATTAAACTTTCAATAAGGGCTGGTATAATATTATGATTTAGATAAGACCCTGATTGATTTTTAATGAGAATGTGTCTCTTGCCTAAAAATCAAGGGTTGAGTGGGTGGGAAAGACAGACACAAGAATTAACTATCTCTGGCTTGCTTATTACCTCAGACACACACAAACTCTAAAGAATATATCCATCTATTTCACCTTTCACCAAACTTTTATAAGTCCAAAGATTTCCCAAAGCTATACTTACCAATCCTCTTTAACCACCATTAAATAAATTTTCACTGTTAATTGAAGGGTTTGAGATTCACGTGCCTACTTTTAAGCAAACTGCACTCCTAAGTACATGTGTGCAGAAACATACAGGATACAGACAACTTTTGTGTTGAAATAATGTACAGCTGATTCAGAACACTATATTTCTATGTGAAGGAGATAAAAACTTACAAGAAAAAGATGTATTTATTTATTTCAGTATAGGTCTTTTTCCTTTATCAAAATAGTGCTAGGTGAAGAAAACCAAAGAAAATCACTTAAAACAATATATCAAATGCAATCTATAAAATTAAATCTGCAAAATCAATAAAACAAAACAGTATAATTAAGTGCACTCTTAATTTTGCATAGGCCCGGGGATGCGCATATGTCCTGGGGCTTGAAAAAAAGGGGTGGGGCAGGGGTTTGGCCAGAGGCCTTCGTAGGGCTGCTAGGCTGGGGGATCGCGCGCCCGCACATGGCCAGAGCGCACAACCTACACCTACCCGGAGGCAGGCGCAACTTCTAAAATAAAGGTATGGGGGGATTTAGGTAGGGCTGGGGGGCAGAAGGAAAGTTCCCTCCAAGGCCTCTCTGATTTTGGAGCAACCTCAGAGGGAACAGGGAAAGCCATCGGAACTCCCCTAGGGCTCGGCGCGCGCAAGGTGCACCCCCTTGTGCGCGCCGACCCTGGATTTTATAACATGCGTGTGGCTGCACGCACATGTTATAAAATCTGGCATAGATTTGTTCGCGACAAGTTGCATGCACAAATCTACGCCCACACGTAGGTAATAAAATCTGGCCCTTACTCCCACTGACAGTCAGCCTATGGTTCACCCTGGGGCCACCATTCAAGGCAGCCCAGACACCCAAAAGTGGAAAAAAAAAGTAAAGTAGCTCACGTGGCAACGGCCCCTTCCCACCCCCACCCCTGTTTTCAATACATAAAGTTCCCCCACCTTCCCTTTCCTTTGAAATCATGGTGGCCTTGGTTCCTCCCCCACACCCCATCCAATGTTTAAAACCAATCGGTGGGGGTATAGTACCTCTCCCATTACTGTCCCCTCCGCTATCCACAAAATATAGGAAAATTTAATTGGATTACAATGGGACTTCTCACCCCTGTACCCCCCTCCCACACCCCCAAACCATATAAAGTTGCCAGGATTCTGCAATGGGGCCCGGGGTTTCCCCTAGCCCCAGACCCAGTCAGCGCCATTTTTTAAAATGGAAGTGTCCTGACCTTGCCCCATTCACCAGATGTTGCATTCAGTGTGTTGCATTCATATTATCGGGAGGGTTGGGTGCCAGTAGCGGATGAGAGATTGGTAATTGCAGCACAGAATAGTGGACTTCTTATGAGATGGTTCACACAGCCAGATTAGTAAAATGAACAAATGCATAACTGGAAACTGTTACACATCTTGTCACAGCATGTGATGTGCTGATATCAGAAGGCCTGTATACAGAGTAGCACGGCTTATTCACTGGAAGCTTTATAAACATTATATCATCAATGTACCAAACATACATTGGGAACACAACGCTTATAGAATAGAGGAGAATGATAAAGTTGTGATCACCTGGAACATTCCTATTCCCACCGACAGCAAGATCGATGTGTGTAAACCAGATATTGTGGTGAAGGAGAAGAATACAAGAATAGCATTGCTGATAGAGGCGTCAGTACCCAGCGACTATTCTGTAGATTGCATGGAGAAAGCAAAGATCCTTAAATACCAAGAGATGCAATCAGAGCAGAAAAAAAGGTCAGATACAGAAATCATCCCAATCATAATCGGTGTCACTGGTCTGCTTATCAGTTTACTAGACTATAAAAGCAGAGAGCAATATGTGAGCTGCTTCAAAAGTATAAGGCTTAGTGATCAAAAAGCACCAGGGGGACTTTCCCGCCATGACCCCTTTAAGACTCGATGCATGCAGGGAGGCCCTGGGAACAGACCGAATCATGGCTGCTTCTCAATGGAATGTGCAGATCTTGGTGGCCTATGTTTGTCAGCAGCATCCCACCCACGTAAAGAGGCCAGCAGCGCCTGAAGTGAGGCGACTCATGGGACTATCCTATGAGCTGCCAAATGTAACAGTACCCCCCACCCCCACCCCCCACCCCCCAACTTCCTGGGCCTGGGTTTGTTCGAAAATCTCTTGTGGAAATTTCCTAAAAGTTGTGAGGCTTGAAGGTTAGGGGCTGGTTCCCAGGAATTTTTTTGGGGGGGGGGCCGAAGTTGCTCCAGGAGATTAGGTATTAGATTTGATTCCTCACCCTCCTGGAATTCAGGACCTCATTGACTTTATACTGGATGTCTTCTTTGGTTGCAATCTCTGAGGGCTTGAGGGGTGGTCTGGTTGGTCAAAATAAGATGGCAGGTTTCAACAGGGATACATGGAAGACATCATGAATCTGCAGAGCTGGGGACAATTTTAGTTTGTAGGCTAATGGCTCTAGCAGTTGCATAACAGGGAATGGACCCACAAATCTCAGAGCAAATTTTAGTGAAGGGATTTTAAGGTGTAGATTCTTTGTACTGAGCCATACCAGGTCCCCAGGCTGGAGTTGAGGTGCCAGGCACCGTCTCCCATCTGCCTGCCTCTTGAAACGTTCTGCCACTTGTTCCAGGAGATGGTACATTTTCACCAGAGGTCCTAAAGTTTGCATCCCATTAAGTTGGCTGCAGGGCAGATGACAGAGGCTGGCTTTGGTATACAAGGATAATGACGAATATCACATTGAAAGGTGAGGAGCCAGTCGAGCAGAACTCCGCCCATGGGAGTAGGAATGCCGAGTTATCCTGACATCGATTTTACATAGGCTCTTATGAAAGCCTTGAGGGTCTGATTTGTTCACTTGGTTTGCCCATTGCTCTGAGGGTGATAGGCCAAGGTAAAATCTAAGGCAATCCCAAACTTCCTTCACATGCTTTTCCAGAAGTGGGCCATAAAATGTACTCCCTGCTCTGAGAGAATGTGGAGAGGATGGCCATGCAGATGGAAGATGTGCTGAATAAAGAGATTGGCCACTTCAGGTGCTGAAGGAAGACCAGGGAGACGTAGGAAATGTGACATCTTTGAAAAATGATCTACCACTACTCCTATAGTGGTGGATCATTTGCCACTTGAGAGGGGAAGGTCAGTGACAAAGTCAGTGGCCAAGTGGGTCCAGGGTTCCTGGTGAGCTGGCAGAAGTTGTAACATCCCCCAAGTTCGAGCTCAAGAACTCTTATTCATGGCACATATTGGGCAGGACTCTATATATCATTTCATGTCTGTCTTCATCTGAGGCCACCAATAGTGACCAAAAATTAACTCCAGGGTTTGGGTCATGCCTGGATAACCCACCAATGAGAGTTCTGGGCCCAGTGAAGAACTTACTGACATAGCCATTGAAGAACGAAGGTTTTCCCAAGTGGAACTGTAACTAAGGTGGCAATCTCAACTCTTACCAGGGTCAATGATATGTTGGCCCTCCAGGACACCTTCAGGGTCAAAGGAACATGAGAAAGCATCAGCCCATAGGTGGTTCTCTGCTGGGCGATATCGTAGTTCAAAGTTAAACTTGTTGAAGAGTAGCGACCAGCGAGTTCAGATGTTGAACTTGTGCCAAATATTCCATATTTTTGTGGTCCATGTAGATAGTCACAGGGTGTCTGGACCCTTCTAACAGATGTTGCCATACATCCAAGGCTAGCTTCCCTGCCAGTTGCTCACAATCTCCAATAGTATAATTCCTCTCTATGGGAATAATTGTTTTGTAGAAATAGGAACAGGTCACAAGAGTTCCATGTTTGTTGTGCTGTAAGGGTAGAAGAATCTACCTTCAGCATGAATAGTTTAGAAGGGTCTAGCTGGTGCAGGCACAGATTATGGGTGAATTCCTCCTTGAGGCACTGAAATGCCTGAATGGTGCTGTCAGGCCAGTTTTTAGTATTTAACCCCTTTTTAGTAAGAGCAGTTAGTGGTGCAACCATCGTAGAGTAGTCATGGATATATTGCCTATAATAATTTGCAAACCTGAGGAAGCACTGCAGGGCTTTGAGGCCCCTGGGTTGGAGCCATTCCAGTATGGCTTTCAGCTTCTTTGGGTCCATACGTAGGCCTTGCCAAGAAATGATATATCCAAGGAATGGGAGTTCCTCCTGTTCGAAGGTACTCTTTTCTAATTTTGCGTAAAGATGGTGCTTATGGAATCTCTGGAGAACTTGCTTCAGATGATCATGGTGTTCTTGCAATGATTTTGAAAAGCTTAGGATATCATCCAGATATACCAACACATGAGAGTAGAGGAGATCACGAAAAACCTTATTGACCATAAACTGAAAGACTGCATGGGCACTGCATAACCTGAGGTGCATCACCAGATATTCATAATGTCCATCTCTGGTATTAAAAGTGGTCTTCCATTTGTCTCTCTCTTAGATTCAAATCAAGTTGTATGCCCCCTCAGGTCAATCTTGGTAGATATCTGCAGTCCTCTGAGGCGGTTGAACAGTTCTATGATCAATGGGAGAGGATACTGATTCTTCTTGGTAATCGCATTGAGCCCCTGATAGTCAAGGCAAAGGCATAATGAGCCATCCTTTTTTCCCATGAAAAAGAAGCCAGCCCCAGCAGGCAACGATGGTCGGTGAATGAATCCTCTGTCCAGATTTTCTTTGTTATATTTGGGCATCGCTTCTATTTCAGGTACAGAAATCAGATAGGCTCACCCCCTGGGAGGTAGCTTCCCTGGATTTAAGTCAACGAGACAGCTGTAGGAGCAGTGTGGTAGCAGGACCTCAGCCTGCTGCTTACTAAAGACGTAACATAGTAACATACTAATGATGGCAGAAAATGACCAGATGGTCCATCCAGTCTGCCCAGCAAGTACTACAATTGGCAGACCCTTAGCTCCGGGGTGACTGTCTGGGCAAGGTGCATGACAGGTAAGACCTTGGCAAGACATTGCTCATGGCAGCAAGAGCTCAATCTGGTGACCTGTAGAGTACACAAATCAATGTAGGGCTAGGGCAATATGAACCAAGGTAGGCCTAAGATGACCACTTTGACTGCTTTGGGCAGCACATATAAGTTAATCTGCTCTCCAGGCAGGAGGACTATCTGCATAGTGAGCAAAACTGTGGACCTTGTGACACATTCAGGTAAGGGTTCTCCATAAACAGATGAGATTGTGAGCGCAGTGCCAATGGAAAGATCTGGATACAATATTGATGTTCCAATAACTCATGAATGAAGTTGTCTCCAGCACTGATATCCAGAAAGGCTTGAGTGTCAACATAGTTGCTCCCGAATGAGAGACTTACTGGTTCTACAATTTGTGGAGAGGTACATGGTCAATCAAGGGTGGCCTCCCCCACCAGACCTAAGTCCTGGAGTTTCCCGGCTTGGCCAGGCAATGAGTTGAAAAATTCCCAGGTACGGCACAATAAAAGCACAAATTGAGGCATTAGTGCCTCTGCTTCTCCTCAGTGGCTAACTTGAGGTGATCTATCTGCATGAGTTCCTCTTGTACTGATCTTGACTCAGGAGGTGACCTGGAAACTAGAAACCAAGTGAAGGGGCAACAATCTGGACACCTTTCTTGAGCTCATTCTTGAAATCTGAGGTTCAGGTGTATGACCAAATTGATTAGCCCCTCTCAATATATTAGGCAGATCCCAGCCAGCCAGCTCATCTTTGATATGCTCAAGAGTCCTTGCCTAAAAATGGCTATTAAGCTATCACTTCCCCATTAGAGCTCAGTTGCCAGCATACAAAAATGAACCACATACTCTCCAACAGTGGGAGCCTTGTCTGATTTGAAGGAGCTTAGTGGCAATGGAAGACATGCTACTGAGCTCAACAAAAATCATGCGGAATTCTTGCAGGAAGTTGTTCAGATCCCTTAAGAGAGGGTCATCTTTCTCCCAGGGGGTGAAGCCCTGGGTAGGGTGGAACCACCGAACAAGGGCAAGATATATGTAAGCTTAACATAATCAGAGGGAAAAAGAGATACTTGCAATTCAAATTGCATTTGGCATTGATTCAAGAAGCATCTACACTTAGTGGGATCCCACTTATACCTTGGAGGCGGAGGCAAATGAAGCATGGCAGTAGCATGCTGTACTGGAGGTGACAGAATGGGCATCGCAGGAGCTGGACTGGCGGCCATGACCTGAAGATAATTGGCCTTCTTATCCAGTTGGTCTTGCTGCTCTTGTAGCTGGTGAGCTAAACCCGCAATGGCAGAGGCTTGGGACGAGTGCTCTGAGCTCATGGCCTCAGCAAACTGTGCTGAGTGGCTTGGAAGTGAGCCTTTTATTATGCGGGATAGTTGTTGCAACCTTGTAGGCAAATCTATGAGACCTTGAAGCAAGCAGACCGGGGCTTCACCTATACCAGCTGCCTCACCCGCAGATTGAAACCTTACATTCTAGCGGTCAGCAGGACTTGGTGGGTCCCTAGGGTGGTAAGAAGAGTAAAAGTGCTCACCGGGGTCAGGCAAGGCAGCAAGCTGGAGGTAGTGAGACAGGCCAAGGGTCAGGCCAAGTGGCAGGCAAGTATAGTCATGGGCAAGGAAAGAAATCATGTCCAGGCAGCTGGCAAATGTGGTCAGGACCAAAGCAAGAGGTCAGGTCCAGAGGTCAGGCCAAGGATGAATGAAGACACACAGGAGACACTGATCAAGATGGACTGGACAAGGCAAGGCTGGACAAGGCAGGTTGGGTAAGGCAAGGCTAGTCCAGACAGGCTGGACAAGGCAAGGCTGGATGAGGCAGTTGAGTAAGACAAGGCTGGACAAGACAGACTGGGCAAGGCTGGAGCATGAGAATGCAGTAATAAACAGGAACACAGGATCAGTAACACAGAAGCAACACATACTGCTTCTTAGGCAGGAGACCCGTTATAGAGGCGTGTGAGAAGTGTCTGAGCAGGCCTTATTATACTGGGAGTCTGCTGATGTTATCAAATGGCAATGCGAGGACTTTCCCGCCGCAGCCCCTTTAAGACTCGATGTGCGCGTGCAGGTGAACGAAGGGAGGCCCCAAGGAAAGTCTGAATCATCGTGGCATCTCGACAGGGTGAGCTGTCGGGGGCCACAGCTATTGTAAACCTAGATATGTGATTGCTTCTTATTTGTAAAGGGAAGCAGGAGATAGATTGCACATTCTCTCCTGCCCTTGTTAAGGAAACAAAATACTTCATTTTTTTGCTTTGGACTTTATTCATAGGAGTTCCATTACATAATAATATTGCCATAGAACTGACTGTGAATGCAACAAAAACAAATAGGGGGATGTGGACCAGTCTGCTTCAGAAAATTCCTAATACCAAAGAAGACAATGATCTAAATTTAATTTTCCCACAAACTAGTAAGAAAACTATTCAGAAGACTGAAGTTGGTGCATATCTCCTGTAAAGAGGGGATTTATATACAAAGTGAAGCAGAACTGTCCAATCAAATTCAGCTGTTGCCTAGGGTAAGTTCTCTGTAAATGAAAGACAAATACTGGCCATTAAAATTTTAATGGGGCCCATGGTATTTGACATGTAATACTAAATATTTATTTCATAAAACATGTTTTCCAACCTCTGTCATGTCTAGTTTTAATGTGCTTTCTAATTTTTTCTTTGTTTCTATTTCTTGTTCTCCCTTCCATATATGCTGCCTTTAATATTGTACTCTGTTTTCTCTATAGTATTTGTATAGTTTTATTTCTTCCTAGTCAACCTCTGTCAGTGCCTCTGTTTTCTTTCTCAGTACATCTTTCCCTTCAAATCACAATCCCCTTCATTTGTCCCATGAATTCTCCCTCCCTTCCCCCAGTCTCTGATCCTTGATTTTCCTATACTCTTCCTTCCTTTTCTCTGTCCCTCTTAATTTATTCTTTATTTTTTGTTTTTCTTGCCTTCTTTATTTGCTATCCATCTGCTTGTCTCTTTTTTTTTTCACTTGTCTCTCCTCAGCCTTTTCCCTATTTTCATAATAATTTCCACTCATTGTCCTCCACTAAGCTTCAGACCCTTTCCAACAAACCTCACTGTAGAGGGGAACCTGTTCCATTGCACCAGACTCGGACGGTAGTATAACCCACGTGGAAGTGGACCACAGAAAAGATCCATTGCCTGTTCTGGGAGGGAGATGGAGGTAGGGAAGAGAATTCCCTGCCTCAGGTGTTCTTTTCGCGGCAAAGGACATCTTAGATGAGACACACAGGCTGAGTCAGAGAGGTGGGGATAGACACAGATCTTTGTGGGCAGAGCGTTGGGAAGAATTCTCTTCCAATCCTGTCTTTCACTGAATCTGTGGTTTGGAAGTCAATCAAATGAATCAGACTGTGGAGACTATTAGACTGTTAAAGAACCTAGTCGTTTTGAACTACGCAATGAAAACTCAGGTCTTATCAAAATCTTCCTGAAAAGGATGATTTCTCTTTCTTACTGGTTTCTCTTGCCTTGGGAAAATGAAACTCATAAGAAATCTGGTTGATGTTAAAAAGAAAATAATTTTGATGATCCCTAAGTACAAGGATTGTTTCTTTTAATCAAATGCCAACTTCTGTACATGAGTTACTTTTTTTTTTTTGCATTGGCGAAGCACCAAACGAGGGGGATTTGAGGCTTAAACAAATAGTTTGAAAGCATTCCTTACCCACACATGATCATGGCAAAAAATTTTGAAATGATTATTCTTCAGTCAAATGTTATTGTTCATTTTCCTGTAATCCGAGTCCTCCTACATGACAATTACAGCTCTTGTAAATAAATCCCCTTCTTTATTCTTTACTACACCACAGCAACTTTCTTCTCACATTATGTGTTTTTCACAGATTGCTTTGATTTGTTCTCCATATGTAGATTCATTCTCTGCCTCATAGAAAATAAAAACATAAAAGCCTGACCCTTTTTTTTTTTTTAATTACTATTACTGTTCAAACTAGTAATGGATCAGTTCTGTGATTCTGTTCAAACCCTGGGGATCCACTGCCATATGACTGTTGGGATTTCATGTTTTATGACTGTAGCATACCATTCATTCCTTGCTACCACTGTTCTTCTTTGAAAGACTTGCAAACTTGTATGTAATTCAAGGTCGGTACTATTTCATTTGTCTACTACTGTCAGAAGGGAAAACAGAACTGTCATTCTGAACATTCACCAAACCACAGGAGCCTAGATTTGGTACCATAATGATGTACCTCCTACGCAAGAACATTTATAATCTTTCTGCTAATTATTTTAATTTCCTTTGTCTAGACCAACTTAATGCAGAAAATTACTCTGGGGTTGTTTTTTTTTTTCCCCCCCATTTTTTGGGGGAGGGGAGAGTTAGGGACTTTTTTTTTTTCTGTTACAAAATATCATTAGTCCACACTGTAATGTCAAAGCAGTAAGGCAATTTACAAACACTACTGGGGCTGATATAATAAAGCATGCTAGGCTTAGCTCACTGTGTTACTTCTGATGTAGTAAAGGTTTAAGCACCCAATAAATGTGCATAGATAGGGTAATTTTATATGTAACTGTGTGCATTGAGGCAAAGTTTAAACAACATTTATGCGCAGACTTTAGTGCATAAGTTTGCATTGAAAAGGTCACACGTAAATGCCTATATATGCACCCAAATCCACCTGCACAAAGTTAGTCTCTGCCCAGGGATTCTTGGGCCAGAGACCCTATCCCCAAGGTCCCCCAAGGCCAGAAAAGAGACTTCCTTGAAAACTCTGGGTAGGAAAATCTCTGCCCTGTGTCTCCTAGGCCATAAAGGCTCTTCACAAGGACTCTTAGGGTAAAGAACTTCAGCCAACCCCCCATTCTAGCTGCACACCCACTATTATTATTATTGATTTGATTTGATTAACCATCATTGTTTAAACACCATCATAGCTGTTAACAATAACACATAAATACAAAAGCTTTTCTTTTATACAAATTGGCAAAACATAGTGAATGAGGCATTTTTTGGTTTTTATGAATGATATAAACTAAAGATTAGCCTCATATAGAAATGCCCAAAATGTTTGGGGTATTTTTGTATTTGTATGTTAAAATAATAAAAAAAAGGGCTACCAGCAAAATCAGGCCTTGACCTAGATCCATCCTCGGAGCCTGGCTAAGGTTGTGTCCCATCACCAAGGCCCAGGCCTAGGTAGGGCTACAACATCAGGGCCCTGTCAAGGCTAGGTCCCATTGCAGAGACCCAGGCCTAGGCCCAATGCCAGGGCCCAGCCCAAAGTATGTCCTGATAGGCCTAGGCCTGAGCCTGAGTTGAGTCTGACATCGAGGCCTGGCCAAGGCCGGGTCTCATTGTCTAGGCCCAGGTCTGATGCCGGGGCTCCAACCCATTTTTTTTTTTTTTTACATTGAAATCAATGGCACTTCCCCCTTTGATTTCAATGTAAAATGAAAATTGAATAAAACTCAAAAAACAGGGGTTTATTTTGGTTTCAACTAACCTGACAAATGACTGTGACCTACAAAATGAATTAACAAACCAAAAAAAAAAAAAATGTTTAGACCCTGCACATTCCTAAGCAATACATGTTAAAACAAGGTACTTGTAGCCTGGATTGGCCACTGTTTGAAATAGGATGCAGGGTTGATGGACCCTTGGTCTGACCCAGTATGGCAATTTCTTATGTTCTTAATAAATTGTAATAAAATAAACGTTTAAAATAAGCAAGTTAAAATAATCCTTAACACACAGCAAACAAAATCTATCACTCACATATAGGAAAAAGAGCAAAAAATATTTGAAGAGACCATTAAAAATAAAATAAATGATTTTAAATTTGATAATGTTGCCTCAGCATTTGACTCCTAGGAAAAAATCATCTATGACAATGCTGATAACCTATGCCCAATCCAGGAAGAAACATATCAGAAAGAACACAGCACATCGACAAACACCCCCCCCCCCCCCCCCCGGGATTGTAAAGAGCTAAGTTCACTAAACAAACCCTGAGAAAATCTGAAAAGCAATGATGGAAATGCCAAGCAACGAAATTACTAGAAATATATAAATCCCATTTAACAAAATAATGGGAACACATCAATAAAGCAAAAAAAAAAAAAAGACTATTAAGCTAAACAAATTCCGGAGATGGGTTTCAGGAGTGATGAGTCAGACAAACTGAACCGAATCACTGTGAACCTGGAAGATGTAGTAGGCTAGATTGACAAACTAAAGAGTAGCAAATTACCTGGACCGGATGGTATGCATTCTAGGGTACTGAAGGAACTAAAAAATGAAATTTCTGACCTATTAGTTAAAATCTGTAACCTATCATTAAAATCATCCATTGTTCTTGAAGACTGGAGGTTGGCCAATGTAACCCCAATATTTAAAAAGGGTCCAGGGGAGATCCAGGTAACTATAGACCAGTGAGCCTGACTTCAGTGCCAGGAAAAATAGTGGAAAATATTCTCAAGATCAAAATTGTAGAGCATATAGAAAGACATGGTTTAATGGATACAGTCAACATGGATTTACCCTAGGGAAGTCTTGCCTAACAAATCTGCTATTAAGTTCACTTAGAGAATAGCCACTGCCATTAGCAATGGTAACATGGAATAGACTTAGTTTTTGGGTAATTGCCAGGTTCTTATGGCCTGGATTGGCTACTGTTGGAAACAGGATGCTGGGCTTGATGGACCCTTGGTCTGACCCAGAATGGCATTTTCTTATGTTCTTATTTTTTTGAAGGGGTTAATAAACATGTGGATAAAGGTGAACCGGTAGATGTAGTGTATTTGGATTTTCAGAAGGCATTTGACAAAATCCCTCATGAGAGGCTTCTAAGAAAACTAAAAAGTCATGGGATAGGAGGCAATGTCCTTTCGTGGATTACAAACTGGTTAAAAGACAGGAAACAGAGAGTAGGATTAAATGGTCAATTTTCTCAGTGGAAAAGGGTAAAGAGTGGAGTGCCTCAGGGATCTGTACTTTTACCTGTGCTTTTCAATATATATATAAATGATCTGGAAAGGAATACGACGAGTGAGGTTATCAAATTTGCGGACGATACAAAATTATTCAAAGTACTTAAATCACAAGTGGATTGTGATACATTACAAGAGGACCTTGCAAGACTGGAAGATTGGGCATCCAAATGGTAGATGAAATTGATGTGGACAAGTGCAAGGTGTTGCATATAGGGAAAAATAACCCTTGCTGTAGTTACACAATGTTAGGTTCCATATTAGGAGCTACCACCCAGGAAAAAGATCTAGGCATCATAGTGGATAATACTTTAAAATCGTCTGCTCAGTTTGCTGCAGCAGTCAAAAAAGCAAACAGAATGTTAGGAATTATTAGGAAGGGAATGGTTAATAAAACGGAAAATGTCATAATGCCTCTATATCGCTCCATGGTGAGACCGCACCTTGAATACTGTGTAAAGTTCTGGTTGCCGCATCTCAAAAAAAATATAGTTGCGATGGAGAAGGTACAGAGAAGGGCAACCAAAATGATAAAGGGAATGGAACAGCTCCCCTATGAGGAAAGGCTGAAGAGGTTAGGGCTGTTCAGCTTGGAGAAGAGACGGCTGAGTGGGGATACGATAGAGGTCTTTAAGATCATTAGAGGTCTTGAACGAGTAGATGTGAATCGGTTATTTTCACTTTCAAATAATAGAAGTACTAGGGGGCATTCCATGAAGTTAGCAAGTAGCACATTTAAGACTAATCAGAGAAAATTCTTTTTCACTCAATGCACAATTAAGCTCTGGAATTTGTTGCCAGAGGATGTGGTTAGTGCAGTTAGTGTAGCTGGGTTCAAAAAAGGTTTGGAGAAGTTCTTGGAGGAGAAGTTCATTAACTGCTATTAATCAAGTTTACTTAGGAAATTACCACTGCTATTAATTGCATTAGTAGCATGGGATCTACTTAGTGTTTGAGTAATTGCCAGGTTCTTGTGGCCTGGTTTGGCCTCTGTTGGAAACAGGATGCCGGGCTTGATGGACCCTTGGTCTGACCCAGCATGGCAATTTCTTATGTTCTTATTCAATTCCAAACTACTGTTTGAAACTGTTAAAAACTTAATCAAGGACCCATCGTTCTCAATCTCGAACAGCTACAACTTTTCATAGACCACTTCTTTGTTAAATAAAATCAATAGGTTAAAAGCATAATTCTCCACCTGCCTACTTACAAATGAACATGAAGAAAAACATGGACAAGCAAAATGGAACTCATTTGACACAGTATCTATACTGGAAATCGACCAAATCATCACAAAAATTAAGCCTGCTATACACTCACTAGATCCAATCCCTTCAAGTTCCCTGAAAATAATACACAGTGTAATAACACCAACAATCACAACCATAATCAACCACTCGCCATCAGAAGGATGGATCTCTGGGGAACCTACCAGGAGAGAGTCGCTTCGGAAGGAGCGTGGGACACCAGGACTGTGAGGCTGGTGAGCGGAACATCATGTCTTCCGCCCCCCTTGACGTCATCAACATCAGACGCTGGCTGTGCTGATTTAAAGAGCGGCTCAGCGGGAGAAAGCCGGGAGCCTACCAGGAGAGAGTCACTTCGGAAGGAGCGTGGGACACCGGGATTGTGAGGCTGGTGAGCGGAACATCGCATCTCCCGCCCTCCTTGACGTCATCAACATCAGACGCTGGCTGTGCCGATTTAAAGAGCGGCACAGTGGTGCGCAGCCACCGGTGCGCGCCAAAGGGGCGCGCCCCTGGGGAAAAATCTGAGAGGAAACCAGAGGCATTCTTCAATGGGGAAAAAAAGAAAAATGAAAGTTTTAACATCGACACCAGTGGGTAAAGAACTGAGAGGACCAATGGATACTCACATTGTCCGGCAGGTGAGCCAGACCTCCAAGGAGATTCTACAGGATATTTCTTCCTCATCGGGGGCTACTGCAAGTCCCGTCCAGGACCAGAAATCCAACACCACTCCCGAGAATGAAGGGGTAAGTGTTTTAAAAACCCCTAATTTAAAGGAGTGTGTGATAAAGAAGGAGATTGGAGAAAGGTCTCTAGAGAAGGTTACAGATAAGAGGGTGGAAGAAAGTGAAATATCTGTGCTGGAGAACATCTCTCTAGTAGGCATTTGGAAAGCCATCATTAAGATGGAGAGAATGATATCTCAATCTATAACTCAGTCCACAGTTTTTTCTAATGAAATAAAAGGAAAAATGGAAGAATACGGAAAAAGATTAGATCTAGTTGAAGCCTCAAATTTAACAATGGGCTCACAGATAACATCACTACAAGAGATGGGGACTACCTTCATAAAAGATACTCTGATAATTTATAAAAATTGTCTGTGTCTGTCTCTCTCTCTCTCTTTCTCTCTCTCTCTCTCTCATTCAGGATCTCTCTGGCTCAAAATCTCCAGACTTGTGCCTCAACAGGACCAGCAGTAAAGTTATGCAGGTAACAAGGCAATGCATGCCACTGCAAAATTTGGGATTGTGCACGTAAAGTCTTGGGAATGCCCTGCCCCTTTCCTGCTTCTTTATCCTTGATGCATGTACTTCTCGGCTTCTTAAAATTTGTGTTGCTCATGGGCAGCCCACATTTGCGGGTATGGAGCCGATTTTGCACGAGCAATGCTTTTAAAATCTGTTTGTTTGGCAACTATTAATTCTTTTACAAGGAATTACAATAAATTAGTCTGAACACCCATCCAGTGAGTCCTGCCTGGTTTATAAGTGTACCTGCCCCAAAGAGCTATGGTAACACACACACACATAAGAGAATACTCTGGGCCAAGAAGGATATCCTTCACCCCCACAGAAAGGACCCATACCTTGGGGACTCAGGAGAAAGGGGAATGAGAAGTGTGAGGACAGCCCCAGTTATAAATTATGTTACGGCCTTTCAGGATAAGAAAGGGTTGCACATACAATTCTTTACATTTACAGTTACTAATCTTTACTAACTCACAAATTGAATCCAAAGTCTATTTTCCCTCAATACACACAATTCTTAAGACTTGTAAACAAATACTAGCCTTCAAAATGTATACACAATATACTCAGCCAGTAACAGTTTAGCCCTTTAAAAAAAGTTTTTTTTCAAGATTTAAGTGTTCCTTCCCAGCAAGTCCAATTTACTACCAATAGATGAATGCTCTGCAATCAGCACTCCCGCTGGACTGACAAAAAAGTTCAGCATTGTTTATGAACTGATCTGATATGTTAAAGCTAGTTATCAAATTAAATCTTTCCACTTGCATGTTTTACTTGTGCTCATTGCCATAACACCTGCCTGTCACATCAAGGGGAAAAGGACAAAGTCTCTGAAAACCATACAGACCTCTTTTCTTTCTTACTTTCTGACAACTTTTAGGACACTGCTCCTCTCATTTGCATGATCACATCTATTAATATTGTTCTCATAGCGCATATCAGATGTATGCAGCGCCTTACAGAGACATTTAATAAACAGTTCCTATTCTTAGGATACTGTATAATTTTTATTTATTTATTCAATTTTACATTCTGCTTTTCGGTACTTCTAAGCGATACACGATAACCTGTTCCAAAGGGGAAAAGGAGATTGTTAGGGCAATAAGAATGAAGTTACACTTATCCTTATTGAATACCATTCAGATTGCTGAGTTCATCTAAATAAGGGCCTGATTCACCAAGGCATTTTTCCAATTTTCTGTCTATGGGAAAATGCCTTGATGAATCAGGTCCCAAGAGATGTTTTCATAGAAGCACTTGTCCATGCACTTGTCCATGTGTAGAGATACAAGCCATTTAATAATGGAATATAGATGAACATGCCATCCATTAAAACACATTCATCGGCCAAAAGAGGAAATGCTACTGACTAGTGCAGGGGTGACCAATTCCTGTCCTCAAGATCCACAAACAGGCCTTTTTTTATTTATTTATTTATTGGTTTTTATATACCGCCGTTTATCAAGATATCACGTCGGTGTACAGAGAACATATTAACATATGCCTTGGCGTTATAAAACGAACCCCTTAGCTTTATACATAAAACGCTTTAACTTTCTACATAGAACATTTACATAGAATATTTTTCAGAATATCCACAATGAATATGGATATGAGAGATTTGCATGCACTTGCATATAAATCTATCTCATCCATATTCATTTGGCAAGTCCTGTGGGGGTCAGGAGGGTCCTCCAAGCCCTGCCAAAAGTCCCTGGTGGTCCAGCGGGGGTCCGGGAGCGATCTGCACTCAGGCCGACGGCTGCAAGTAATCAAAATGGCGCCGATAGCTTTTGCCCTTACTATGTCACAGGGCTGATGGCCATGTGACAGGGGCTGACCAATGGCATCGGTAGCCCCTGTGACATAGTAGGTCAAAGGCTATTGGCGCCATTTTGAAACTGGCACCGAGGGAGTGAGTGCAGGTGATGGCTCCTGGACCCCCCGCTGGACCACCAAGGAGTTTGGTAAGTCTTGGGGGGTCAGGAGGGTGGGGGGTTGTAGTTAATTAAATTTTAGCGGGGAAACGAATAGGAATCGATGTATCAACTTATCAGGGCGCCATACGGCCGAATGCAACGTATCTGCCCCCCAACGAATCCGAATCCCGAATGCAATGTATGGTGTCCCTCTGCACATCCCTAGTATTATTGTTCTAGAGTCTGGTGTAGTATTTTAATTGCTGCTTTTCCATAAGGTTGCTGTTATTTGAATCCGGAGAGTTAGTGCTGTGACTGTATGATATGGCAAGGTTCTAGAAGTCTTTCTTTGTGGGAGTTTGTGTTACTTCACAAAATAGCAGTGGAAGGATCATTTTTGCTGTGGTGGCACCAGAATTTGAATTTTGTTTTTCATGTTAGTTGTAATGTGAATTGTCCTAGCTCTGCTCTGTATCTGTTCTGATGATTAATTATATTTTATAATAGTTATGATGATTTCTGGCTTTCTGAAAAGAGAATACATGAAAGAATACATAAATTTTTGTTTTATTACATGATTGGATCTGATTGTTTTCTTTGCTTTTTACACGATATACTTGTGCATTTGTAAACTGCAATAAATATAAAATAAATTCAGATTAATAAGGAATTTTAATTCTGGTAAGGGCTTGAAATAATTGAGGTAAATTATTTTAAAGTTTCATGCATGATGCATAATGGCTGTTGCAAACTACTTAGAACGCCATTCTATGGTGCAGTATATGGCATTATTTATCAATAAGAATACAACTAGTAGGTCTCAGACCTGCATGCCTACTGCCCACCCATGTTAACCTTGTACCCACCCAAAAAATAAATTCTGGCTACACCACTGGGCCTGACTAGACTTAGCCAACTAAATCTGAATACCAGAGTTAGCTGATTAACTGAGGGGGGTCATTTATCAAAATGCGATAAGGCGTTTTCGCATGTGATCGCACCATATCGTATGGTGCGATGCAAATTCAGAAAATAGGAGGAGTTGGGCTGGGTTAGCCTGTTTGTGAAGAGCTATTGCACAGCCATAATGCTGATTTTAACTACATCTCTTTGGATTGTGTGATAAGGTTTCATTGCCATTTGTGATGTCCTCTTTCAGGTGAATTGATGGAGGGAGAGAGAGAGAGAGAGAGAGAGAGAGAGAGAGAGAGAGAGAGAGAGAGAGAGAGAGAGAGACTGGCCATAATATCAAGGCCCATAGGTAAGTATTTGTATCCCTATGGTAGGCCCACCTAGTAACTCGAGGTGGGGATTAGGTAAGAGTGTAGGGGATTAGGGGCCATTTTGACATTCTACGTGACACCTACGAACAGAACAGTGGTCTCTTGTGAAGATTTGCTGGCCTTCGGAGTGAGGAAACTCACTCCAAGATGAGATTTGGGCAAGGTTCTCTCAACCTAGCTTGATGTTACCCAGGTAGAGAGTCCATCAAGCTAGGTTGAGAGAACCTTGCCCAAATCTCATCTTGGAGTGAGTTTCTTCACTCCGAAGGCCATCAAATCTTCATGAGACCACTGTTCTGTTCGTAGGTGTCACGTAGAATGTCAAAGTGGCCCCTAACCCCCTACACTCTTACCTAATCCCCACCTCGAGTTACTAGGTGGGCCTACCATAGGGATACAAATACCTACCTATGGGCCTTGATATTATGGCCAGTCTCTCTCCCTCCCCCTCCCCTGGTGGTTGAATGAAGGAAATACAACAGGTCTGCCACTTATTGCAGAATCTGAAAATGGTATCACTCTTCACACAGGTAATTAGCGCAAATTGCAATAAATGCTATATTAGCATAAAACACACCCCTTTTGCTATCGCATGCGGTACTTACCGCATTTTGATAAATCCACCCCTTAGCTGGCTAACTCAGCTCCTCCCAATTATACTCCTGGAATGCCCCTAACTTATTTGGCTAAATTCCAGCTACCTAACTTATTAGCTTGCTAGAATTTATCCAGATATGTGCCCACATATTTATTTAGCTGGCTAACCCTCTTAGGTTTTTTTTCCCTCGGAAAAATTACATGCATACATTTAAAAATACAAAAGTATGCACCTAATTTCAAACTGCTCCCAGATCCCACCCCATAGAAATGTCTCTGCTTAATATGGACAACCAGGACATGTGCATTAAGTTTACTTGCATTTTGGCTGGGTAGTTTTGTAAAATGAACAAACACATGTACTCACTAATTAGGCTTTCAACACCTGAAAGTGTATTTTATGGCTGGTAAGAATCTATGCAGATAAGACTGAAATTTTTCACAGTAACTGTTGAGCATAAATTGAGTTACGGCTCATTTTAAATTGTAGAGACCATACAATGTATTTAAAAAAAAAAAAATCAAACAAATATATCTTATAAAAAAGAAGTTTATGACCAGTGATTGAAAATTAGCAAGCTGTGCTATGACACGTTTTTGCTTCACTTCTCAAGTCTTTTTTCCTCCTAAAATTTATATTGAAGAAAGGCTGAACTCTTTCAGGTGTTTAAAGCCTAATTAGTGAGTACTGGTATTTGTTCATTTATGTGGAATACTCGCTTTCCTTTTGTTCTGCAGTTTTGTAAAATGTCATTTCCTCAGATAACGCACACTCCTCTTGTGCATCATCCACATGATTTGCATAAAACCTTGAAAATGAGTATTAGAGGGTGATTTTATAACAGCCTGAGTATAGAAAGTACATGCGGCTTAGACCCTCACTTTCAAGGTGGACTTAATGCTCTGAAAATTAGCAGGAGCACGCAGAACCTTGTATAGCATAACATGCGTGCTTTGGAGCCTGCTTGGGAGCAGGTGCAAACATGCACATGTACATTTACTCTCATACTATTCAAAATCTAAAGTATACATGGAAATGGTTCCCCCACCACCCCCCCCCCCCCCCCCCCCCCCCAAATCTCTCCCTCGGGAACGCCTCTTCCAAATATACATAAAAACACCTGCAAAATTGCTTCCGCACATACTTTGATGTGTACAGTCTCGTAGGTAATTTTCAAGAAGCCCATTTGTGTGCAGAAATTCTTTTGAAAATTGCCCTCCCCATATTGATTAACAGTTCTTGATGGGAAAAGTACAGTGGCATATCTTGAGGAAACTGCTTTTGAATTGGCTGGATTGCTCTTGAGAGTTCTTGGCAGCAGTCAGCCATTGCGCTAAACACCTTGCAAGCTTCCAGATCAAGGGCTCCAGCTATTTGGAATGCCTTGTCACTTGACCTTCAAGTACTATCTGACATCAAGTTGTACAGGAAACAGGTCAAGGCATTCTATTTTACTATTGCTTTTAATGAATAATTTAGGTACGGTTTTAGAATATTTTAAGTAGTGATTTTCTTGTTTTGTTTTATGAATTATGAATGTAAAATTTGTTACCCGCACTGAACACTGAATGCAGGAGGTGGGTTATAAGAACTGCTAAATAACAAGTACATTTTCAAAGGGCTATGCGCGTAAATTTCGGAGTTTACGCACATGGCTAAGCCTTGTGGTTCACCGTGCACATTTTACAACAGGCCCGACCGCGCGCTTAAACCCCGGTATGGGCCGAAGTGCCCGGCCTCTCAGAAGGGGCAGGCCGGGTGTGGGATCTGGGCAGAGCGGGGGGGCAGGCCGGAACAGCGCCATTAGCCACTGTCCCGGTGGAAGTACGTGCCGGCAGCTGGCCGGAGCACGGAGTCTACTGCTGCTCCTTTGGAGTAGCAAGGTAAACAACAACAAAAATTATTATAGCTAGGAAAGGGTTAGGGGTCAGGGAGGAGAGGGGAAAGGGTAGGAAGCTTAGGGAGGGTATAGGGAAGTTCCCTTCCAGTCTGCTCCTTAATTGGAGAGGACTGGGAGGGAACTAGGGAAGCCCTACACATGTTGCCGCGTGTTGTCTTTTAAATTCCCACCCCCCCTGCACATGGAGGACGCCACCTGCCCGCGCATGCGGATATTAAAATCTGTTGTGCATGTGTGCGCGGATATATTTTATAAAGCGTGCACCGATGCATGTGTGTTATAAAATAGCCGTGTCCATGAGCGCGCGCATGTTTATTTTAAAAAAAAAATCTACACCTTAATGAATAAATAAATTTATTTATTTATTTAGAAACTTTTATATACCGGTATTAGTGGGGACATCATACCGGTTCACATAACAACTGAAAGATTGGAAAATACATTTCAACAAGGGGGATGTAACTGGGAGAGGGTAGAACATAGAGGCAGTAGGAAGGACAGGGAAAACAAGAAAATCATAACCAAAACAATTTACAATTTACAATGAATGTCTCCTTAATATAAGGAGAGGGAGTCACCTGAATGGGGAGACTACGAGGGGGATTTTAGCAAGAAGTTTTAGCAAGAAGTTTTAGCAAGAAGTTTTCACATAATTGTGTTTGTGCCTGGTGAATCCTATTCCTGCTGGTGAGGCAACCCCTGTAACTGCAGGACAGGAGCGAGAAGACCTGTTATTAGGGATGTGAATCGTTTTAGGACGATTAAAATTATCGTCCGATAATTTTAATATCGTCTTAAACCGTTATGGAACACAATACAATACAGATTCTAACGATTTATCGTTATAAATCGTTAGAATCGTGAGCCGGCACACTAAAACCCCCTAAAACCCACCCCCGACCCTTTAAATTAAATCCCCCACCCTCCCGAACCCCCCCCCCCCCAATAACTTAAATAACCTGCGGGTCCAGCGGCGGTCCGGAACGGCAGCGGTCCAGAACGGGCTCCTGCTCCTGAATCTTGTCGTCTTCAGCCGGCGCCATTTTCCAAAATGGCGCCGAAAAATGGCGGCGGCCATAGACTAAAAAGATTGGACGGCAGGAGGTCCTTCCGGACCCCCGCTGGACTTTTGGCAAGTCTCGTGGGGGTCAGGAGGCCCCCCACAAGCTGGCCAAAAGTTCCTGGAGGTCCAGCGGGGGTCAGGGAGCGATTTCCCGCCGCGAATCGTTTTCGTACGGAAAATGGCGCCGGCAGGAGATCGACTGCAGGAGGTCGTTCAGCGAGGGTTCCGGCGCCTCGCTGAATGACCTCCTGCAGTCGATCTCCTGCCGGCGCCATTTTCCGTACGAAAACGATTCGCGGCGGGAAATCGCTCCCTGACCCCCGCTGGACCTCCAGGAACTTTTGGCCAGCTTGTGGGGGGCCTCCTGACCCCCACGAGACTTGCCAAAAGTCCAGCGGGGGTCCGGAAGGACCTCCTGCCGTCCAATCTTTTTCGTCTATGGCCGCCGCCATTTTTCGGCGCCATTTTGGAAAATGGCGCCGGCTGAAGACGACAAGATTCAGGAGCAGGAGCCCGTTCCGGACCGCTGCCGTTCCGGACCGCCGCTGGACCCGCAGGTTATTTAAGTTATTTGGGGGGGGTTCGGGAGGGTGGGGGATTTAATTTAAAGGGTCGGGGGTGGGTTTTAGGGGGTTTTAATGTGCCGGTTTTTCGATTTTTCGATTTTTAACGATTTTTAACGATTTTTCACGATATTTTACCCCCCCAAACGGCAACAATACGATTCCCTCCCCCTCCCAGCCGAAATCGATCGTTAAGACGATCGAGGACACGATTCACATCCCTACCTGTTATTTCCTTGTGTCCAATGAGAGAACTCCACTGACTCCTCACCCACTGGTGAAAGTTTTAGATTTTGTGAAAAGTTGCATTTTTAGTGAGGAAGATTTTTGTACCGCCTCTCCTCCTCGTGTGCTGGGGCTGTGAAAGCCTCCCCTAAGAGGTCAAGGTCAGCAGGAGTTCAGAAGAGAAGAGTTTCAAGATTGAACTGGAGACCCCAGCCAGCTTTCCACCCTAGGGAAACACCGGACACAAACTGGAAACGTCTGGGACTCTGTCGGACTGCAGGGATGAGATTTTTGGGAGCCCCTCAGGTTTCTTAAGGGGTGAGCTGTCTCCAGAGAATAGCAAACAGGACACTTGCACAGGAAAGAGAAAGAGAGCAAGTTCCCCCATGTATGACCCAGATGGACCACAGATGTGAAGCAACACAAGTAACAGATTGTTGCGTCCGTCGCTGCTCGACGCCCTCACTCCGCCTTCTTTACCTCTGTGGCGACTGCCTCCGGGTCTGATGGACGGCTGACTGCCGCGATGTCTCCTTGCCATCTCCCTCCGGCATCCCCGGACCGGCTCGACGTTGCAGATCCGCCATGTTGCCTGATGACCTAGGGCATGCGCATGCTCTGATTGAAGTACCAGCAAGGGCGCGAACCTCAGGGGCGTCCCCCTGAGATGACGTCATCCGCTTCCAATATTTAAAGGTCTCTAATTCATTTTCTAACTGAGTTAGCAAAGAGAGGATTCGGTTCTGGTTAGGATTTCTCCAAGCTACTCTGCCTCCTTGGACTTACCAGAGGTTCCCGCTCTTCGGGGGCCTCGCTCTTTTCTTTACTTTCAGATTACAGATAGGAACCGGTACTCGCTCCTCGAGGGCCCATGTTCCTGGACACTCTGAAGATTTTCTACTGCCTGGAAGCTATCGCTGCCACAAACAATTGTGAGTTACCATCGCTCTCTCAGAGCTTTCCCTGGAACCAGGTACTCGTTCCTCGAGGGCCTAAACCTTTCCAGCTCCTGAGCCTCCTTGAGATCTTATGTGAGTTTTGTCATCTAGTTCTGTTCATGAACCCTGTCTACTCTGCCTACTCACTTTCTAAAGTTTCTCAACAGCTCAGCCATCCTGGGATCGTTATTCCAGTACCTGAGGGACTACAGCCCTGCCGGACATATCAGCTCACTACTGCCACCTCTGGTGGTTTCAAAAACCTGTTTAATAAAAGAACTAGTGTGTGTCTGTCTCCATACTCAAGCCTAGCCAGTGGTCCCTCTCGGGATATCCTCCCGGGAGCGTGGTCATCTGCCACCAGCCCAGGGATCCACCCACTACTATCTCAGATTCATTACAGATTGCTACTCCTTAGCAGACGATATCTGAGACACTATAAGATCGCTGACTCCTCCTTCCTAGGAGCCATTCATACAGATTGCTAACTCCTAGCAGCAGAAATATAACACAGATTGATTGGACAATTTATTTTAATTCTGCTAAATCAAAGTAAAGTTTTTTTTTTGGGCCCCCACTCTGTGTCCCACATGTTCCTGAAGTACAAACACCAAGAAAAGAGACTGTAGCACACCTCAGGGAGGATTATTGTACACCGTCTGGGCCTTAAAGGTTAAGCCTTTCCCCATAGAAAGAATTCACTCCTCGGGACTTGGTAAAGTTGGGGAAGTGGCAAAAGGAGATAGCCCCGAAAGAAATGATTTTGTATGTTCTCTGACCACCATAAAATCCAGAAAGAGATACACTATCTTCCAGGAAGGGAGGTTTCCTATGCCTATATTGGCATACAATAAATATATAATATCAGAGAATTTTTTTAAGTGTTTTTATTTTTTTTTCTCCTGCACTTGATTGGTGTGCGCTCTGTTTCAGATAGGAAGTGGTCACTCCCGTTTTCCAGGATATGTTGATCCAGTCCTGGTTTTACAGCATAGCACGCACAGAGATGTAGTCCTGTTTTTCTGAGGCATCCATATAGGCAGTGGGGACAAAATCAGGTCTGAATCAATCTGTCCTGCAAAACAGAGCCAGCTAGCAACCTTACATTTACCAATGATTATCTGAAAGGCTTTTGAAACAAACAGGAATTGAGCATGTATTAAATATTATTACTGACATGCTGTCTTCAAACTGGCAAACACTTGGGCATTTTTACACCTGCGGCACGGCTCTGCTTCTGACATGTCACACCAATACCAGTTGAACGTATGCTACTATTTGATTCAAATTATATTTAGCAATAGGTATTGTGTAATTATTTTTGTTAGCTTTTTTCCCTTTCAACAAAAAACAGCACAACATATATAGTGGTGAAAGAGCTGAACAAGTTAAACAGTATGAGAAGCTGCAGACAAAGGTCAGAGATTGAAATTTGATTCAAAGTTCACTTTGAATAACAGAAACTACCATTCAACCCAGTGTGGTTAACATTACAGAATTCCTGAAATATACACATGAAAAAGTATAATTTTGTTAAGAAGCAGACAATGATAGAATTCCTTGATATGGGTACATTGCAACAGTTTTAAGTGTATTTGATTTTTTTTTTTTTACATTATTTAATCAATTATTAATTCTGATGCTTTTCAAATTATGCAACACAGATGGAATAAATCAAATAAGAACTGATATTTTTGTTCATTTTGGAAAGCATACCATTTTCAGTTCCAATATGGTCTGGGGTGAAATCTGCAATTTAATTTAATTGGCTGCTGAGGGCTACTTTATGATAATTTATCATCATTTGCATAGTGCAAATCACACGTATACAGCTTTGTATAGAGACACTCCTTGGAGCTTACGTAGTCAAAACAGACAGACAAGACACCCAACAAAAAACAAATAAGCTTTGATTAAAAAGAGTAAGCCCAATTGCTGGTGGGATAAGAGAGGGGGCTGTGAGAGAGGAGGAGGGAACATTGGAGGGCTGAATAATTTCTTGCATTTGTCCTGCTTATTGTATGGTATACAACAGAAACAATTGTATGCTATACGAATGTTCTGTTATCAAGTTTATAAACTTAATAAAACAGATTTTCAAAAAAAGAGAGGTTCATGAATGGGATATGGCCAGCCCAGGGTATAATCTTCTGAGGACTTATAGAAAGGACAAAAAAGTGGGATCAGTAGCTCCTTTTGTTAAAAACAGTATCCTAGGAACTAAATTGCAGGGAACATGGGGAAAGGAGGAAACACAGTGGTCTATCTTTGAAACAAAAAGATGATGGCACTTTCCATTTACACTGGTGATTTACAGGTCTCTGAATCAGACAGAAGAACTGGACAAAGATCTGGCCAAAGACATCCAAATGTGGAAAGGAAGGGAAAAGTGTGCTGTTCATTGAAGATTCTAATCTGCCCAATATGGTTACGAGTATTCCTGCTGCAGAAATAGTAAGACGTAGGGAGATTGCTGATGTCTTTTAAGGTGCTCTGCTTGGACAAATGGTGATGGGACCCATGAGGGGAAGAGTGATTCTGGACCTAGTACTCATAAATGGAGATAGTATCTTTAACGTCCATTGTCCAGGTAGGAACCCACGTCAGCACAAGAGGCCATCCGATGGTATGGTCTGATATAGTGGCCAAAACAGAGAGAAGTCACACATTTTTGGATTTCAAAATGCAGACTTTGCTAAAATGGGGAAGCACCCTGAAGTGGAGCGAGAAAATGGGTGGCATGGAACAACAGTAGGCCAAATTAAAAGGATCAATAATAAAGGCAACAAAATTTTATGCTAGACAAGTAAACAAAAGTAAGAGGGAAAGAAACTGGTATGGTTGACAAATAAAGGCAAAACAGCATTCAGATAATACAAATGGTTTCAAAAGAAGGAACAAAGGGAAGAATATCTGGTGAAGTTGAAAGAAAGAAATCAGCAAAAGCTCACATGGAAGAAAAGATCACCAAACAAGGTGACAAAACATTTTTCAGATATAGCAGAGAAAGGAAGAAGGCCAGAGGTGGTATTGTAAGTCTGAAAGGAGACCAGGGTTATTGTGTGGAGAAAGATGAGTTAAAAGCAAAAATATGTCTTTTAAAATTATTTATTTATTTAGCCATTTTATATACCGTCATTCACATCGTTTTATAAGTGACATTCATACTGCAATTCGTTGTCACTAAAGAAGACCTTGGTGGAAGACCATTACAAGTATACAGATGGGAACAAGTTTGATACAACCCAATTTTCAAAAGAGAGTGTTTGGGTGGAACTACTAGCAAAACTGAAAGTAGATAAGGCCATGGGGCCTGAAGAGATACATTTCAGGATAGTAACGGGCTGATACAGTAAAGTCCGCGGGAGAGTGGGCGAACGCCCTCTCTCCCGGCGCGCGCACAAGCCACTCTCCTGTGCGCGCGATTCACTATGCAAATTAGGCCCGGCGGTAAAAACAGGCAAAAGGAGGCGCTAGGGACCCTAGCGCGTCCCTAGCGCCTCCTTTTGGACCGGAGTGGCGGCTGTCAGCAGGTTTGACAGCCGACGCTCAATTTTGCCAGCATCGGTTCTCGAGCCCGCTGACAGCCACGGGTTCAGAAACCAGATGCCAACAAAATTGAGCATCCGGTTTTCGAGCGGCGGGCCAACTTCAAATTTTTTTATTTTTACTTTTTTACCTTTCGGGACCTCCGACTTAATATCGCACTTTCCTGGTGCCCGAAGAAATTAGGTAGGCACTAATTTCTGAAAGCAAAATGTGCGGCTTGGCTGCACATTTTGTTTTCTGAATCGCGTGGGAATACCTAATAGGGCCATCAACATGCATTTGCATGTTGCGGGCGCTATTAGGTTCGGAGGGTTGGATGCGCATTTTCTGCCCCTTACTGAATAAGGGGTAACGCTAGTGCGTCGAAAACGTGCATGCAATAGAGGGTTAACAGTGCGCTCCGTCGGAGCGGCCTCTGGACCAGCCCCCGGACCGGAACATGGCGCACCAGCAGCTGGCCAGCAGGCGTAACTTGTAAAATAAAGGTAGGGGGGAATTAGTTAGGGCTGGGGGTGGGTTAGATAAGGGAAGGGAGGGTAAGGTGGGGGGGCTGGAAGGAAAGTTCCCTCCGAGGCCGCTCCGATTTCAGCAGTGCGCGCATGTCTTGCTGAGAAAAGAAACTAGCTGAGATATTTTTAAAGTATCTCTGCATTATTAGGCTTAAATCAGCCTCATTAAAGAAGGTTACTAACAGGGTTCCACGTTCGAGAACTTCTTCAGTTGAATTTTCTAGGAATTGCGTTAAATTTTCTAAGGCCTCTGACTGGATTTGGTTATTCCTTGAATTTATCAATATAAGTAAAAAGTTCAACTTGTTTACCACAGGGATATTTTGTTCTTCAAACTTTAATATTTCCAACATGTATTTTTTCAAAGTCATAAGAAAATCCTGTCCTAAGACTTTGGGGAAATTAAGCATTCGTAAATTCAATCTCCTATTATAATTCTCAAGTTGTTCTATTCTCCTATTCATATAATTATAGTCCTTTATAATTTTCGAAACACAGTCAGAGTTTTTAGCCAACGAAGATTCCACTTTCCCAAGCTGTTGTTTCATTTCAATAGGTTGTTTCTCCACCTTTTCCTCCAGTAAATCCACTTTTTCTTTTAGATGTTTTAACTCTGCCCCTTGCTTCTTATGGCATTGGCCTAAGCCAACCATTAAGTCCCACAACGCTTCAAGCGTTACCACCTTGGGTCTAGCTGGAATGTGAAAAGACTCACCGGTTGAGAAGCGCTGATTTAGAGTATCGAAAGCGGATCCCTAGTGGCTAAAGGATGGAAATGAAGAAAACGTGTAACCTGCCAGAATGGCAGTTACTATCTTTAACAGAAGGCATGGGTGTAACCTCTAAGGAGTGGCAATTACTACCCTTAGCAGAAGGAATCAACAGTTTACTTAATTGGTGAAGCAACCAAAAATGAGATCTATGTCCCTGAAGCCATCTATATAAGAAAATAAGAATATGGGGAGGGGAAGAAGGGAACAAAATAAACCAAAATTGATTTTCAAATGAACTTGCTACCCTACTGCTGTACCTGAGAAAGCCAAGTCTTCTATTACAATGTAAATTGGGAGCACAATCCATATATTATCACAAAATTTTAAGAGGGTGATTTTCAGACAGTCCATGGGAGGCGATAGTCTGTGGGTACTTCATACCGGCAAACTTTAGCTCAAATTTTACAGCGGATTTATGTGGATAAGTCAAATTTGGGATTTATTCCAGTGCATGCATACATTTACATCCAGGAAGTTACACTTGCTCCAGAGCAGGAGCAACTTCATGTGCATACATTTATGCACATACTTTTGAAAATTAAACATATGCATGAAAATGCGTTCACCATGCTTGCTTCACCCCCTGGAATGTCTGCAGCAAGTGTGGGCAACAATGTGCACATAATCAAACCATGTATGTAGTTTTCCCTGCACAAACCCCTGGGTAATGTTCAAAAGACAATTTACATATATGAACTCAGGTTTATGTACCTAAATCCTTTAAAAATTACCCCTAAAGCAAAGTGATTCCTATAATAGCAATATTAAGAGATTGTGACAGAATCTGAGAACTCATCACAAATTCAGATCTTTCAAAATGACAGCTTAACATTTTATTCACTAATGTATATTATACATATTATAAAATGAAATCAGAAGAGATTTATAGTAATTGATAATTAGGGCAGCAATTTAAATGTAAGGGGACATTTTCAAACTGCATTGGGTCAAAGGCTGTGCCTGCTTTTTATATGTGGGCTTCATCCCTAGGCTATTGAGTGGCAGTGCCTGGGAAATGATACATCCAAGACAAGATTTCCATTCAGTGCAATTGTATTTTGGGCTATGTCCACCAAATATGATATAAGGTTCCCTTTTCCCCACACTCATGCCAACAGGACTCATGACTCATTAGGCCCATCCTTTTTCATTTATCTGGTGTGTAGTACCAATAATTCAAGATTTTATACCTAGTTCTTGAATGGTAACACAGAGTTACCTTTTTTGAGGCAACAAAAGATATTTTCCCAACAGTCCTCTCTGATATTTTCTTCTCTATCTTCCCCCTACTTCACTTTTACATGTTAACAGGGTCATTCTTTATTCTGTGATGTGCCAGTATCATGTACAATATTATTCTAATTAGAGGAAGGGGAGGAGTGTGGGCGGGGTTAGGGTGGAGTTATCTCCCAGGCAGCGCTGCGAGCAATAATGTTTTTCACATTATTGCCGGCAGCACCGCGGGAAATAGCTACACCTTTTCCCGTGGTGCTATGGGGGCGATAGTGTGAAGTGCGGCCACACCGCTGCGATGCGGCCAGCTGCCCACTATCGCCCCCGTCCCTTTTTTTTTTCACACCTCATTATTCTATGGGAGCAATACGTTTTCTTGGCAAAGTCTATTTCTTTTTTATAGTTCCTTAAGCAGGTGAAATATGATTTTTTTTTGCGGAGGAGGTATGATATTTACACCAGGATCTTTCATGGTGTCTAAGCACAGATTTCAAAGATTGTAGAGATTTAAAGTACCAGGGGGCATGGGGTTTTGCTTTGGCTGCAGCTAGTAGTGGAGCTATTTGTATTTAGGGTGTTAATGATTGTTGAATTCCAGCCACAATCTGGAATTTATTTATTTTATTTAAAAGGGTTTATATACCGCTTTTACAACTAGATTGGTCGGTCAAAACGGTTTGCATGTACAAATATACATAATTTAACATTTAAACATTAAAACACAATAAAAGTCTTAATAAACAGAGATAATAAACTATATAAGTTGAAAAAAGCTGAGGAGGGGGATGGAGGAGGAGGATCGGTGATCAGCGAATATCGTTGAGATGGGATCTGTCGAGAAGTAGGGTAAGTTTCTTAAGCACATCCACCTCCTTTGACAAAAGCAACTGATATTTTAGAGGTAAGACCCTTGGTTTAATAGGAGTTAATCACTAATTGCTCAAAGCTAGTAAGTTTTCTACTGCAGGGAGTCTTAAATTGAAACTTTAGTTTAAAAGCCTTCAAGTTGCAGGCATTCTGCAACCCTCTGTTTTGTCCATTCCCTTGCAAAGAAGAAAGGTTTTCTCAACCCCCCTGTAAATCAGTTAGGATTCGGGCTTTGCCAGGTCCCTCTGCCCCCCTCCGCCGCCTTCAAAGAATCTGGTGCTGGGACCTTGCTGGCTCCAACTTTCCCCTTCCATAGGGATCTTCAATGCAGAAAAGGGCAGGAGAAACCCAACCTCTCCAGCTCTCTTTTAAAAATAGCACCAGCCTCAGGTCCGGCCAGTGCCATATCACTTTATGGGGGTAAGGGGGTGACAGACAGTCCTGCTCAGTTCTGGAAGTAGTGGGGGGGGGGGGGGGCATGGCTAGAGAAGCCCTGGCTTATTAGTGAGGGAGGGTAGATCAAAAGGACTCCTGTATCCGCAGCAGTCCTTGTAATTGTTTATTTACAAATCAATAAAAGTGGTTAAACAAAAAATAAAAAAAAAAGGCCCTCCAGATGCCCCAGTCAGGCTTGGTCAGTTCTAGCCATGGTAGGGGAGGAGCTCAGTTAGGCCCCTTTATTTAAAAGGATAGATGTTTGGGTAATGGATGAAAAATACCCAAACAATTTTGGATGCTTTTAAGTAAGTTGATTTTTGGTACATTCCATTTGCAAGGAATCAAAAATTGACATTTCCATTGCAAAAAAATTGAATTTTTTTTTTTTTTTTAACAAATGTGCATCCCTAAGAAACATAGAATATGATAACAGAGAAGGACTCTAAGGCCCATTTAGTCTGTCCAATTTATTTCCTGATGCATTCCATAGAATCCAGTTAATCTCTGTCCTTCCCTTCCCTTCTTCACAACTAGGAATCCTCTGGGCTTATCCCCTGCTTTCTTGAATTCTGTTACTGCTCTTGCTTCCAGCACCTCTCCTGAATGCCATTCCATGAATTGTCACCTTTATCCATGAAGAAATATTTTCTGATGTTATTTCTAATTCTGCTCCCTTGGAACCTCACATTATAACCCTTTGTTCTAAAACTTCCAGGCCCCTGAAAAGTGTGAGCTAGGTGATTTCTACTATCTGAGGCTAAGATTTGAATGGAACTGGATAAATGGCTCAGTCATCATTGGGGGGAGGGAAAGGAAATTACAGAGGAAGGCATGCTGAACTTGACCACCTGCCAAATAAACTTTGGGAAGAAGTAAGGGAGCGGTCCATTTTCAGTTGCTGTGCTAGTTAGCTGGATAACCTTATCCAGCTAACTAGCAAGGTACATCCAGCAGGGCAGTTGCACCACTGAATATACTTGGCTATCTTAAAGTTAGCCGGATAAACTTATCAGGCTAACTTTAGGGACAGGTCAGCAGCATGGCCAGAATTAGCTGAATGGTATCCAGCTATCTCCGCTTCTCCCTGAAATGCCTTCCACCCTCCCCACAACACCCCCAACTTATCAAGTTATCTGGCTAGAATTTAGCTGAATAAATTGCTGATAATGCCTTTTTTTTTTTTTTGCCATTTAGACAAATAGCTTTTGAGTTACCTGTCTAAATGGCTTTTGAATATGGCCCTCAGAGATTTTAAAGGAAGAAGCTAAGGAAAATCTCTCTAACGTCACAAAAAAAACCAAAACAACAAAAAACATAAGTAAAAAAAATGGGTCTGAGACAGAGCCGTAGCCAGGCAATTTGATGCCTAAGGCCAAGTGAAAAGCTGCGCCCTTGCCCATTACACAAAACATGAAACTACGAGTTAGGAGTCTATCAAATACTTGTATAGCAATGCCCAATGCCAGTACAAGGGTATTAGGCATCCTAGACAAACCTTACAGTCTTGCACCCCCCATTCCACCTTGTCACATCTTCCCTACACACAATTAAAAATTATAATAGATTTGACATGAAAAAGGATATTTAAAGTACAGTCTCCTGGAATAAATATCACTTACAATATGTATGCTATATTTACATACAATGCTGTGGTGTCAATCAGAAAACCCTGCAAAAAAGCAAAATAGACACTTGAAACCTATATGATATTAGGTCTTCTACTGTAACACACCATGGGCATGGCTTGACCCTGTGAAAACCACAAGAAAACAGAATTATAATACAATAACATTTCTATATCAAAACAGGACTAACTACCAGCACTTAAACAGCAACAATATTACCTATGAAAAGGTAACAATGCAAACTTTACAACGGGTCCTAAAACACTAATACTACACCTATTAGGAAAACAAAACAAGCCAGGTTTCTATAGATTTCTAGCAGAATACCTCATCTCGATCACACATGCAGAACACAGACAGACCCTCACCAAATACAGAATAAACAGACCATAAAATACAAATGAAAAATTGCAGCCACAAACTGAACTGGAAATTGCAAGAAGCCAGACTCTGTATGCAGTTCAACAATGGAAATAAATAAACATTACCATTCCTCATAAAAAAAATAAAATTAAGAAATATACATTTCATCAATAGTAGTAAAACCACATGAATAAAGAGTATAATTCCAAACAGCTAACAAATAGACTAAAAACCAATAATTAAAAACTCAAATAAAAATGTTCTGAACACCAATAAAATATTTCAAAACAGACACAACAAACAACACCCAATAATTAAAACACACAAGGATTTTTAAAAATCCTTTGCTTTCCCTATCTGGGAACATTTGATTAGCAGATGCCCTGAGATTGTCATGGATTAGCAGAAAAAGAGAGAGGAATTTGTTGCACACAAATTTTCAGCTCTATCACACACACACACGTGATTATACACATATGCTCTCTCTCATTCTCTCACACATTCTTCCTCACTCTCACACACATGCTCTTACGTGCGTGCTCTCTCTCACACACACAGGCATACACACATATGTTCTCTCTCAAGCACACATGCTTTCCCTCACTATCTCTCTCACACACGCACACTCTCTCACATATGCATGCATACACATACAGACGCACAAACATGCTCTCTCACACATACATGAATGCGCACACATGCTCTGTCATTCTTCCATACTTTCAGGCAATCACATAATCTGTCTCTTTCTAACACACACACACACACACACACTCTAACTTTCCCCCACTCTTGAAATGGCAACAGCAGTCTCTTTCATCCCTTGCAGCCAATAGGACTTCTTCTTGGGGTCAACCCAGCTCTGGCCAAGAGCTTCCTTCTATAAAGCAGGTCACACCAATCTTCCTCCTCCTAAGGTCCCACTGGCCGATGCCCCTTTTCCCTTACCATGTGACAGGGGCCAGCCAATGGCACGGATACCCTGTCACATGGTAAGGGCAAAGGGGCATCGGCACCATTTTTTTTAGCGCAGCTGATGCCTGGGAACAGGAAATCGCTCCCCGAGGCCCCCCTGGACCACCAGGTAATTTTAAAAGGTTTTGGGGGGGTCGGGAGGGTGGGGGAGGCTAAGGGGGGTCAATTTAAAGGGTCGGGTGGGTTGTTTTTTTTTAGCGGCGCAGGCCTCCCTAAAAAAAATTAGCGATGTGAATTGGAATCGGAAACGATTCCAATTCACATATCTTATCGATCAGATTCCCCCCAGCCGAACCTGATCGTTAAGACGATCTGGCACACAATTGACATCTCTACTAGACTGCCATAGATAACGCATGCACTCCTCTACCATTCTGCTGCATATGTCTCGTAGCACTTTAGATTTGATGTAGTTATAGTAGTTCCTTGCATTCAAATGAAAGTTCAGTGAACATGGATACCCTATCTGTAATGGGTATTCTTTTCTGCCAGGGAAGAGGTCAGAGGCTTAAAAGTTCTGTGTGCATTGAGATGTCTGAAAGAAATTATTACTTTGTGCACCTGGTAGCAGAGGCATGCAATGATATTTAGAGTACGAGACCCAGTAATACCCCAAATATGAATGCAATGTCTAAGCTTAACCTAAGTTCATGTACTTATTGTTTTGGTTGATCTGATGACACAGCTTTCTGTAATAACTGTGAAAATATCTGTAACATTGTAAATGAATGGTTTTGCAAGGTCTTGTCTTAGTTATTCTGACAGTCAATTGCAGCATCTGCTGAATTATTTAGCCCATGTTGCCACTTCTCTTTTTGGCCTCTGTAATAGTGTGAAGAAATGGAAGTCCTATACCACCATCACCATCTGCTGAAAATCTATCCTTTACTGGCTGCAGACTGATGGCACCTGGTGCACAGCTGCAGGTTTCATGAAAATATGCTGTGAGCAATGCTGATTTTGTGTCATATTCTAAGACATATGCAGCAAGTTGTTGAATATCCACAGACAGACTCAGAAACTGAGAGCAGCAGATAGTAGTATACACAGCATAACTCTAAGGTGGAAACAGAAAAGTAAACACAGATTTGCCATCCATTATTTCTTCAGAAGTCCTACTCAAGAAGAAATGACAATGGACAATGACAAATCACTTTTGCTTTGGTCTGAACTGATCACACAACTTCCTGGAAGAAACATGAGAACATCTTTTAACACTTGAAATGGAACTAATTAGCAAGGTCTCAGCCATTATTGCTTTGGGCTAAACTTATGGTAAAGCTAACAGCTTCCTGGAAATGCTTACTTAAATTGAAACTCCATCCTCCTTGTTTTTTTGTTAAATGCTCTATTATATTATGTATATTTGTTTTCTCTTATTACATTTATTGTTATGATTTTATTATGTTTGTATGATTATTACCTCCTTAGAACAAGTGATAGTATGGGCTAGAAATATTTTAAATAAATAAACATCATCACAGAAGCAGCTCCTTTTCAATAGCCAGTTTTGCTAGAAATGAAAATATCACCTGCCCTATTGTATTCCTGCAGCAGAGTCGTAACTGAATTCTTGTTAAATCAGAAAGAGATCTTTCCATTATAGCTATGATGTTTGGAATTGCAGCAATCAGTGTGACAAGTTTTTAAGCTTCACTGAATCCTAGTGAACATAGACTTGTTAATATTTTATGGATTTCATGTGGATATTTGCCATGGAACTGAGGATGTATACATCACTGTCAACTCATTTTTAAATCTTTCAGAGTCAAAATGTTTCTTTCAAAGAGAAGAGTGCATCTGGTGGGAAAACATGGGAACATGTTATAAATTTGGAAGGATCTAGAAGAGCCACAAATTTCAGCTTCTCTGAAAACTTCCCTGAGTTGGAGTAAGAAGCAACAGATAATTTCATGGAACAGGTGTTTGTATTGAGTAGTCCAGCCCCTCACCTTTGTTCCTTTGAAGGGTTTATGCGCTCTGATATATTTCCTGATATTCTGGATATTTTCCTCTCTGAGTGCCTAAGAATGCTTCCAATTCCTTTACCGTTTGTTGGTAGTAAGTTGAAGCGTTTTGCTTATAAAGTTGAAAGTAATACATCTGTTTGAGTAAAAACTGTAGCCCTGTCTGTCAACAGGAAGGAAAATTCAAAATCATTGCGTGTCTGATGGAAACCTGATGCAGCGGATACTGTTGCACCCAACCCGGTCTTCAGCTTTATTTATGGAATCTTCAAATAGCTCAAGTAATCCTTTTTTATTCTCTTTCACGAGGTTGACAATTTGCACACATAAATTCTACTTTGTAGTTGGTAATAGCAACTGTAGGAATTCTTACTTTTACACGCTCTTCTAGTAACTAAGTTCTATTTGATATTGTGAAAAATGCAGCTATTCTGTTCAGCATGGAAACGAAAATCTTGCACTGTCAAATATATCTAGCACTTTGACTCAGTACTACATTTAAGAAATGCAATTAACTGTTAAAAATATTGTGTCAGGAGTTTCATTTTGAATCATAGGCTGTATCCCAAGCAAATTTGAAACCATAGTTGAAAAATGGATAGTGGTAGAGATCTACTGCTGTTCATGCCCACTTCATATTGTCCTAATGGGTGGTGGTGGAGACCCATTGCTATTGTCTCTACATCTGCACAGTGAGTAATGGAGAATCTTCAAATAGCTCAAGTAGTTTGTCCACTCCCACGTCTGCACAATGGGTGGTGGCAGTGGAGATGCTGCACAGAGTGAATGATTAAGATCTGCTGCTGTTCTACTCTCATGTCTGAAAAGTGGTGGTATGATTGAGATTCGCTGCTATCTGCTCCAAGTTGTTACATTGGACGTGGACCCTTGGGCCGAGGTGAGGTTGATGCAACCCGAAGACGAGGACCTACGGGTCCCCACCAATAGCAGGCAGAGTGGGCTGATAGAGGCCACTGGAGCTTCACCTATACCAGCCCTTGTTCCCCGCGGGTTGAATTTTTGCGTGCCGGGGCCAGCAGGACTTAGGTGGGCCTCTGTATGTAGTTGCCAAAGAAGTTGGTTCAGCCTAGAGACAGCAGGTGAAAGATTGTACAATCTTACTCCAGACTGGGTAATGTCCTGGAAACTCAGGGGCCAATAGAACGAAGGCAGACGGGGGGGGGGGGGGGGGGGGGGGTGCTTGAGCAAAAGCAGGCCGAAGCCTGAAGATTCCACGTCCAGGGAGTAAGTTGGAGAGGCATCCAAAGGCAGGCTTGAGTCAGGGCTGGCAGCAATCCGAAGGCAGTGGCAAGCAAGGCAGAGGTCTGATCACGGAAATGGTCAAAGGCACGGTCAAGCAAGGCAGAGGTCTTATGGAGATAGTCAAAGACATAGTCAGGCTAAGCGAAGTTCTGGGTCTGGAGATAAGCAATGTGTAGTCGGACAAAGCAAAGGTCGGGGTCTGGAGATAGGCAATGCACAGTCGGATGAAGCAGAGGTCGGGGTCTGGAGATACGCAGTAGCGTAGTCAGGCGAAGCAGAGGTCTGGGTCTGGAGATAGGCAGTAGCGTAGTCAGGCGAAGCAGGGTCTGGGTCTGGAGGTAGGCAGTAGCATAGTCAGGTGAAGCAGAGGTCTGGATATAGGCAGAAGCGTAGTCGGGGAAGCAGATGTCTGGGTCTGGAGGAAGGCAGTAGCTTAGTCAGGCGAAGCAGAGGTCTGGGTCTGCAGATAGGCAGTAGTGTAGTCAGGGGAAGCAGAGGTCTGGATCTGGAGATAGGCAGCACGTAGTCAGGCGAAGCAAAGGTCTGAGTCTGGAGATAGGCAGTAGCATAGTCAGGCGAAGCAGAGGTCTGGGTCTGGAGATGATCAATGGCAAAGTCAGCAAAGCAAAGTCGAAGTCCCTGTAGTCAATACGAAACATAAGCAGGGTAGGAATGAAGAGATAGGAACCAGGAACAATGAGGAAGAGGAACGCAGGGATGAGACGAATCTCTAGGAAGCAACGAGTACTCGACCAGCAAGGTGACCTGTTGCAAAGGCAATGCTAGGGAGCAGATCCTGAGCTTAAATACTGTAGTCAGGTTGACGTCATCATCTGGGGCCGCAGCTAGGTTCCCGTCACGGTCCCTACTTAAGAATCAATGATGCGCGCACACGCGCCTAGGGAGGGGTGTGGCACGAGTAGCAGCGTCTCTCCGCGGCCACATGGAGAGGCCCAACGAGAAGTGGAAGCAGGACCAGGAATGCCGGGGACTGTGGCGTAGTCGGAGGCACTGGGGGAGGCCCGAGGATGAAGCTGACAACCCACCGCCGCCAGCGAGGAGGAACCAGAGGCTGGAGTCACTGTAGAAAGGTGAGGGGGGCCGTGCCACGGGTCTGCTGTGGACGGCATGCGTAACATTAGTGGTTAGTAGTGGAAGAAGTGATCTGATTTGTGTATTAGTTGGTGCATAGGCTGTGTGTGAGTGAATGTGAGTATGTGTGCTCTGTATGGCTCTGCATTGTAATGGCATGAGTGTGTGGTGTGTGGACTCTGTGCAAGTGTGTGACTAAGTGGAGTGTGAGCGATTGAGTCGGTGGGGTATGAATGATTGAGTAGGCAGTTTGTGAGTGAGTGGTCCATACCACCATGGTCTCTGGCACATACTTCGCTCCAGTTTCTCCTGCAGCACCATTTCCTACCTCATCTCTCCACTCCCTCATCCAGTCCTTCTCTACCACTACCCTCCTTTCATTCCTCCCTTCCCCCCTCCACATCCTCATCTCATCTAGCTATTGCTGCTCAACTGCTACAGTGGAGGGGTCTGGGCTCCCCTGCCCACCATGCCCACACAGTGTGTCTTGCACTGTCTCCTGTTTGGCTTGTGGGGCTTGGCCTTCCTGTGAGCTATGCTGCACATGTCCCCCATCCCCAGGCTCTCCCTGCCTGCTACACCACTTCATACATCTGGGGTTGTCTCTTGTTGAGCTCACAGAGCCTGACCCTCCCCACAAACTGTGCCACAGATATCCCCATCTTTCCCTCTTGAGCACGCAATTCTGGGCTCCCTGCGTGCCGCATCATTGAAAGCCTCAGGTGTGCTTGGGATGATTGGGCTGTAGACTGCACATTGAAAAATGCCAGGCATGCTCTTACATAGTAGCGAGATTATTTTTTCAGCACACGATTGTATTGCATTCAACAATGCAGGTATCAGAATGGTAGGAAAAAGACTGAAGATTTAATCCTCCTCCATCTAACTCATCTGATCCATCTGACACAGCTTTATTCCACTCTCTGCACAATCAATGATGCTTGAAATGTCTGCCTGATCATCTCTTCCCCAAATCAATCTATTGTAATAAGTACAGTAACAGCAATTATAAGAACTACAAAGGAGGCTAGGGAGATAGGGGATTCATAATCATATTTGCTGTGACATTCTTATAATGTTTATTTTTACTGTTCTTATTACAATATTTTGATTTGGGGAGGCTATAAGGCAGACATTTCAGGTATCATTGTACGACGAGTGGAAAATAACAGTCTCAGATAAATTTGATGAAGGCAAATTGAATCTCCATTCCTTTCATATCATATTCCCTGCATCGTAGGATGCAATATACCTGTGTGCTGAAAAAATTAAGGCTCTCCAAAATATTGGAACCAGATACTATATCAAGATATTATATAGTACTATTTCTGCTAAATGTATGCCTTCCTCAGAAAGGAAGTTCTGGTCTTATAGTCCAATGGCACTTGTCCTAGAGTAATGTAACTCCCTGCACCAGAGTCTCCCAGCAGTGAGATGAAAACGGTTGCAATTATTGCAGAATACTGCTTCATGCTTGGTTGAGGGTAAGACTCATACAGACCACATTAATCTGCTTGAGTGGAGTGTGCTGTTTACACTTTAGATGTTTGCATCAAGGTACCATTACCTGCTATTAATTAAGTTGACTTAGAAAATAGACACTGCTATTACTAGCAACAGTAGCATGGGATAGACTTAGTTTTTGGGTACTTGCCAGGTTCTTATGGCCTGGATTGGCCACTGTTGGAAACAGGATGCTGGGCTTGGTTACGGCCATGCAGTCAGTTGCCACGTAGCCATCATTATGGCTTCCTAGCTGATCCACTGGAGGCTACTATTAAACCAAAGCCTGCCATCCACCCCATCCTAAATCAACATTCCCAAAGCTATTATCCCACTCCCAACCCCTCCCTTCAATCCCCTAAATTCATCACTCCAAGGTATTGGTAGACCCCAGTCTTCATCCAACTCTACACCACCATTTCTCTTCCACCCCAATTCACAGAACCAGAATCATCAACTACTCCGCAATGCTCTTAATCAGTAAGGAAATTGGAATTTGATGAATTAGACTAACTATATAATTCTCCATCATCTCAATAAATGTCTTTGGCTAAAAAAACTCTAAAGTCAACAAAAGAAAATTATAACCTAATATATGGTATCTGAATACCAAAAAGAGCCAATATCCCCTCTCTAATGCAACTCACTCAAGTCAGGATGGGCAGGGATAAAATCCAGGGGCTCAGAGCTCTCTTTCACTTTCTTCCTCTTACACTTTGTGCCTCAGGGGAACATACATTTTTTCCTGATGCCAACACTCCCATTTATCTGCCATGATAACTGGGAATGGCGACATCAGGAAGAAGTGTATGCTTCCCTGAGGCAGAAGTGTAATTCTTCAAAACATGGCCAGTGTTGGGGACAGTGAACAAGAGACTGTGAATCTAAAGTCTTCTAAGTGAAAATTTTAAGACAAAGACTAAAGATAAGTACAGAAGAAATATTTTGTAATATTGTATTTTATTGGGACATTATCACTTTGGAATACAATGAGCATTTAATACTATTAAGAAAAATAACATGTTTAGCCCATGATTTTACTGAAAACTGCTGCACCATCCGTCAAATTATTGAGCAGGGGCTGAGTATCGTTATCGGTATGAGGTCTGTGGTATACACACTAAGGGGCAGATTTTAAAACCTGCGCACGGGCGCAGATTTGTTCGCACAACCTGGCGAGAACAAATCTACGCCCGATTTTATAACATGCGCGAAATCGAACTGCCTCAGAGGGAACTTTCCTTCTGCCCCTCCCCCCTGTACCTTCCCCTCCCTTCTCCTACCTAACCCGCCCCCCAGCCCTACCTAGAAACCCCCCCCCCCTTACCTTTGTTGAAGCTGGCCGACGGCTGGCCCATGATCCCGGGCACTGCGGCAAATGGCCATGCCCCTCCCCAGGACCGCCCCGGACCACCCACGCCTCGCCCCTTTTTGCAAGACCCAGGACATACGTGTGTCCTGGGGCTAGCGCGCGCCACCGAGCCTATGGAAGATAGGCTCGGCATGCGCAGGGGGAGGCAAGTTTCAGGGGTTGCACGTGTATCTTACGCATGCAATCTCAAAGTTTTTTTTCGAACTGACTTGGGATTAATCTTTGTTAATACATTGCTTTGGTTGTGTGTCTCCTTTTTTTTGGACTCCTTTTTGCTGCTAGATATTACTCAGTCAGTCAAACCTGGGATATTGGATGTTTGATGGAATCTACCATGTAATTTCAGTGATGATTGTGAGAAGACCACTATTGTGTACTTGTGTAATTATGACCAGTTAATAAAGCTGTGACCTAATTTGTCCACTATGCTTTCCTCCATCTTCGAATTTAATTGTATGTAGCCTTAAAGGGGTAATAGGTTATGTAAGGAAAGGGTGAGATGAATGTGTGGTGTGGGAGATTCCGGGGTATCACCATTAAGCAGGATTGTACTTATGATATTTAATTTGGGAATGATGCATCTGAATGTGTTCTTAAGGGATATATATGGAGGGGAAAGGAAGAGGGGGTAGATGGTGGGTGATATGCAGTGTGAAATTATCTTTTTATGGTCCTCTGTTTTGGGGTTTTTATCGTTAAATGTAAACAAGTGAATATATAAATATTTTGATTTGGAGAGGTAATCAGGCAGACATTTCAGGTGTCTTTGATTTATCCTTCAGCGTTTCTTCCCTTTCTGCCCAATCTGATTTGGTTCCTAAACTATCCTTTCTCAACATTTTGCAGTCTTGATCTCTATTTGGCACAAGCAGCTCACAGCATCCTGTGCGGGCTGATGATGCCATTATGTGCAAAAAAGGAAATTAGGGCTGGGGATGCACTGAATCCCTTGAAGGCCCCAATCACATGCCCACTGGTACATTGCAAACTACTGATTTCTTTGTTCATAAAATATTGTTTGTCCTGGAGCTCATGAAAATATATGATAATTTATTTATTTTTAATTACTCACATTGACCTCACATCTTTTCACTGGCAGCTCAAAGCAAGTTGCATGAAGGTACTACAGCTATTTTCCCTGTCCCCGATCTAATGACGGAAGGCATGCTGTCTGACTTCTTTTCTTTTTTTATGGCTCTATAGGCATGATCAAATGTTAATATTACATTTGCCCTCTTCCCCCCAAGGGACTTCTGCAAATCTCTGTGACCACACATTTGGGATTCGCTGTTTCTTCTGATTCAGGTCAGTCCAAGAGTTCTGACGGTTGCAGGATGCTGCCTGTTTTCAAGGTGGCCTTGACATTCTTTAAGATCTGCTGTAACTCTCTCTATAGAATTGATCTTATTCAGGAAAGACACAGTGGCATCAGTTTGCTCTCCAATAGTCATCTCATTTGTTTTTAATTTCCTTGACCTCCACTTGCAAATCAGACACTGCCTTGAAGCCGTTTGTTCAGATTAACTTGTTTGGTCTTAATAACATTGGTATCAGCTTTGGTTACCAGTCAATCTGAGTTCTTTAAGGATGCAGCATTTCAGAATGTCTGCGTTTTGGTCTAGCATTGAGTTCTTTTATGTGGCGTATTCCACACCACCTCTGCTGTAAGAAAATTCCCCTTCCATGCAAATCAAGCCAATACAATCCTTACTGTTAGGGGCTACGACAGTAGGGAATATTTTGTATTTATTTATTTGAGGTTCTTTATATACCGCCATTCGTTTAGTAACATCATGACAGTTCACATACAACAAAGTTTCAGCAACAGTGCTTTACAATTAACGTTCAACTAAAGAAGGACCATTAGAAAAAATATAACAATGCTACTAGAGCAACTGAAAGAAGGTATATGACATAGTAAAACAGGGAATGGGTAGGCTAGGGGGAAACAGCAGTAGTAGTAAAATAATTACAATATGTTGATGCATTCATTACAAAAGGTTGATGCATGAAATATATACATATAGTACAAATAATGCAAAATTTATATAAGGGTAATAGAGTAATGGGGTAATAGTTGGAGATACCAATTTAGAATTATGGTTATTTTACACAAACTTCTGTATATAGAGTGGCACAACGGTAAAGTTGGTATGTCTCAGCTCTAGATTTGAGGTCAGCAGCTACACATTTACTTAGGCTTCCAGCAGCAGAGTCCTATAAATTAGAGAGCTCTTATAAACAAGTCTTGTTTTTTTTACATAGATCCCAAATTATGGAATGATCTCCCAATAGAAATAACATCTCAGAGAGATATTGAAGAGTTTAGGAAGATGGTTAAGACTCACTATTTTAAGAAGGCATTTGAATAAATTTGTTTAGAGTTTTATTATTTTTATATGATGTTTGTATTTGGATTATAGTTGCTGTTTATTTTATATTGTTTGTGGTGATTTTATGAATGTATTTCATGTCATCTGCACTGAAATTATGAATGGAAGCTGCAGAATATAAAAATATCAAATAAATAAATAAATCCAAACAGATGAGCAAAGTGCAGTAGTGGAGGCATTATTCAATGTTCTGTAAGCTTTTTCACCGATCTCAACTTTGCTCAGGGATCAGATCAGACAGTGCTGTTCAACAGGCTACAGCAGTGATTTCAGGTCAGCCCAATAGAGAAGAAATACATGTATTTGCTTCAATAGTGACAGCAGAGCACGTGGGGTCCTTAATCACACTAAGCACATAGCCCAGCATACAGTCTAGAAAGGTTGCAGGGAACTCTCTGGGCAGCAAGCTGAAAGTATTTATCAATTTGCATACTAAAAAGAGGAGTTATCTGTTTTGGCAGCTCATCTTTAAATTCTTCCTTGTCATTTTAATGATAAATTACTCTCTCTCTCAATAATGCTTGTTGTAGTACTGAAATATGGGGTGATCTTGTAACTACTTCATTAGTCCCAGACTGGGGTTACTGCAGTTCTTACATATTTGGCTGTTTCCCTGCTTAATTGCAGTTCATTGGTTCATTTTATTCTAATGCTAAAGATTCTCATGGACATCTCACTGTGCTGATTATCTAAACAAGCCCCATACTACAAGCGCATTGGGTCGGGCTGCCATTTTACTCACCATGCTCTTAGTCACGCTAACAGGCTCTGCCCTCACCCCACAGCACTGCTTGTGACCCATGGTCTCTTTCCAAGGCTGCCACTGCAGCATGGCCTAGGGACCGAACTTAGCCTTCCCAGGATTAAAACTATAGTGAGAATTACTGGTTTAGGTGAAGAACAACTGGAAAATGGGCACTGGGGGCAGGGCTGGTGCAAGGGTATTAGGCACCCTAGGCAAACCTTAAAGTCTGGCGCCCCCTCCCCATACACAATTTTAAAGTATGCATTTATAACATATTTTACATGAAAAATGACATTCTAAGGTAAAATTAATATACAAGTTGTTGTGATAATTTCATGCACTGTTGTGATGCCAACAAGAAAACTTTGCATCTTGGAATTCATATGGTCTCATACCTATTATGATATATTTCGGCATGGTCCTCCCGTATCAACACAATACTATCTGCCAACACTCAAAGAATAACAACCCTACCTATGAAAAAGAATACCAAAAATATTACACCAGAATCTAAAATATCAATACACCTCCTATCAGGAAAACAGAACAGGTAAGCTACTACAAATCCCTACAGAGAAACCACATGCTAAAAGAATGCTTCATCTCAGTCTTTGCATGCAGAACACAAACCCTCACCAAATACAGAATAAAGCCACATAAAGTATAAATAGAAAAGTGCAGACAAAAACTGAACTGTAAAACGAATCACACCAGACTCTATACAGTGTACCAATGGAAAAACAAAATTTTCACCATTCCTCGTGAAACAAATCAATAGATATATAAATCATTAATCATAATTATAAAATCATACAAATAAAATAATTTCAAAACAGCTGAATAGAATATCCAATAATTAAAGACTCATGCAAATTTTGAAAGCTTTACCAAACACCAATAAAATATTTCAAACAGCAGACACATCACATACTACCCAATAATTAAAATGATAGTCAATCAAGAAAAATGAACTTAAAATGCCACCTTTACTTACGCTCTCCAGCAGTTCTCCTACTCCTTTCCCTTGCAGGCCATACCAGAAGCAGCAGTAGCTGCTGAAGCTGTCCTCACTGACCTCTTCCTTAGGGATCACAACCAGTCTCTTCTCTCTCTCTCTCACACACACACACACACACCAGTCACACCCTCAGGACCAGTTTCTGTCTCTCATACACCAATCATCTCCTCAACCAGTCTCTCTCTCTCTCTCTCAGACACACACACACCAGTCATCTCCCTCATCAGCCTTTCTCACACATACACACGTCACCTCTCTGGCCAGGCTTTCTCAATCACACATGCTCTCGCTCTCTCTTACTTACACACAGGCTTTCAATCACACACATGCTCTATTTCACTTATACACAAGCTCTCAATCACACACATGTTCTATCTCACTTACAAACAGGCTCAATCACACACATGCCCTCTCTCACAGCCACAAGCCAGCCAAAAACATGCTCCATCTCTCTCGCGCACACACATTGACACACAGAAGCACCCTCCCTGACTCACATATACACCACACACATACAGAAGCACCCTCCCTGTCTCACATACACGAAGCACCCTCCCTGTCTCACATACATATTACACTCTCACGGAAGCACCTTGCTTTCAGACTTGCAGCATTTTTCACTTTTATTAAAAGTGAAAGTGATGCTCCCAACCATTAAATAAGAAAACCACATTCCTATCAAAAGACGAAATGACACCCTTCCTTCAGGTTCTGTCCTCCCAAGGGACAGCCACCCACACAGTACAGCTTCTCTTGTTTTACGCTTCCAGGCAATAAAGCAAGTGTCTTTCTTCAAACTATCAGTCGTATGATTATTCATGTGGGTGATATGGAACAGAAAGACATCCTTAGTCGGCTTTCCTTTTAAATGGGAAGATTCCAGTCTGTCATTTAAAAATATACATTTTCTAAAGGCTTAAAAAAAAAAAAAAAAGCAAAACCATTTCAGATTCTATTCTAGTCTTCATGCTTAAATTATGCTTAAAAAAAAAACCAAAACCCATCTGGCATCAGTATCTTAAATTTGTGATTTTGCTGAGATGAACATTTTAAATACTTTAATTTTTTTGCTTTAGTATTTGTCTCTACCCACTTTAAGTTAAATTTTATTTTCCAGAAGAGGGATGCTTAAAATTCAGTTATTTCATCTTTCATCCAGCTTTTCAAAAGTTCAGGTATATGTATTATCACATTTCATTTTTGTAAACTGGCAGATTCCTTTCTCACATACACCCACACAGAAACACACACACAGAAAGAAGATAGGTGCCGAGACTTAGGGGGCACCATGGCAGGCAGCCAGCTCCCGACTCGCCCTGCCTCCCCCCCGAGTGCCACCCTCCCGACACCCCGCTACTGGTCCAGCAGAGGTCACGGGAGCGATCTGTCGCTCCCGGGGCCTCTGCTGCCACTAAGCAAAATGGCGCCGGTGGCCTTCAGCCCCTACCATGTGACAGGGGCTAACTGTGCCATTGGTTGACCCCTGTCAAATGGTAGGGACTGAAGGTAACCGGCACCATTTTGCTTAGTGGCAGCTGAGGCCCCGGGAGCGGCAGATCGCTTCCGGGACCTCCGCTGGACCACTAGGGGGGTGTCGGGAGGGTGACACTCGGGAGGAGGCAGGGAGAGTTGGGAGCTGGCTGCCTGCCGCGGCGCCCCCTAAATCTCGGCGCTTGGTCTCCATCTAGGTGAGTCGAAGGCTGGCAGAATTTTGAAAGAATAGTATTTTTGATCAACTCAGGATAGCTGAAAATCAGAAACTGTCAAAATACAAAAGGATCCAGCTATGTAAAGAACTCAATGTGAACTTACTTGGCAACCGTCATACATAGCCTCAGTAGTATATTGGCTTATGGTGTCAAGCCCTTGCAACTCTGGGCTTGAATAATCATAGGTTGCTGTAAGAATTTAAGAACCAAACACTGTGTGAAAACTACAAATGTTAGCTCTTAACGTTTTCCACCAGCCAGGGGAGAAATATCTTACTACCTGAAGTGCACGCTCCAACACGGCAGTGTTTCGGAGTGTCAGACTCCTTCCTCAGGGAACTTCAGGGAGGTAATTTGCTGGTGTAATTTTTGCAACGATGTTTATGGTCAATCAAAAAGCGGTGCAAGACACTGGCTGAAATCGGTGCCCCAAAAAAGTGAGCAGCCTTGCCGAGATCCTTGCCGCTAGAAGTGACCACTTCTAGCGGCAAGGATCTCGGCAAGGCTGCTCACTTTTTTGGGGCACCGATTTCAGCCAGTGTCTTGCACCGCTTTTTGATTGACCATAAACATCGTTGCAAAAATTACACCAGCAAATTACCTCCCTGAAGTTCCCTGAGGAAGGAGTCTGACACTCCGAAACACTGCCGTGTTGGAGCGTGCACTTCAGGTAGTAAGATATTTCTCCCCTGGCTGGTGGAAAACGTTAAGAGCTAACATTTGTAGTTTTCACACAGTGTTTGGTTCTTAAATTCTTACAGCAACCTATGATTATTCAAGCCCAGAGTTGCAAGGGCTTGACACCATAAGCCAATATACTACTGAGGCTATGTATGACGGTTGCCAAGTAAGTTCACATTGAGTTCTTTACATAGCTGGATCCTTTTGTATTTTGAGAATTTTGAAAGGGCACTTTTTGCCCTTTCAAAATTCTGCTGCCTGCCGCGGCGCCCCCTAAGTCTCGACGCCCTAGGCACAGGCCTAGCTCGCCTAGTGGTTCCGCCGGCCCTGACTGGGGGTTCCTAACCTGATAGCATGCACTTCTAACAGATTTTAAAATGCTAATTACCTGAGTGCAAGTTAAACTAAAATGAGCCACAGAGAGAAGGGAGTCAAAACTCGAGCCCTGTCTCTTTAATGACTCTCTCCTCACTGCCTCATTTAAATATCCCCTTCCAATATTTATGCACTCCTACTTCATAGGAATCAATGAGGGAAAAGTGTAATTATAAAGAAAAGGAATCCATTGCTTTAGAAATAAACTGCAATAATTGAAATGAACTTTATACCAGTGTTGTTCAGCAGTTCTCAAAAGGTCACAACATTTTCACTGTTATTTACTAAATGAAATGTCTATCCGTTTCCACACTTTATTTTTTTTTTCTTATTTGTATGCTCTCCTCATTGCACATCTAGAGGGAAATAGACTCAAAAATAACAAACATGCCATCTCTTTCATATCATGTGACAAATGCCTTGGTTAGCATGCAGCTACAGCTATGTATTAGGGATGTGCTTTCATTTTAAATAAGATGGACTTTGTCAATGGTACATCCTATTTTGTTTCATTTTGCAAATGAAATAAAAGAAAACCAAACAACATTTTGTTTATTTCTTGGTTCATTTAATTTACACTCCTCATCCTGCTGACTAAATGCATGCAAAAACATTCATAAAATTGCACCCCCCCCCCCCCCCCCGACGTTTCTCAATCTCCTCCAAACCTCTGGACTCCCCAGGTTCCCTTGGACTCCCTAACCCCTGAGCATTTTACCTCATCCCCTTGCTTAAGAGGGGACAAGAATGATCACCAGCCACTCCCTTCCTGCTGGTTTCAAACTCAAAAATGATGTCAGAAGACCCAAAAAGGTACCGTCCATTTTGGATTATGGCCGCAGTCCAAAATGGTGCCAGCCATGCCATGTTGAACTGTGGCACCAGGAGAAAAAGAGCAAATGGAGATAGTTCCTGCCCACTTTAGAATGTGGGGACCCTTAGGATGGGGTACCATGCTGGCAGGGGTTGAGGAGATTGAGGTGGATAGGAGCAAGTCCTGGGGGTGCTTTTTACAAAAGAGGTGTGTGGCAGGGTTTAGTTGATGGTGGTGGTGGGGAGGGGGTGTGTGTCTGGCTGGTGACCAGTTTTTTTTTTTTATGTACACTGCTAAAGTATGCACTAAAATGTTTTGTTTATCTATTTACTGATTACACCAGTCCTGCTATAGAGCAGGTCTAACTTAGCCAGATATGACTTATCCAGCTAACTGGCTATTTCTATAGTGATATTCAGCAGCATAGCGCTGCTGCCTAATATCCCACGTAAATTAGCTGGATAAGTCTTATTTGGCTAACTTACTTAAACATTTAGACCTGAATATTGAGGCCATCTTGACTAAATCCCCCAAAAGGCTTTTCACTTTTCCTGAGTCTGTCTACTAAGATCCAGAAAACACCTGACCTTAGCATTATAGAAATCACCATCCCTACTCTGGAAGAAGGTCTTGGGAGCCCAGTTCCTATCAGGTGCTAGAGCAAAGGAGTCAAAACAGTTGTCCTTACAATTGAATGTTCTTGTGATGATTCCAGCAAAACTGTCAATTCAAGCTTATACAAGGTCAAATTGTTCTCTAAATTACTTTCATCTCATTGAGTCCTTCATTTTTAAGATACCAAGGAGAAAAATTACACGAAACGTAGAAAAAATTGTAAAGTACAAATTCTTCTCCCAGCTTGATTTTCAAATATCTCCAACTTATATGCAAAAACTGAGCATCCTGAGTAAGAGCAGAGTTTGTAGCCAATGGAGCTGCAATACACTTTTCACATTTCTCAAGGCTTTTACCCTATTTAAGCAAAAGTCTATCTTGAGAGGAAATTTTCAGAGCTTTCTTTTGTGAACTCAGAGAGTTGGGAAATGTTAACCAGCAAGGGAAGTTTCCAAATGAGACACCATAGCCCAAAGCTCCCCTAGAGAATAGAGATGCATCTGGTGGGGCCTTGGAGAGGGGAGACGGTGCAAACTTCACCAGATTGGAAGGTGAGGAAAGAGACAACGATACACTTCTTTTTTCAACAAGATTATTCTTGGTGCCTCCTAACTTGAAGTTGTTTTCCCCCACAGCACACTCTCCCATAACCTGGTTGCAAGGGTCCACTGTGACTTTCACTTTGATTGCTGCAGCCATTCCAGCATCTAACTAAAGTCTCAACATCAACTGCAAAAACTGTGTCATCAGCCTGCGATGATGTTCCAAGTGAGACAACACTGGCCGCTGCCAGCAGTGAAGAAGGAGGGGGGATGTCTCCCATTGGAGCTCAGAGACACTTCAGAGGAAGCCAAAACATTCTCCATTCCTCCTAACTGCCCTCCGACTGAGGCTGCAGTGATGAAGGAATCAATGAACCAATCACCGGAGATGATGTATCCAAATAGGTTCTTTATTTCTCTTTCCTCTTGACCCTCACTGAATATCGCAAATTGGTTTTATTCACTGGAGCTCCTGCTTACAGTTACTGCCTGCCCACCATTTTGACTCCTCTTCCAATATCAACTGTATTAGTAAAAGTTTTAAATGTTAAAGACATTGTCTTGAGTTGTATTCTTCAGTAGACAGGCGAACATAAACTAGGGTTTAAAAAAGGTTTGGATAAGTTCTTGGAGGAGAAGCCAATTAACTGCTATTAATCAAGTTTACTTAGGGAATAGCCACTGCTATTACTGGCATCAGTAGCATGGGATCTTCTTAGTGTTTGGGTAATTGCCAGGTTCTTGTGGCCTCGTTTGGCCTCTGTTGGAAACAGGATGCCGGGCTAGATGGACACTTGTTCTGACCCAGCAAGGCAATTTCTTATGTTCTTAGGAGTAATATGATCATATTGCGAGACCCCTAAAATCAATCTAGGAGTTGCATTCTGTATCAACTGTAATGTTTGCAACAATGAGACAGGGAGGCCTAAATAGAGAGCATTAGAATTATCGTGATGAGAGAACTACAGTCTGCATTACAGTATGAAAATAAGATAGAGTTAAAAATGGGCTTAACTCAAAGACCCAACTCTAGTGAGTAACAGGCAGTTTAAGCAACTGCCCATATTTAAGGCTTCTTTGTGAGTTGTGAATCAAAAAGTACATCAAGATAAGACATGATAGTATTAGAATTGTAACCTGTCCTAATTTTAAATTAGGAAATATGCAAGAGATTTGGCACAAAATTGAAATGTTTAAAAGTGTGTATGCTGTTCATATATATAATTTTATTCTATTCATAGAGTCACACTAAGATATTTAAGGAAAAATCTTCACAGGGGACCATGAAATACATTTCAATTTAGTGCCAAACCTCTTCCATATTTCCTATTGGATTATTGGTTTGGCTTTCCACCTCCGTTGTTTGTGACTAATTTTAAATTAACCATATTTGTGGAAGAAAAGCAACAAATAACCAATAAAGCTTCTGAGATCCATATTCAGCTGCTGTGCGGCTCCATTAGCAGGATAAACTTATCCAGCTAACTTAGTCCATGTATTCAGTTGTGTGTCCATGCTGCTGAATATATCTGGCTATCTTAAAGTTTATGGGCCAACGTTTATGGGCCAACCAGAGTTACACCTATTCTTCTCCTATCACTTAGCTGGATAAATACTTAGGCTGATAAGTATTTATCTGGCAAAGTGAATACTGCTCACCACGGCCAAATATTTAAACCGTGCCACTTAGCCAAATAAGTTGGACCTTAACCAGCTAACTGGCACTGAATATCAGCCTCTCTGTTTTACTACGATTAAGAGCAGACTATATTCACTCGTTCAAGTGCTTACTGCTCGTAGACATTCATTCATAACTGAAGGAATCATCTGTACAATAGGCACACTATAAAGTAGCAAAAAAGAGAACACTGTCAGCATAAAACTGATAGAGTATCTTAGAAGAAGCAGCTGTCTTTGCAAGCCTAAACTGCCACCTTGACGGGTGAAGACTGCAGTCATGGCCCAGGTTGATGGTATAAAAGTGTCGTCGTGATGACCAGGGCCGCACGTTCTCAGTTGTTGCTCACAGGGGTGCAGTTTAGTGCCCCTCCCTCTAGTGCAGTTCTCCCACCTACCTAATAATTTCTCCCAAGTTAGGGGGCGGAGGCAAGGATAACTTAAACACAAGAAATGCAATGTACTTTGCAGTACTGCACAAACAAGCTATTTTATTAAAAGTAAACAAAAGTAGGTTCTCAGTGTGAGTAAATCCTTTTTTTTTTTTTTTTTTTTTTTACTTACTTAAATGATTACTGCTCTTTTTTCTTTCCTTACACAGGTACCAGTACTTCTACTTCTAAATATAATTCACAGATCAATACAGATTTCTCTACAGAACAACTAAAAGGATGCTATCAGATAAGTATTTACAGCTTTTTACTTTAACAGATAAAGTAACTTAGAGAGGGATTTTTTGTTTTACTAATAAGGCTTTTCTTTAAGGACTGTCTTTGTGCTTTTGTTATGTCTTTCAGGTTTAAGAATGGAACTCCCTTCAAGGCCATTGACTCCAGTAAGAATGTAATTTCTGTTTATTTTTCTCTCTTTTTGCTCTGTCTGTTCTTTCTCTCACTGCGTTAATATCTTTAGCTATTAAAGCTCAGGCCTGGCTATTTGTGGTGAAGTGTATACACTTATCTGTCTGGTTTCCCTCTCTCTCTCTTTCTCTCAGCTGCAGGAGCGCCAGATCTCTGAGGCTTCATCATCATCTTCTTCTTCTCTTCTTCTTTAACCTACTAACTCACTCTTTAATAAACCAAATAAAAGAAATTAACTTTCTGTCACCGAGTTTATGGATCTTCCACAAGCTACATCAATGAAGTTGCCTCAGTGTATGCATCCACAACGTCTTATTGTAATTGTATTTTCTCTAAAGAAATCAAAATATAATTAATCCAGCCCTGCTTCTCTGAGAAAGAACAGTTCTCTGCTTCCTTCACTCTTTCCTCAAGAACTGTGTTTATTGCTGTCAATTGTGTTCTTTCTTTCTTTCTTTTTGGCAATTATATTACCATTAGCAGTGTCAGACTCAGATTAGATATCTTCAGAAAGTCAGTGTCTTTTCTTTCTCTCTTTCTCTAAACAGCTACTCAGTCATAGGGTGATGTATTCTGGACATGGGGTGGTCAAATAACACTTTGTAGGGATATTTGTTTATTTGTTTTATTTATATTCCACTTTTCATTACTTCAAAGCAAATTATATTCAGGTACTGTAGTTATAGGTTATGCTTGAAGCTGCCTCTGTAGGGTGCTTTGACTCACAGCTCTATCCTCCCTCCTAAATAATATGTAGTTACAGGAGCTTTATGGAGCATGTAGTCATTCAAAGTGCGAGATTTAACACATCAGACACAGACACACCCTGTTAAATGCTGCTCTAATATCAGGGTGCAGCAGTAACTTATTCTTTAAATTATGCTCTCTTGGTCCTTACTTTGACATGAACACCGCCTTCATAACACTCATTCCCTCCACTTTCACACTCTGCCCATGTTAAGGCTGTTCTCTCTCATTTTTCAGTGTTTTTACACGTTTTGAAGGCCCGAGGAGCTGAGCACTACATCAGCAATCCTGCTTTAACAGTCTCTCTCTCTCTAGAATCTAAAACTGTCAGCAGCTTTGCTTAGCACTCTGGGATCCTTGCGATGACATCGTAGCATCGGGAGCACTATGGCTGCCTGACACTGCTTCACTCACACCAGCCCCTGAATCAGGTAAACCATTTTTTAAAAAATTTACTTTGGGTACCCCAAAGTAACATGTGAACCTTTAAAAGTGTGGCTGATAAGGCAGAGCCCTAGGAGCTCCAGAAATTAAAGGTTTCCATTAGAATGTAATGTTCTAAATGAATCTGCTGATACCATTCAATAGGGATGTGAATCGTTTTTTGACGATTTAAAATATCGTCCGATATATTTTAAATCGTCAAAAATCGTTAGGGCCACGATACAATACCAATTCCCCCGATTTATCGTAAAAAAATCGTAAATCGGGGGAAGGCGGAGGGCAGGAAAACCGGCACACTAAAACCCCCTAAAACCCACCCCCGACTCTTTAAATTAAATCCCCCCCCCCCCGAACCCCCCCCCCCCCAATGCTTTAAATAACCTGGGGATCCAGCGGTGGTCCAGAACGGCGGCAGTCCGGAACGGCCCCCTCAATTGAATCCTGTTGTCTTCAGCCGGCGCCATTTTGCAAAATGGCCACCGCAAAATGGCGGCGGCCATAGACAAAAACGATTCGACGCAGGAGGTCGTTCCGGACCCCCGCTGGACTTTTGGCAAGTCTTGTGGGGGTCGGGAGGCCCCCCCAAGCTGGCCAAAAGTTCCTGGGAGTCCAGCGGGGTTCAGGAAGCGATTTCTTGCCGTGAATCGTTTTCCGTACGGAAAATGGCGCCGGCAGGAGATCGACTGCAGGAGACCGCCGCTGAACGACCTCCTGCAGTCGATCTCCTGCCGGCGTCATTTTCCGTACGGAAAACGATTCGCGGCAAGAAATCGCTTCCTGAACCCCGCTGGACTCCCAGGAACTTTTGGCCAGCTTGGGGGGGCCTCCCGACCCCCACAAGACTTGCCAAAAGTCCAGCGGGTGTCCGGAACGACCTTCTGCGTTGAATCGTTTTTGTCTATGGCCGCTACCATTTTGCGGTGGCCATTTTGCAAAATGGCGCCGCCTGAAGACAACAGGATTCAATTGAGGGGGCTGTTCCGGACCGCCGCCGTTCTGGACCACCGCTGGATCCCCAGGTTATTTAAAGCATTGGGGGGGGGGGTTCGGGAGGGTGGGGGATTTAATTTAAAGGGTCGGGGGTGGGTTTTTGGGGGTTTTAGTGTGTCGGCTCACGATTTTAACGATTTTCACGATAGTTTACACACCCAAACGGCAACAATACGATTCCCTCCCCCTCCCAGCCGAAATCGATCGTTAAGACGATCGAGGACACGATTCACATCTCTACCATTCAGGTAGAAAAGACCAAAACCAATTAATAATTGGCAACCCAATTCCAAAGTCAGCTAGTCAATTTAACATAGAGCCCAGCGGCGGGTTCCCGATGAAGACCGGCCCGGGGATTCGTCGCCCAGGAGATACCACGTGGTCTGCCGAGCGTGACTCTGTCATGGCTGTGCTCGGCAAACCACGTGACTAGCGCAACTGGCCCACTGGGGGATGCCCGATCCCCTGATAAGGCCAATCCACCCCTGATAGAGCCTGATATTCAAAACTGCACTTACCCGGCTAAGCGGCACCATTGAATAACTGGCTATGGTCAGTGGGTGCCTCTTAGCTAGCTGACAGGGTCATTTTATCAAATTGTGATGTGCCGTTATCACGGCGGTAGTATTTAAATCAAGGGCAGGGGAGGAGTGTGGATGGGGTTTAGGTGGATTTAGGGCCTGGCAGCACTGTGGGCGATAATGTTTTACACATTATTGTCGGCAGCACCGCGGGAAATAACACCACCTTTTCCTGTGGCACTATGGGAGCAAAAATGTGCAGCATGGCCACACCATGGTGGGCGAAACCACACTGCCAACATGCAACCGGCTACACACTATCACCCCCCCCCCCCCCTTATTTTTCACCGGCCATCATTCCGTTATACTGATCATGAACTGATAAATCCCCCTGTCTTTTTTTAGCTGGACTAGTCAGGGGCGGGGCATGGGTAGATCGGGGAGGAGTCGAATTTGCCAGATGTAAGGGATCGCTCACTTGTTTCTTTGGCTGAAGCAGTGCTTTCTCCAATCATTGCTCACGCTGCCCCCGTTTTAATGTCATGGTGCCCGGCCTGAATGTGTGTGTGTGTGTGTGTGTGTGTGTGTGTTGTGCAGTGCAGTGCGGTCCTGAAGAGCAAGTCCGTGCTGCCTGGGCTGTGGATTTCCAGAAACTTCAAAGGGATAGTAACCTCTCAGATCAGAGCCCTTTTAGCCAGCTTAGGATAATCTTGTCCCTTTATACTCCATCACTATACTGAGAGGAAATGGAGTGCTTGAGGGTAATCATGAGTCCCTTACTCTGCCTCTGAAGACTCATGCAGCCGGATTTAACCTTGGCATTCGCTCCCGTGTGGCTCCTGTGAATGTGTTTGCTTACTTGTCTTAGCCCCTGAATAATAATTTCATCCATACACCATAAAACATCTATGCTCTTTTATGAAGTACTTCTGGGTTAGTTTCTAGCACTGTGGCAATAGTACAGTTTCTGAAAAGAATAATTCTCTACAACCAAAAGTACATCAATCTCCAGGAATTTTACTACATAATTCCTATTAGAAATTCCAGCAGTTTTAACAGTTATACCTGCCATAGAAGTTAAATCACTGAACTTAAGGGATAACATTCTAGGCATCTGCCTTCAGACATACAACACCAGCATCTGGGAATTGCTGCTTAAATCCAGCTAAACCATTTAGGATCATTCCGATGTCCACACACTATATTTTAATTACTGGGGTCAAAAAGCTCTATTTCAACAATTAAACATGGGGAAATGTATATTCAGACACAGACCGGATAGCAAAATTAGCTGGATAAACATATTTGGCTAATTTTGGAGACATATTCAACAGTGCAGCCACACCATTGAATATAGCCGGCTATCTTAGACCTGGATTCATCATTTTGCTATACATTTTACATGAACAGCGCCAGCAATAAAAAAAAAAAAAAAAAAAGGGGGGTGTGGTTAGGGTAATTTTCATGATACTGCAATGCATGCTATTTTACTGCAACACGGGTTAAATTGATTGGGGGGGGGGGAAGAGAAAAGATGTGTGGTGATTTGGAGTGAGGAAAGTTACACACAGATGAGATTTGTACATTCTACTCTCGACCTAGTTTGATAGCAGCTAGGTAGAGAGTGCATCAAACTAGTTGAATATAGCTGAGTAAGCCATTTAGATGGATAACTATTACATTATCCATCTAAAAAGGCTTTTGAATATGAACCTCGCAGTTTAAACTCTTTCAAAACCCAATGCCCAGCAATGCAGAGTTTCTCCCTGTCACACAGTCAAGCAGCAATAATTAATAATCCAGTACTGGCTTTAAAGGTTCTGCTCTCACCTGCATTACTGCATCCACCAGATTTATGTTAAGGTTTTGAATATGGACCTCTAAATGTCTATGAGAAGGGTAGTCTATTAAATTAATACACTAAACTCTACTAAGACACTGATGCTCCTTTCCTGCTCTTATGGTGCCTTGGGGTTGTTCATGCCACTGTTCTTGCTGCCATTTGTTCCTCTAAACCTCGGATAGAAAACCCCAATTTTGTAGTTCAAATTACTATTTATTGTTTCTCCCATTGACTTGAATGGGAAATAAATAACAAGAAAAATCATATAAATTTTTGAGCCCTGAATCGAACAAAGCAAATTACTGAATTAAATAAACCGAATGAAGAAAATGAGCTAAAAAAATATTTAGCTCATTTCCTCAGATCCCTAAAACTCCAATAGATTGATTCCTTTGTTAGTCTGACATAGGTCAAGAGACAAGGTTGTTTAAACAATAAAAAGTTTTAACACTTCATGGAAGATTAAAACTAATTGCAACAAAAACCCTCTTCTTTCAATCTACCAAATAAAACCTCACCAAATTATCTGCCTTAACCTACTTGTAAATATTGCTTTTAAGGGGACAGTGCTGTTGTTCCAACTGAAAATCATGGCATTCACTTTTTTAGGACTGCATGGACTTGACCTTGTCGCCTACATTTTCTGTACAAAATGCATAACAGCTTCTAAGACAATCCTTGTGCAAACCTAGAGCAGAGACACACACAGGAGGAAGCAATCAGGACTGCAGAAGTGAAGTTTAAGGTGGGTACAGATGTATTTTGAAAGGCTAAGTATTTGTCTTTAGTAACATAGGGATCAATGTACGAAAGAGCATTAAAGGAAATACATCATTAATGCATGTGTGCATTAGTCTGTATTAATAATGCAGGAATATGATGGGCTCAGGCATAAAAATGTTAATAAGCTGTATCACATGCAAATTTATGCTGAGAACTCAAGCAATTTATGTTAACCTGCTGGCAACACAAAACCTTGACACTATTACTAGGGCACCAAATAATATCTTAAGATCTGTTCAACTATTACAGAACCCGGCTGCAAGAATGCCCACAGGCCAATCCTGATATGATCACATCACTCCAGTTCTATTAAAGCTCTGCTGACTTCCAATTCAGTTTAGAATCCAATATAAAATTTTAACATTATTCCATAAAATAATAATGGCAGATTCTCTATGGCTACGATCAACTTTACCACACTCCAGCAAATCCTACGATTCGTCAACAAAGGTCTACTGGAAATTCTCGCAGATCATCAGACACACATTGGCGCAGTAAGGGATCGTGCTTTCTCCATAGCCAGTTCCATAATGTAGTATATGATGCACAAATATTTAAGAACCATAGCAGATAGGCCCTCAAAACCTGGCTATTTCAAAAAGCTTTTAATCAGGCAAACTGTTAAATACCATCAATTATCCAACTGAGACAAACTGTTCCTCTTCTTTCACTAACAGTATCAGAGAATATTAAGAAGGTATAGAATGTTTTGTACATCAATTCAAGATTTTAATTTATTTTTAATTTCTATTTTTTTCTGTTTTGTTGATGTTTTCTTCTTTAATACGAAATTATGTATTTTTCTATTTTGAACGGCTGCAATACCAGCGATCACGCAGTATGTAAATAATTTTAAAATAAATACATATACTACCCTTTCCTAGGCATGTGTTTAGGTCAGTGGAAGAAAATAATAACAATATATTGCATTTTCAAACCTATGTGCAGCATTTTCTTTGAAAAAAGTACACATAGAAAAAGGTTCATATTGTCTGCAGGTACTTTTTTGCTGGGGAATTTTCTTTTCCGAGAATTGGTATAAAACCTGTAGGTAAAAAGAGCATACAGACTTTGCATTGAATTATGTTAACCCTTCTATTAAGTATGTGCAGAGGCAACATTTTTGTTTCGGTTCATTAATTCATTTCATAGATAAAAATTCATTATTTCAATTGAAAAAAAAATCATGTGTTTCCTGTTAAAGTCAATAGGGAAAAAATGCAGCCTATTTTGGGCTCCAAAATTGGGGTTTTCTAATTAGTAAGATGGGAGAGTTAGAGTGTATAGCAGCAAATGATGAGATTGGCATAACTGGCATCACAGAGACTTGGTGGAAGGAGGATAACCAATGGGACAGTGCTATATCAGGGTACAAATTATATCGCAATGATAGAGAGGATCAACTTGGTGGGAGTCCAACAGGATAAAGATCATTCAAGAAACTAAATGCTCAGTAGAATCAATATGGGTAGAAATCCCATGTGTGTTGGGTAAGAGTATAGTGATAGGAGAGTATACTATCGTCCACCTGGACAAAATAGTCAGACAGATGATGAAATGCTAAGAGAAATCAGGGAAGCCATCCAATTTGGCAGTACAATAATAATGGGAGATTTCAATTACCCCAATATTGACTGGGTAAATGTAACATCAGGACTTCCTAGAGACATAAAGTTCCTGGATGTAATAAATGACTGCTTCATGGAACAATTGGTTCAGGAACCAACAAGAGAGGGAACTATTTTAGATTTAATTCTTAGTGGAACACAGGATTTGGTGAGAGAGGTAACGGTGGTGGGGCCACTTGGCAACAGTGCTCATAACATGATCAGATTTAAACTAATAACTGGAAGGGGGACAACAAGTAAATCTGTAGCTCTAACACTAAACTTTCAAAAGGGAAACTTTGATAAAATGAGGAAAATAGAAAAAAACTGAAAGGTGCAGCTGCAAAGGTTAAAAGTGTTCAACAGGCATGGACATTGTTTAAAAATATAATCCTAGAGGCGCAGTCCATATGTATTCCACAAATTATCAAAGGTGGAAGGAAGGCAAAACGATTACCGTCATGGTTAAAAGGTGAGGTGAAAAAGGCTATTTTAGCCAAAAAAACATCCTTCAAAAATTGGAAGAAGGATCCAAGAAGGATCCATCTGAAGAAAATAGGATAAAACATAAGCATTGTCAAGTTAAGTGTAAAACATTGATAAGACAGGCGAAGAGAGAATTTGAAATGAAGTTGGCCATAGAGGCAAAAAGTAAGAAATCTGTGAGGGAGTCGGTTGGACCATTAGATGACCGAGGGGTTAAAGGGGCTCTTAGGGAAGATAAGGCCTTTGCAGAAAGACTAAATGAATTCTTTGCTTCCATGTTTATTAATGAGGATGTTGGGAAGATACCAGTTCCGGAGATGGTTTTCAGGGGTGATGAATCAGACGAACTGAACCAAATCACTGTGAATCTGAAAAATGTAGTAGGCCAGTTTGACAAACTAAAGAGTAGCAAATCACCTAGACCGGATGGTATGCATCCTAGGGTACTGAAGGAACTCAAAAATGAAATTTCTGATATATTAGTTAAAATTTGTAATCTATCATTAAAATCATCCATTGTACCTGAAGACTGGAGGGTGGTCAATGTAACCCCAATATTTAAAAAAGGGTCCAGGGGAGATCCAGGTAACTATAGACCAGTGAGCCTGACTTCAGTGTCGGGAAAAATAGTGGAAACTATTCTCAAGATCAAAATTGTAGAGCATATAGAAAGACATGGTTTAATGGAACACAGTCAACAAGGATTTACTCAAGGGAAGTCTTGCCTAACAAATCTGCTTCATTTTTTTGAAGGGGTTAATAAACATGTGGATAAAGGTGAACCAGTAGACATAGTGTATTTGGATTTTCAGAAGGTATTTGACAAAGTTCCTCATGAGAGGCTTCTAAGAAAACTAAGAAGTCATGGGATAGGAGGCGATGTCCTTTCGTGGATTACAAACTGGTTAAAAGACAGGAAACAGAGAGTAGGATTAAATGGCCAATTTTCTCAGTGGAATAGGGTAAACAGTGGAGTGCCTCAGGGATCTGTACTTGGACCTGTGCTTTTCAATATATATATAAATGATCTGGAAAGGAATATGGCATGTGAGGTTATCAAATTTGCGGATGATACAAAATTATTCAGAGTAGTTAAATCACAAGCGGATTGTGAGATACATTAAAGGAGGAATTTGCAAGACTGGAAGATTGGGCATCCAAATGGCAGATGAAATTTAATGTGGACAAGTGCAAGGTGTTGCATATAGGGAAAAATAACCCTTGCTGTAGTTACAGGATGTTAGGTTCCATATTAAGAGCTACCACCTAGTAAAAAGATCTAGGCATCATAGTGGATAATACTTTAAAATCGACGGCTCAGTGTGCTGCAGCAGTCAAAAAAGCAGAATGTTAGGAATTATTAGGAAAGGAATGGTCAATATAACGGAAAATGTCATAATGCCTCTATATCACTCCATGGTGAGACCGCACCTTGAATACTGTGTACAATTCTGGTCGCCGCATCTCAAAAATGTAGTAGGCCAGATTTTCTCAGTGGAAAAGGGTAAACAGTGGAGTGCCTCAGGGATCTGGCTAACTGGGCTGGATATTTCACTTAGATGCAGTTCCAACACTGCTCTCTACATTAATGGTGGGGGTGGAAAGGAAATAGAACCAAATGGTTACTAAGAGCCAAGAGTAACAGATAAGTATGAGAAAAAAAAGTTTGAAGCTTGCTGGGCAGACTGGATGGGCCGTTTGGTCTTCTTCTGCCGTCATTTCTATGTTTCTATGTTTCTATATAGTTGCGATGGAGAAGGTACAGAGAAGGGCAACAAAAATGATAAAGGGGATGGAACAGCTCCGCTATGAGGAAAGGCTGAAGAGGATAGGGCTATTCAGCTTGGAGAAGAGAAGGCTGAGTGGGGATATGATAGAGGTCTTTAAGATCATGAGAGGTCTTGAACGAGTAAGAACATAAGAATTTGCCATGCTGGGTCAGACCAAGGGTCCATCAAGCCCAGCATCCTGTTTCCAACAGAGGCCAAAACCAGGCCACAAGAACCTGGCAATTACCCAAACACTAAGAAGAACCCATGCTACTGATGCAATTAATAGCAGTGGCTATTCCCTAAGTATAATTGATTAATAGCCATTAATGGATTTCTCCTCCAAGAAATTATCCAAACCTTTTTTGAACCAGCTACACTAACTGCACTAACCACATCCTCTGGCAATAAATTCCAGAGCTTTATTGTGCGTTGAGTGAAAAAGAATTTTCTCAGATTAGTCTTAAATGTGCTACTTGCTGACTTAGATGTGAATCGGTTATTTACACTTTCGAATAATAGAAGGACTAGGGGGCATACCATGAAGTTAGCAAGTAGAATATTTAAGACTAATCAGAGAAAATTCTTTTTCACTCAACGCACAATAAAGCTCTGGAATTTGTTGCCAGAGGATGTGGTTAGTGCAGTTAGTGTAGCTGGGTTCAAAGAAGGTTTGGATAAGTTCTTGGAGGAGAAGTCCATTAACGGCTATTAATCAAGTTTACTTAGGGATTAGCCACTGCTATTAATTGCATCAGTAGCATGGGATCTTCTTAGTGTTTGGGTAATTGCCAGGTTCTTGTGGTCTGGTTTGGCCTCTGTTGGAAACAGGATGCTGGGCTTGATGGACCCTTGGTCTGACCCAGCACGGCAATTTCTTATGTTCTTATGTTCCAATGGAATTTGTTGGTAGACATCATCAAAAGGGGGAAGAGCTCTCCAAGGCACTAAAACTGTATCAGAGTAGCACTAAAGGTAGCATGAATAACCCAAGGCACTGTAAAGGGGAAAAATGATTTTCCTAGGCATCTTGAGAGTAGCAAAGCAGCAGCAAGAGTGGCAAGAACACCCCAAGGCTGCAAAAAAGGACCAAAGCATACAAAAAACAGTGGCATGAACACCCCAAGGCAGGACAAGAGAGGCAAAGTTGCACCAAGAGTGGTATGAACAGCCCACAGAACCATGAAGGGTTGAAGAAAAAAACCCAAGGTACTGAAAGAGGGTTAAAGTAGCATTGAAAGTGACATGAAGACTCCAAAGTACTAGGAGAGTTGCAAAGTAGCCCCCCCACAGTGGCAAAAATAACCCAAGGCTCCAAAGTGCACCAATACTAGAGAAGTTATTAAAAAAAGGTGTTAAAAACTTTCAGTGGGAGGAAATCAGCATCACTTGATTATAGGTGCCAGCTACATGCTGTTTAAAAAAAAGTCTTGACCTTAATTGGTCTTCCTTCCTGTCTTTATCGCTGCATCTTCCCATCCTAGCTGCAGGGGGACTGAGAAAATGTGACATCACTGGTTGGTTGCTATGCTAACAGGAAAAAAAACCCCACCAATAAAATAGGGATGCACAGGGGTAAAAAATATTTCATTTTTTAAATTTTAGTATTGGGTGTTTTTTTTCCAGGAATTTCATTTCATGATTATTTCATTTTCTTTCATTTACAAAACAAATAAATATTAAAAAAAAAAAAAACAACCCAAAAATGTATTAAAAAAGAAATTGGGCCTCCGGTGGCCACCTGTCCCCCACCACTCGTCCTTCCCACCTGAGAAAATGCCGGGGCCAGGATCCTCCCCAGCCCCACTTACCCGGACCATGGGGGATCTGCGGATGAGGCCTAGGCCTAGGCCCAGGCTGAAGCCTCGGCTATGATTAGGCCCAGGCCACGTCCTTAGCCTAGCCCTATCACAAAGCCTAGGCTTTTCAAGGCCTGGTCCTGATATCTCGACCAGATTTAATGCTGGGACCTATACCAGATGCCAAGGCCTCAGCCCTTGGCCTAGGACAAGGCTCAGGACCAGATCTGATGCTGGGTCCTGGCTTGTGCCTAGGACACGGCCTGATGCCAGGGGTTTGGCCCAGGCTCACGACTGATGAGGGGGCCCAGACCAGAGGCCCAGGTCCAACACAGGGGCCTCGGCCCAGACCCAAGTCTGATGAAGGGGCCTTGGTCTAGACTGAGTCCTGGGCCCAGGTCCAATAACTGGGCCCAGTCAGGAGGCCATCCAGACAGGGCCCTAATGTTGGGCCTGGGTCCCCGACCAAGGCACTGGCTTTGGGACCTGGTCTCCAAACCAGGCACCAGCGCCAGGTCTCGGTCTGGTCCTTGGTCTAGGTCAAGACCTATGCTTTGGGACCCAGTCTCCAGGCTGGAATCTAGTAGCAAGCCTTGTTCCAGGCTGAGGTTCCAGCATCGGGACCTGGTCTCTGGACTGGGCTCTAGCATTGGGTCGGGCCCCATCCTTGATCTAGGCTAAGGCACTGGCATCTGGATCTTGCCTCCTGGTTCTGCCTTGTCATCGTGCCTGCACCTGATCTGCCACAAAAATGTTTGGGTTCTTGGCTGAGGCCCCGGTGTCATGCCCTGGCCTAGGCCGAGACCCTGGCATCTTGCTTGTGCCTAGGACACGGCCCCTGTATTGGTCCTTGGCCTATGTTTAGGTGAGGTGTCTCTCTTGGGCACAGGCCGAGGTCCCTGCTTGGGGCCTCAGCCTATTCCCTATATAAGGCCCCAGCCTCAGGCCATACCTAGGCCCGATGGATGACTTTTTTTTGGTTTTGTTTTGTTTACAAATCAAAATGTGAAAACCAACAAAATTTTGTCAGAATTTCAATCATTTTGTTTGAGAATAAATTGAAACAAAATAGGAAATATTTCCTATTTCATTTCTCCCAAATACACATCTCTACGACTATAATGTGACACAAAAATGAATGAACACTAACATTTTTGTCATTTTCCTGTGTGCCTTCCATACATTTCAGGGAGCCATGATAAAGTAAAAATTGCCTTGTTATATTTTAACCATTCATTTCTAATAAATGTATGCCCTGTCCTCTTTCTACTGGCTATGAGAATCTGATGAGGTACATCTCAGATTATTGATGGCATTAAAGGAGTTATTGACAGTACTCTCACAGCTCTGTTCAGATTATCACTTCAAACAGGAAATATGTTAATAAACTGGAAGTGGAATTGATAAAGTAAAAAGCAGAAAAGGAATTCAAGAAAGAAAATGATAAGCAGAGAGGATCCCTAGTGGTAAGGAAGTGAGGAGAAACCTGGGAATTGACTGGGCTCTGTGGTGTTGTACCAGGAGGGAAGTGGGGCAGGCTAAATGGGTCTGATGCTCCTTGTCTGTTATATTCTGTAGGACTGAAAGGTTGTAGCATAACATGCAGCTCTCTCCTTTCACTCTTTTGAGAGCACAGGCAAAGAGGAAGGTTGTAAGGATGAAAAACAGAACAGGGAAAAGAAGCATGACCAAATGATACTTTAGGTCATGGGGTAGTCAGACTGATCTGATAAATAACTGGCTAAATCAAAACTCCACTCAAACCCACCCAATTCAAATGTACAAAAAACCAAGTTGGATGGCGTTATGGGTGTGGTTTCTGGTGGTCAAGGGCTTAGTTTGGGGCAGGGCATGGCAGGGCTACATTCATTCTATGGGAGTGAGAGGAGCATGGTCAGTGTTGGTGGGATGTGGGTAGGACATGGTGTGGCCTAGACCAGATGTGAATGTTGATTGTCTGACGTCAATTTTGATGGATGATATATCTGTTCTACTACTTGCCTGCATGCAACTAAGGCACTGGTTTTATACAGTGAGGATGACCTTCCTTCTAAATTAATTAAATTAATTAATCAATTAATTTAATTAAGGGAACATATATAGCCTGTGCTTTCCAAGACTTAATCAATGTGGATTACAATAAAAACATACAAAATATAACATGAGAAACATTTCAAAACAAGATAAAACTGGAACAACGATCAAAATTAGAACACCCCTAATTATAAGCTTGTTTGAAGAAAAAAGCCTTCAATTTTTTCCCTAAATTGTAAATAGTCCTTTTCTCCTCTAAGATCAACAGATAATGTATTCCATAACCATGGACCAGTAAAAGAAAATAGCCTGTGTCTTATTTAATTATTTATAGAATTTATTTGCAATGGCTTACAAAGATGATAAATAAATAAACATATTCAAATATAATACTATTTAAATTAAAACAAACACAAAGCACAGTAAAAGAGCAGTAGAAAAAAGAGGCCTGAGTTCCTGGAAAGCTTGTTCAAATAAGTAGGTCTTTAATGCTTAGTTGAAAACGCTCTTAGATGATTCTGTACGAGTTCCAGGGTCTTTGGTCTGCCACAGAGAACTCTCAGTTTTGCGTGATCTCTGGTCTAGCGATTTTTACCGAAGGAACTTCCAGCAAATTTGTATCCATAGAGCACAGTTGATGTTTTGGTTTGTATACTCCGAGTGTGGGTGTCAGTCAAGGGTTTGTTGCTTGAAATTTTGTAATCCTTAAAATTTGGGACAGCAAGTAAACTTAGATTAGAAGATCGCAGATTATGGTCTGTTTTATAACAAGCTATTAATTAATTGAATCCATTTGGGGCCTCACTGTATACTATTTTATGAATAAATGCTAACATTTTAAATGTACTCCTGGAGGGCATTTTATAATTGGCGTGGACATGTGCAGTTTAAAGGCCATCTTCTCCCCTATCTGCAGGGATTGGTCATCAAGGGCTATCATTTCCCTGATGCTTCTCGTTACTATTTTAGATTCTGCATGCCTCTTGCCCCAGGACAGTGCTGCAGAACACTACTCTATTTCTTCTGTGATGAGTCATCACTTCAGATGCATGCCTGGCGCCTGCTGCCTGACTACTAGAAGGAGTACAAGGGATAAACTTGGGGAAAAGTCTTACCTTTTCAACCCCCTTTGCTCTTGTTTTACTTGGAGTGACAGAAGGGGCTCTCAGGCTACTACTGCCACCATCTCCTGATGCCAGTGCTAGCGGATGCTGCTTCTGCAAGTGATACTGCATATCAGTGTTTGTCAGATGCCCCACTTGCTTCCCTTGACTGATATACTAACTGTAGTGAATACACTGTGCATAACGCAGATCTTTCCTCATTTAAAATGACTGCAGATCTAGGATTTCTTTTATGATTATATCCTTGGAGGGTAATGCTGGCACTGGAATTAGATGAGGTAGAGGATGAACTCTGAGGATAAATGAAGGGACATCACTCACGCTCGCCCGCTCTCCCGCGCATTTTTCTGTATCAGCCTGACAGTGAGTATGTTAGACCACTGCAGCACAGAGCAAAAGCAGCCCTCTATCTCGTACCCCATTGTCCTTTCCAGTGCTCACAATGTCCTCCTCTTTATTTTATGCCTACCTATCAGCATTTTATCTCCCAATCTCAGCCCTCTTTGCAGTCCTTCTGTCCCCTTCTCTCTCTCTCTAATTTCCTCCCCTTTCCCCCCAATTCTCATTTCTTCCCCAGGCTCCAGTTCCCTCTCGGTCTTGTACCCACTCTCTAGTCCCCTACTTCCACCTCTTGGTACGCTATCCCTCTCAGTTCCACCAGTTCCTTCTCTCCTTTCCTCTCTTTCCTCATTCTGAGTCTTATCCCTCTAACCTGGATCCTCTCTCCCACTTAATTGCCCCCATTTTTAGTCCTCCCTCCCTCTCCCTGCTGCCCACCCATTTACAATCTCCCTCTGCTTGCAGGTTTTCTGCTCTGTGCTCCCAAAACCCAATCTTCCTCCTCCTCCCCTCCCCCCATGGGGCTTTATATCCAGCTCTATTTTGGGTCCCCAGTGGCCAGCAGGAATCACAGTTGATAGCACATCACCTTCCTCTGCTGCACGGGACCGGTCTCCCAGCTCAAGCTGTGAGATCCCATGGCTCGTCATGTGACACTGACTCATTATGGTAGAGGAAACTGATGTGCTATCGAGTGTCACTCTTCCTGCCAGCCGGCACGGCGGGAGGATGGATAGAGGCAGCCAGCTTTTGGGGAGGCTTAGCCACCAAAAGCCTCATCTTATATTGGCCACCTATGATCACTGCTGCGGCCTAGCCTCTGGCTGACCAGCCCGACAGATGAATACTGGCAGTTTCACCCCTAACCAAAGCCCGGCCCTATACGGTGGGGCAGAAGCAACTGCTGTTGCCATTAAGAGGATCAATATTTCTACCTTTCCTCCATTCCAAAAATTATGTATATTACTTTTAATAGTAGTCTGCCAAAGATAAGTTACTTTGATAAAATAAATAAAATAGACTTTCAACTTGCCTGTGTGCAATTGTCAGGCCCTATTGGCTCCGGGAACTGGTTAAAAAAATCATCTTTATACCCATCTTTACTGTAAATACTGGAGGCTGCATCTAGGCACTACTACTAGAGGGCATTCAGTGCTAGCTGTGCCCTTGCTCCCTGTCACAGTAGAAAGGAGCTTGTACTGTTTAGTTACTGGTTAATGTGTACATGTTCTACAGAGCAAAGTCAAGGAGAAAAGAAGACCAATTACAGTGCAAGAATCATATGCAGCAACATAAGTCGTTGCAGTCAAATTTGCGTTGTGTTTTAAAACATGTTAGCCTTTTAGGCACTCAGTAGATCATTGATATCACAAGGGGCTTAGCTTGCTTTGTAAACCCACCCCCCCCCCCTCCAATGAGCAAGAGCACGCGCAAAACATTTTTCCTTTGCAGCACCCGTAACTTGTAATAGTTGGGGCCGATTCAGGTTAGAGAGACATGCATGAGGTAAAAGAGTTTTGACATGTGTCAAAACATTACTGTTTCTGGAGGCTTCTGGCTAAGAGAAGAGACTATACTGATTTGTGGATGTAAAATGTTATGTTCTAATTTTGTTTTTAGTTTGTGCTTTTAGTGTTTACTAAGTATGTTCTTTGTGATCAACACTGAAACAAATTTAAAATTGGAAGTTGCAGAATACAAGTATTTTAAATAAAATAAAAAAATAAATATGCTCTTTACGGGGGGAGGAGTAGCCTAGTAGTTAAAGCAGCAGGGTAAGAACCAGGGAAACCAGGGTTTAAAATCCCACTGCTGCTCCTTGTGACCCTGGGCAAGTCACTTCACCCCATTGCCTGAGCTTAGAGTTTAATTTATTAACACGCCAATACAGAAAAACATGCGGGAGAGCTGGCGAGCGCCCGCTCTCCCGGCGCACGCACAGGCCACTCTCCTGGGCGCGCGATTCAGGAGGGTGGCCTATGCAAATTAGGGCCCACAGTAAAAGGATGCGCTAGGGACACTAGCGCGTCCCTAGTGCCTCCTTTTTGACAGGAGCGGTGGCTGTCAACGGGTTTGACAGCCGGCGCTCAATTTTTCCGGCGTCGGTTCTCAAACCCGCTGACAGCCACGGGTTCGGAAAACAGACACCGGCATAATTGAGCGTCCGTCTTCCGACCCACGGGCCGATTTAAAAATTTTTAATTTTTTAAATTTTAAATTTTTTTTTACTTTTGGGGTCTCCAACTTAATATCGCTATGATATTAAGTTGGAGGGTGTACAGAAAAGCAGTTTTTCGATGCTGGCCAAAATTAACACCAGCCTTTGGGCAGGCGTTAATTTCTGAAAGTAAAATGTGCGGCTTGGCTGCAAATTTTACTTTCTGTATCGCATGGGAATAACTAACAGGGCCATCAACATGCATTTGCATGTTGCGGGCGCTATTAGTTTCGGGGGGTTGGACGCACGTTTTCGACACGCTATTACCCCTTACTGTATAAGGGGTAAAGCTAGTGCGTCGAAAACGCGCGTCCAAACCTGGGCTAACAGTGCGCGCCACAGGAGCGTACTGTACTGTATCAGCCTGTAAGTATTTTTCACATAGACACTAATAGGCCAATATTTAAAGCTATACAGCTTTGTTAAATAGCCGGATAAGACTTATCAGGCTAATTTACATGGGATATTTAGCAACAAGGCAATGGCACTGAATATACACGAATAAGTATTAAAGTTATCTGGATAAGCTTGTCTGGGTTATTTTAGATCTGCTATAGGCCACGTCTAACTTATCTGGTAAACATAACTGGATAAGGCTGAATATCGCTACTTATCTGGCTAACCACTAGATTTATCATTTTGCTATAAAATTGCGAAAAATAGCACTTGTGATTTAAAAAAAAAAAGGTGCATGGTAATTTTCCTGATACAGCATAGCTATTTTAGCTCAATATGTGTTAAATTTATTCCATGGCTGCTTCTGGTGAGAGAGAGAGAGACAGATAGACAGACTCTTTATAATGCTCTCATTTAAGTAAACTATTTATACACCTGGAAGAGGGGCAACTGGTAACTCAGGGTGAGGTTTTGGTAGTGGCCTAGGTTTTGGGGGGTAAATTTAAATGCACAGTCAGAGGTACAAACAGCACAATAGATATCAGTGAAGATGTGTGATTTGGAATGATGAAAGGTACACAAAGATGAGATTTGTACATTGTACTCTCGACCTAGCTTGATAGCAGCTAGGTACAGAGTGCATCAAGCTAGGTTGAGAGTACATTGTGCAAATCTCATCTTTTTTTACCTTTCCTCATTCCAAATCACATAAAATCTTCACTACTGCCTACTGCGCTGTTCGTACCTCTGACTGTGCATGTAAAACTGCTCCCCAGAACCTAGCTCACCACCAAAACCTCACCTTGAGTTCAGAATGGCCTCTCTTACAGTGGTATAAAAAGTTGACTAATTTGTGTTCCTCCCTAGAGGCATATTCTCTCTCTCCCTACCCAAAACACAATTTGCAATACATTTTCAGGCATAACACCCAGGAAAAAAAGGTATAGTTATTTCTGGCATTAAATCCCACAATAGCATGCGTTAGCTATCGCACACAATGTTGAGCATTTTCATTTACTCCTCCTACTTGACTACATTTTTAAAATTTGTGGTATAGCCAGATATTCAGCAGCAGTCTCTTAGCTGGATAAGTTTGACTTATCCAGCTAAGCAGCATTTGCATATCTACCCCTCTGAGAGAAAAGCCTTAGTAAATCAAACCCTTAGATTGAAAGCCCTCTGGGGACAGGGAAATGCTAACAGTATCTGAGTGTAATCTGTATTAATGTGTCATGAAAGGTAGAATATATAGATTTTAAAAAATTACTAGAATCAATACACAGATTTTCAGCAGCATAGGGGCAGAAATCGGGCCTCAAGTCTCTGTACACCTCATCACTTCAATGCGGTAGAGGCAGAAGATATTTGTGGATGCTTGGACAACAATAATAATAATTTGCAAATACTATTATTTTAAAAAATTTAAAGATGGATGATGGCTTCTTCACTCATAAGTTTTCCTTGGATTCCTCCCTGTCTTGTGGGCTTGCAAAAGAAGCATTGCTTAGTTTAAATACGATGCTTGTTATTTCTTTTGGAAAATGTCTAGATGTGTTATTTGTTTTCTAATGTAAGAATTTTCTTGCTTTTTTCAGTTAAAATGGGAAAAATAACTATCTAACTAAATAAATAAAAGGGATGGTTGGCTTTACTATGACCCAGCTCTGATTCCAATTCTGTTATCCAGTTTGGACTGTTACCAGCTTAGCTGATTTGAATAGTATTTGATTCAAGAAAGTTTCAGAAATACCAATTTGCATAAATGACCGAGATTCGATGTGATTCCAATGTGGGTTAAAGGTCACTTGATTCCTCAGCTGAAGAGTTGAAAACAAAATTTGGGAGGCAGTTTTTAAAACTGGGCAGACAGGTGCAAAGTCCACTGATACTTTGATCTGCAAATTTTGCTCCAGTTCTGAGAAGAAAAGTATATGTGGACTTTTCCTTTGAAAATAGTCCAAAGAAGGAGACACATGCACCTGCTTTTTCTGTAGATAATTTTTCCAGCAAAAAGAAAAACTATGTGCGTTGATGCATCCTTTGCTTGATCCCTCACTGGGAATGCCTCCATGGAAATGCATTGTGGGTAAATCACATGGATGAATTACTTTTTTTTTTTTTTTGTCTTTTCCCAAATCCTTTTCCCAAATCCCAAATGCTAAATTATGCTCATGCGACATGTGATTTAATCTGAACTGGTCTGTGTATGCCAAATCTGAGTGCAAAGAGTGGCCAATGTATTATAACTGAAGTCAGTGGCATAAAATTACTTTATGATGGTAACCTTATAGAAATCTGTATGTGCAGCACAGATACCAGTATTTGAAAATTATGCCTGCACGATTTCTGCAGGTTTGGTGACACTGAAGATCCATTAGGTCAAGATATAGTGGTGAGACAATATCAGGAAACTCCACAGCACATGCCTATATTTTTTTTTTTGGGGGGGGGGGGTTGAAATGGAAAGTTGCAATGCTCTTATTCTGCTACTTTTGCAAGATGCCAAAATGCAAAATTGAAACAGAGTTTGGAAAGGATTCACAAATCAAGGCTTTTTGAGGATGTTGGCAGGTCCTTGCGAATAGACTGCATCAGTATATAATAATGATCATGAAGGGCTGGTCCAGTGGCCCGGTGGCAAGTGCTGCTCTCGGCCATTAACCTTGCCAGGCGCACGTGTGCCAAATTTTAAGCGGGTGCGCGCAAATCCTGCTTCTACCGTGCAAATCGGAGGATTTTAAAAGGGGCGTACACTAATGCCATTCCCAGTTTCACCAGTTCATCTCCAGTTCACCCAGTTAAGAGAGAGGTCGTCCAGGTTTTATAGCCTTCATCCAAGGTTTTATAGCCTTCATTGCCCCAGTTAGCCCTGACCCTTTAAACCTCGCAGATCTGCCTAGCATTCTTTCTTTTTTAACTAGATTGGCATCCATGCAACAAGGGGCCTCAGCACGAGCCGGGTCATGACACTGTTTACGCCACATCTTATGTTCACTCACCGAAACACCCATGCCAGGCCCAGACCTTAGCCACGCCCACTCGTTATTTAAAACCTTTGAGATGTGCGCGCTGCGGGAGATATGCGCATATCTCGGTGGCTTTCAAAATCCGCTCAGCGTGCGCGAGCCCAACTTCTTCACGCATCCCCTAATTAATGCGTGCGACGGGCTTTTGTGATTTACCTCTTAGGGTGCACATTAGCCGAGGAATTGGAGTTTTGTGCCTCCTAGCCTAGGAGGCACACAGGGAGGGGGGAGAGATGGGGTGGAGAAATATGAAAATAGGGGATGCCCTTTGGGTAATTGCAAATGAAGACACATGGTTACTGTAGTCAAATAAAGGATGATGACGATTGACCTGGGAACCCAAGAGAAACTGCCAGCCCCCCGAAAAGGTAAAGGTAATGAAAGTGAAAATTTTGCTTTATTTCATAATTTAGTTTTAATAAAATTGCTGAGATCCTGGTATTCAGTGGGCCAGGCGGCTGGCAGGCAGAGTTAAGCGGGCGTGTCTGAATATTCAGCTGCATTTATCCGTTCTTACAAATGTGGCCGAATATCTGGAGAAATCTGAGAGAGGGCATGCCGTTCCACTCAGATGCACTCCTGCTACTTATGTGGATCATCTTATTCGCTCAGATTCAGCCAGATAAACTCACCACGCTGTCAGCCCTGCCCCCAATTTTCGTCCACGCCGCAATATTGTGCATACAGATACCTGGACAAAAGGAGCGATTTATGAAAGTAAAAGCCAATTTCAACTACATAGATCTTCAGAATATCAGCCTCTTAAGATTTCAGGAAGTCTAGCCATTGCTAGCATTCTGTCTGATATGGGCTAGTTTATTGTAAATATGTATTTTAAAACCAGTTTCCATTACACGGCAACGTTTACCCCAGTAGCAGTGCATTCTATTTCGTTAGCTGAAATGCAATTATAATGCAATTTTATGTTCCATTTTTGATCAGTGATGCAAAGTTAGGAAATCTCTATCATGCTTTTGAATCTAGATCTAAAAACATTCTGTCAATATTAGCTGCCATGAGCAAACTCATCCCCACCCCCCAAATAAAACCAAAACCATTCATTGTAAGCTTGCTCCAGAACGTTAATATTTATCATTGCTCCAAATCTGTTTATTGTGCATGCCTGTGTCCTTCCCGTGAGGCTTCTGTCACTTTTAGATCCAGGAAACAGCCAAGACTGCAGCTTAACACAAGACAAATAGCCACCTCAGGCCTCACCTCACACTTAGTCATATTTTGTTATTCTGAACGGCTTGATGTTAAAACATGTCACCAAGAGTCTTCCAGTGTGTGGAATACTTATACATTTGTTCTGCATTCAACACTTTTTTTTTTTTTTAGCATATTTTTTGATCAATTGAGTTTTGCACTGTGCTACTGAAGTGCATATCAAAAGTTCCTGACAGCTGAAGATCATAAATTCTTCCTTGTAGTTTTGCCAAGGAAAGCAATCTATTTTTCAACTATAGTATACACTCTATTACTGGTATAGTGACAATGATTTCATACTTTCCAATGTGGTTTTTTTTTTTCCATCGCCAGAGTTTTCCTAAGGTCATTTGAAAGAGAAAAGAATTGTACGACGCTGGTAATATTCTCCTGCCCTGGGAAGTCAAAGAACTGCATGAGGTTGGTCAGTGCCATTTTGCTTGATAGAGCTAGAGGGCCAGAAGGGTGCCATCTCTTTCCTCCTGCCCAGGGCCGGTGGAAGCACTAGGCGACCTAGGCCTGGGCCTACGGTGCCGAGCATTGGGGGGTGCCGAGTAGTGGTATTCCGAGGGGAGGTCAGGGGGAGCCAATGCGGCCACCGGTGGACCTCATCCCACTGGCGGCTGAGCAGTGAACTACCGCTGTGTTGTGCTGTGCTGTGCTGTGCTGTGTGCCGGACCACACAGCGGGAAGATCGGCAGGGCCGTGGTGGGGCTCGCAATACCACGGCCCAAAGAAAAAGGTTGCGTCCAAACCTGCAGGTGCTCCTCCTCCTTCCTGCCAGCGCGGCCCCAGAAGAAAACGTTGCCGGAGCCGCGCGAGCAGGAAGGAGGAGCAGGAGCAGCATCATCATCAGCTGCGTGTAGAGGAGGAGCAGCGTTTATAGTCATCCGCGAATCTCAAGTTGCAGCGGGCTGAGAAGAGGAGGAGGCCTGGTAGCAGGGCCGCCGCCGCGGATCCCACATTGCGGGCGGCCCGAGAAGATCAGGACTGCTGCAGAGCCCATCCTGTGGCGACCCGTGAAGAGGAGGCCCAGAGGCAAGAGAGAGGCTGAGGGCCTGTAGAGTGATTGTGTATGTATGAGATGAGTTGAGAGATTGTGTGTGGGAGTGAGGACCTGAATGTTTGCAGACACAGCATGTGAGAACCTGTGTGTGTGTGTGTGTGTGTGTGTGTGTGTGTGTGTGTGTGTGAGAGAGAGAGACAGCATGTGAGAGTGAGAGCCTGTGCTTGAGCAAGGCAGCATGTGGGAGTGAGAGAGAGCCTGTGTGTGTGCGAGTCAGACAGCATGTTCTGTTTGAGGGAAGAAGATAGATGGAGGGAAAAGAAATAGAAAAAAAGATAATATAAAAGAAATTGGCAAAAAAATAAGAAAGGGAAGGTGGAACAAAAAAGCCTGTGACCAACCAATTAGAAAACTAAGATCAGACAGCAAAGGTAAAAAAAAATAAAAATTACTTTTTACTGATTGGCACAAGTAATCTTTGGTAAAGTGCAAGAGTAGCACTTTCTCTATGTGGATCTCACAATGTACGAGATCAGCATGGAGGAAGTGGAAACCCACAGGGCCTGCACAGAGGAGGCAGCAGAATGGGCTTCAGTGCCAATAGCAGCAATCAGCGCCTCCCCAATAGCCATGTGGCATCAGTGACAGTGGCAGCAGAGGAATGAGAGAGGCTCCGAGGTTGCTGGCAAAAGAAAGAGAGGAGGTCTGCCTTTAGTGTGTACATGTGTATGAATGGGAGTCTGCCTGGGGGTGTATGTGTGTGAATGCATGGGTGCCTGCCTGAGGGTGTGTCTGTGTATGAGAATATATGGGTGTCTTCCTGGGGTTTGTATGTGTGAGAATAGATGCCGGCCTGTGTGTGGTGTATATGTGTATGAGAATGAATTGGTGCCTGCCTCGGGGGGTGTGTGTGTGTGTGTGTGTGTGAGAATGAATGTGTGCATGTCTGGGGGATGGGGAGGGAGTGGTATGAAAATGAATGGGAGCCTGCCTGGGAGTCAGGGTGTGTGTGTGTGTGTGTGTGTGTGTGTGTGTGTGTGTGTGTGTGTGTGTGAGAATGACTGGGAGCTTGCTTGGGTGTGTGTATTTGTGTGTATGTGAGGGAGCCAGTGAGAGTGAGAGCATGAGTGTGTATGAGAAAATAAGGGGAGTAAGAGTTTGTGTGGGTGTGTGTGTGTGTGGAGGGGGAGAGGGTGTCTTAGGCCTGAGAGTGTGTCAGTGTCTGTGAGAGCAAGAAGTTATGGTGGGTATAAGAACATAAGAAATTGCCATGCTGGGTCAGACCAAGGGTCCATCAAGCCCAGTATCCTGTTTCCAACAGAGGCCAAAACCAGGCCACAAGAACCTGGCAATTACCCAAACACTAAGAAGAACCCATGCTACTGATGCAATTAATAGCAGTGGCTATTCCCTAAGTATAATTGATTAATAGCCATTAATGGACTTCTCCTCCAAGAACTTATCCAAACCTTTTTTGAACCCAGCTACACTAACTACCTTCTCTGGCAACAAATTACAGAGCTTTATTGTGCGTTGAGTGAAAAAGAATGTTCTCCGATTAGTCTTAAATGTGTTACTTGCTAACTTCATGGAATGCCCCCTAGTCCTTCTATTATTCGAAAGTGTAAATAACCGAGTCACATCTACTCGTTCAAGACCTCTCATGATCTTAAAGACCTCTATCATATCCCCCCTCAGCCGTCTCTTCTCCAAGCTGAACAGCCCTAACCTCTTCAGCCTTTCCTCATAGGGGAGCTGTTCCATCCCCTTTATCATGAATGTGTATGTATGTGACAGTGTATGTGTGAGAGAGAGAGGATAACCTCCTAATCCTCGACAATATCAGGGTGACTGGAAATCAAGAGCTCCCACGTATGGGTAGCAGGGGCTTTTTAAAATCCTTATTAGTTTTAATTATTGGGTGTTATTTGATATGTGCTGTTTTAAATATTTTATTGGTGTTTGGGAAATTGTAAAAAATGTATATGATTTTAATTAATAGAAATTCTATTTATCAGTAGTTTTAAAATATTCTTTTATTAGTATGGTTTTACTATTATAACTGATGCTTTATGTTTCTTGATTTTATTTATTTTATGAGGAATGGTGGTTCTGTTTTCCATTGTTAATACACAGAGTCTGGCTTCTTGGTGTTTCCATTTCAGTTTTTGTCTAGTTTGTGCTCCTTTATTTTGTATTCTGTATTTGGTGAGGGTCTGTCTCTGCATTCTGTGTGTGACCATGATAAGAGATTCTGCTAGCATGTAGTGTCTGTATAGGGATCTATAGCAATCAGGTTTGTTTTGTTTCCTCAGTAGGTGGTGTATTGGTATTCTAGGACCCAGTGTAATATTTACCCTTGCTTATTCACATGTAGGGTTATTGTTGTTTGAGTCCTTGGTGTTATTACTGTTATGTTATGATGGGATTGCAATATAGATTTTGAGTGTCTTTTTTGCGGGGTTTTGTGTTGGTTCACAATGTGTCTGACAGTGAAAGGTGTTTGTGCTGCTGTTACTGTGAGGTGACACCAGAATTTGAAAATATCTTTTAGTATGATGAGCTGTAAGGGAAACATCCAAGCTCCATTGTTTGGGGGAATTTCAGTGGATGCACAGAGTTACAGAACTGGAGGTGCAGGATTTGTATTGACATTCTGTCCCTTCCTATATATTCCAGACTTCACTCTCATAGCCATATAGAATTAGTTGAATGAGGCTATCAAATAATTTTATAGTGTGAAACTGGCCAGCTTTTTTAAATTACGCAGAAGACCCTTTGGACTTTTTTATTAACACTTTTATTATATAACCAGTTTTAAAGCAGGATCCATGCTATAGAGGTGGGTGTGATGAAGAAATGTCATTTTGGCTCCCCCCAAAAAAAAATTCTTCTGTCTAGAGACGCCACTGATTTTCTGTGACCTTAAGCATTCGTACAAGAAGGATTAAGGGGGGATGCTGGAGAGGCACACAAATACATTGGCCCCGGGTGCCAGAGACCCTTGGTGCGCCATTGAGTGCGAGCCATATGGGGCCGTAAGCGGTGGCAAAGAAGAGTGGAGATTTGGTGGGCCACGAGCAGTGCCCAACCTGCTCGTGACCCAGAAAACCACACAGTCAGTTGACGTGATCGAGATTGAGGTAGGAGTCGGGGCCGAAACCGGGGGGGGAGCGGTGCGACCCGGGGGGGGGGGGGGGGGGGGGGGGGGCCAGCAAGGCAGAAGGCTCACCTAGGGCGCCAAATCCACTTCCACAGGCCCTGCTCCTGCCCCATTCACCAGCTTCACACTAACTGATGGAATAGGCAGGGGGCTCTTAGACTTCAGAGGATGGAGGGAGACCAGGATCTTCATTTGACCTGGGGTTAGCCTTCTTTACACAGTGGAGGTATGGGCTGAAGAGACCACCATAATTGTCACTTGAAGGGGAGGGGGGCTAAGAGGGCCATTTTGTCATTTAGGATCTTTGCCCTATGGAGGCCTTTCTGTTCACCCGAGGTGGAATGGAGTCTCTCAGTCTCCATATTATCCAGCGGTGGCTAACACACAAAGTTAACTACACCACCCATGGTTTACTTAAATGTTAACATTTACATGCAGAGTTAATGAAAATTGCATGGGTTAATCAATTTTTGGTAACCCTTTTGTGAATCATAATGAGCTGCTTTACAAGAATTTGCTTGTGATGCAGCATATTACCATTTTTTGTTCATTAAAGCATTTGTGAGGGTGTTAAGGGGAACACAAGCTTTTGTGCATTGCTGTTAACATGGGTGTTTAACATGTGTTAATATATTAACACGCTTTAGTAAATAAGCCATTAAAGTGAGCTAGCTGCCTTCCAAGGCTTACTTCTCTCTGTTAATATACTTTTGTTCTGTTCTGCCCTCTGTTCCCTGATTGGCCCAGCAGGAACCAGCCTGGATTGGTTGGAATATTTTTTCCCCCTCTCCTTGCTGTGTTTCTGGCTGGTTTATTCTTTGCGCTAGTGTGATCCCAACAGGTTATGAAATGCAACACCAGCCTCCGTGTAATGCTTTTAAACTCTTGCAAATATCGTGAACTGTCTTCACTGCCCTATTTCTCCTTGATGGACTTGTGGCTTGTTGAAGTACTGCGTTATCTCAGCTAGCAAAAGATAAGCATTGCACTGAATCTCTGAAGCTAGTTTCCAGTCCTTAGTACAGGGATAGTATGGTCATGCATTAGGGTGCTCAAGATCCACAAACAGGCCACGTTCTCAGGATATCCACAATGATTATGCATGAGATAGATTTGCATATAACAGAAGTAGTGCATACAAATCTATCTCATGCATATTCGTTATGGATATCCTGAAAACCTGGCCTGTTTGTGGCTCTCGAGGACCGGGGTTGGCTACCCCTGCCTTAGTAGTTAGCTTCATACCAACAGGAAACCTTAATAGGATCCCTGGTCAATATCAGCTGTTCAGTCCTTGGCCAGGAACATGAATTAGTGTCAGTACAGAAAGAGAGAGTACAAATCCTACAGATAACATAAAATAAAAAATCCCTATTACTAGCTTAATGTGTCTCTGATGATTACATTTATTTATCAGTCCAGGAAAAGACCTATATTTGTTGTCATTTATTTCCTGTACTCTCAAATTGCTTCACTGGGGAATCTGTGAAGGATATTATTTGCCTTTTCCATCATGTGGCCTTAGTGGAAGATGATTTTATAATCATGCATCTGATTTAAATAAACTACCACATCGAAATGTTTAAGAATAATGGAACCGAATTAGGGGGCAGTATTCAAAGGGATTTCTATTGTTAAACGGGCATACAAACCTCCCTCTCCCCTTTGCTAGTTATCCTTCCTCATTGCCTGCACAATCATTCATGCCCTTCACAATGCATTACACTTTTACCTGGATGAAGAAAGGGGGCAGGGATTGATGGGGGGACTCAAAGTATTGCATACTTCATACCTGCTGTCATGCAGGTAGAAAGTACAAAGTTACTTTGGTACCCAAATTGTGGTGCTGGGTAGGTTGTGAGGAATTTCCCTTTGAAAATGAGCGTGTAATACCAGCAGGACTGCAAGTTCCTTCATCAGTTTCAAAATTGCCCTCTCACTTTTCGGAGTAGTGTCATAATAATGAATATTGCGTATTGTAATGTTTATATGATTCTTTCATTATATGCTGATCAATATTATATTTCCAAATATTGTTTCTGATCTTGTTTTCTGAAAAAGTCAGCCTCATATCCCTCATGCTTCCTACTTCTACCATAAACCAACTCCTGCAACACAAGAGACTCCCATCCCCCTTCTCCTGCCTCATCTCCAGTTACCAAAGATCTTTGCCTAGGAGCTCAAGTTTGAAATGCAACAATTGTAAGTAGAATTTACCTGTACAATAAATCATTTCAAACTTAAAGAATCTTTGTATTGAGGACTGATTGGAGAGAAAGTTTAGCTGCCTGAATAGGAAAAAGGGCTTTAGCAATAAAAACTTGGATTACTAGAATAACAGGCACTCAGAAAACAAATTTAACAAGCACATTAAAATACAAAAAAAATGTAACTTATGAATGGTAATAAAAAAAAAAAAGTTCCAAAATAGTGATCATGCTGTTAGGGGTGGTTTGGAGGATCTGGCTGTGGGCTAGGGCATTATTATCACAGCCCATTTGCTATGGAACTGCCTCTCCTTGCAGATCTGGTTTGGATAGAATTTCCATTTCTTTAATATGGGGCTTTAATATGGGGCTCCATATTCAAACACATTTAGCCAGATAACTAAGAAATTATCCGGCTAAATAAAACTGTGGCCACTTATTGGGCTAAATTCTAGCCACATAACTATTTAGCTGGCTAGAATTTGGCCGGATACGTTAGGCTCAGTTCAGAGGTGTTCCAGGGAGAATCTGAATTAGCCAGAAGTTATCCGGCTAACCCTGACATTTAGAGTTAGCTGGATCACTTACAGGCAGATACAGTACAGTGCGCTCCAGTGGAGCGCACTGTTAACCCGCAATTGGATGTGCGTTTTCGACGCGCTAGCGTTACCCCCTTATTCAGTAAGGAGTCAAAAACGCACGTCCAACCCACCCGAACCTAATAGCACCCGCAACATGCAAATGCATGTTGATGGCCCTATTAGGTATTCCCGCGCAATTCAGAAAGGAAAATGTGCAGCCAAGCTGCACATTTTACTTTCAGAAATTAGCGCCTACCCAAAGGTAGGCGCTAATTTCTCCGGGCACCGGGAAAGTGCACAGAAAAGCAGTAAAAATTGCTTTTCTGTGCACCCTCTGACTTAATATCATGGCGATATTAATGTCTGAGGTCCAGGCTCGTGGGTTGAAAACCGGACGCTCAATTTTGCCGGCGTCCGGTTTCCGAACCCGTGGCTGTCAGCGGGTTTGAGAACCGATGCTGGCAAAATTGAGCGTCGACTGTCAAACCCGCTGACAGCTGCCGCTCCTGTCCAAAAAGAGGCGCTAGGGACGCGCTAGTATCCATAGCGCCTCTTTTTACCTATTTTTACCGCCGACCCTAATTTGAATACTGAATCGCGCACAGGAGAGTGGCCTGTGCGTGCGCTGGGAGAGGGAGCATTCACCCGCTCTCCCGCGAAATTTACTGTATCGGCCCGTTAGGCAGCTAACTCTAGTTAACCCATACACCTGTTCTAAAATTAGCCAGCTAAACGTTTCTGGATAATTTTAGGATATCCAGGTATAGTTTTGTTGTTGTTGTCTTAATTATATTTAATGCTTTTTTTTTTTTTAACTGACATTTTGTGTTCTTCATGGTTTCTGTTCAGTCTTGAGGCCTGTGTGGGTGTGAAAGTGGAAGCAGAAGTGACTAGGTGCAGGTTAGGTTTCAGTAGTGTATGCTTGTGAAAGTGAGATCAGGGATGAATAGGGTGAAGGGTAAATCTATGATCAAGAGTTTTACATGCAAACATATCTTTCTTAATCAATATGAATATAACAAATATCACACTATAATGCCCATGGATTCATGTACACATAGATCACCAAAGCCCATAGAACTAAACAGAAAACAACTGAGAAAAGGAAAATATGACACAAGGTTTTCTTTATTCCAATGACTCTGCAGGGGGAAAGGGATTATTCCAGCATGCCAGCCATCTACATGATGTGCAAAAAATCTGCTCTTTCCTTGCCTTTTCCATCTTGAGTCTGAGGATGTCATTATCTAAATAAGAAAGTATAAAATCAGAAGACTGTTAAACCTTTATGAAACATTAAACTACAATTGCTACACTACAGATATGGAATATCAGTTATATCAGCTCCTAGAATCAGATGAAGGTAGAGCAAGAGGCAGAGAATGACAATTGATATGATAATGCCACAGCATCATGGTAAAGTATAGCATACTGTTAACTCTGTACTAGTAAACATTAGAATCTAAGGAAAAGAGTTTTGCGCGCCGGGCCTATTTTCAAAAGGCCCGGCGACGCGCATAAAGCCCCAGGAGGTGTGTAAGTCCCGGGGCTTGCAAAAAGAGGAGGGGGCGGGGCGAGGGCATGGCCAGAGGCTTCTGACACGGCGGCCATTTTGCGCCTGCCTCCAGGCAGGGGCAAAAGGTGAAATAAAGATTTTGGGGGAGTTAGAGTAGGGCTGGGGGGGGGAAAGGTTAGGGGAAGGGGTGGGAAGGTTAGGATAGGGGGAAGGGAACGGGGGAAGACAGCGCAGCTCGGTGCACGCAAGGTGCACAATTGTGCACCCCCTTGTGCGCGCCGATCCTGAATTTTATAACTTGCGCACGCAAGTTATAAAATTGGGTGTACATATGCACGCGCCAGGTAGTGCGCGCACATGTTATAAAATCTACCCCTAAATGAGCAGCTTCCCTTCCTAGAAAATGCTGGTATATGGCCAGCAAAGATGAAACCAGAAGAGAATAACCATGATCTCAAGAAACTCAATAAAGCACATAAAATTACCTTAAAACCAGACACCCTCCTCCCCACTGGCCTGGCTTCCTGTGGCAAAATTTTCAAAATTCTGCAGCTATTAAATTTGAATAATTTTGCATATATTTGCAATTCAAATATATGCTTTTAGCTTTATAAAAATAGTCTTTTTCTGACATTTCTGTGCCCAGTTAATTTGGCTCTTTATTAGAGGAAAAAATTAATTTTAGTGATTGGGGATAGGGAGGAAGCAGAGTAAGGGATCTGAGAATGGATGAGAGGAGATTGCAGAGGAAGGGAATTAAGAAGGAATCTTAGGCAGGAGGGTTAGAGCGATAAGGGATGGAAGAAGACAGAGGTAGAGAGAGGAAAGGATGACAAATTGAGAATGGGAACGAAAGGGAATGGGAAGAAAGGAGGGAGGGGAGAGATGGAGGAGGGAGAAATAAGTAATGGGGATTGGGTGGAAGAGGAGGAGGAAAGAGAGAGGACTAGGGATGAAGGTGGAGGAGAAGGAGAAGGAAGGAAGCCCCAGTCCCCCCAGTCACATTGCCATCCACTTTCCATATCCAAAGACCCTCTGATCCCTCATTCTCACTCTTTCACTTCTTCCCTCATACCTGATCACCTTACCCATCCTGGTTCTCCTCCCTTCTCCATCAAAAGCCCTGGTTTCCCCCCCCCAGTGCTTCACTAACCCTGTTCACTTCTGCCCGGATTCCATCCCTCTCTTCCTCCACCTGTGATCGCCAGTTTACTCCTCTTTCCCCCCCCCCCCCCAATTCACGCCCTCCCTTCCCAGTTGACTCTGTTCCTCCCTCCCTCCTCTCCTCTCTGATTGGCCCTTTCTTCCCCTAATCCCCAGTTCATTCTGACCCTCCCTTCCTCCACCCCAGTCCCCTATTGGTTCATTCCCTCCCTCCCCTCCATCCTCAGTTCAATCTGTCCTTCCTCCCCCCTGCAATCCCAAGTTCACTCCCTCCCTCCCCTGCTCCATCCCTAGTTCAGTCTATCCCTCCCTCCCTTCCCCTCCCTTCTCCTCTGTCCCTAGTTTACTCTGTCCCTCTCTACTTCCCAGACCCCACTAGGTTTACCAAAACAAATCGGAAGGCGGTCCCACGTAGCCAAGGCAAAAACAAAGGGACCACTTTATGCCGTGGAAAGATTTTATTAAAGAGCCCGACTCCAGCCGAGTTTCGTCAATCAAGGTTGCATCAGGGGCTCAAATCACAGTTGATGATTACATATTCTATGTAGTAGAAAACTATGGCAAACAAGGACTCATCCCACTGCTCATTGTTCTTTTGGTAAAACAAGGTATCGAGGGCAACAGCATTAACATCCAGAGCTCCTGGAGAAGGCCACTGATTGGTGAGATGGGCAGTTAACTCTTTCCTTGACCTTAAGTCATTATTCTTTAGCATAGTCCTCCCTCCAGCTGTGAAATATTCTGATGATGCTACCTCCTATGGATATAGAACTGCTGTGATTTGAGCCCCTGATGCAGGCTTGATTGGCGAAACTCGGCCGGAGTCGGGCTCTTTAATAAAATCTTTCCATGGCGTAAGGTTGTCCCTTTGTTTGTTTTTGCCCACTAGGTTTACTCCATCCTCACTCCGTGATCCCTAATTCACTCCATTTCTCCTCCATGATCTCCGTATCAAGCCATTCCCTGCTGTTCCATGGTGAATTTAAGGCAGGAGTTCAAACTTTTTAACCAACCAGCAGGATAGAAGAACCCCTCGTGGCACATTTTAAAGAGCTTAATCATGACTTCAATAATATAAGGTGGACAATATTGGAAATAGTGAATTCTCATTGGAGAGAGGGCGACAGGGTTAAACGCCTGAGACAATGTGAGCAAAAATGTATCTACTAACTGCAGTCAGTTACTCCACATGGCCTCAACAAGGAAATTGAGTGGTTCAATTTTATGTGATTTTTCTGTCAAATCATGACATGTCAGGCATCAGGTGAGATCAGTGAATCTGATATAAATCAGACTCGTTTTCGTTTGGGATTCATCTTCATGTTGAAGCAGAAAATGGTGGCAGGTCTGGTAAGCAAGATGGTCCCACATCACTTTTTGATATACGGGATGTGCATTGTGTAAATGTATGTGTTATGTGAGGCTTTATTGCATAGAAAACTAAAACAGTTTTAATTCACAGAATTATATAGAGAGGGACCCCCTACTGAATTTGAGAAATTTGTCTTGACAAAAAATCCGGAGATTTCCCGTAGCAGCACCCCGCCAATCACTCTGAGGAACGCTGGGCTGAGCGAGTCAATTTGAGAAGTCCCTGAAGCAGCGGCTCGCAAAACGTGTACACATCAGACTTGGACTCTTGACTCTGGAACATAAGGGAAGTACCACTTTTTGACATTTAAGAAAAAGTTTGAAAACTCCAAAAAATTGTTGCAAAACTGAACTATTGGACCGATGATTAAAAAGGACCCATAATGGTGCAAACACAAGTCTATGCTTGTTAAACCATGGGTGTTATGAAGGTCCCACATTTATATATAAATTGTAATGAAATACTATTATGAAATGCTGAAAGCACCAATAGTATAAAGAAATAAGTATTTGTGATACAAGTGTTTTTTGTTAAGTTAGCTTCCATCGTTGTTCCACGGCGTGGAATTTAAAAAGCACACGAGTATGTGTGTATCTCCCCGTACATGCACAAAACTTATTTTTTTGCTAAAAAGTGATGGGACATGGGCTTGGTCTCAAAGAAATCTGTGCATAAGTATTTACAAGCACAAGCGTGTGCAGGGGTCCCCTACCGCATCACTTTACTTCTGCTATGGATGGCGTGTAAGTCCAGGAACAAAAGAATCAGGGCTAGTCAGCAAAGTTATAAAGGTAGAGGCTAACAGGGTAAAAGGAAGGCTAATTAACTAGCAGGGTTAGGAAGTCCTATCCTTTACCTGGGCTAACTGGGGAATGAACTGAGGAAACTGGCAATTAAGTTGGTGTGCGTGATACTTAAATTCCCCCACTTACACAGTAGAGGCGGTATTTGTGCACTCATGCGGACATCCATATAAAATCATGCACTCATGTATGTGCATGCAGCCTCTTTTATACCATGTGCACATATACGCGTGTATGTTATAAAATGACTGTGTCCATTGGCGTAAGCCGGCATATACTAGCTGAATGTGGGTGGGAAAGAGGAGGATTTCTAACCACCTATATTTAAGAAGTAAAAAGATCATTTTAACCACATAAACCTTTAGAAAATCTACTTCGGTCCTTGTCCCTTCACATAATCACTTCAGAAAAGGCCTACAACATAAAATGAAGTATAATTTGCAACATAGGGTCATGCATTTATCCAAGAAAGGATACCAGATAAGTGTTCATAGAATGAGAGAAAAGGACAACTTGTATACATTCATCATTCATATAGGCCAATGTTTCCTTCAGGTGTACTTCTGCAGCCATGGAGCTGCCTTCCTATCCTGATGCTGATTCTTCCTTTACTGGAAAGGGAAACTGACTTTACCAATACCCAACATCAACATGAGGGTGTTGACATTATGTGTGTCTCTCTGAATATAAAAACAAAAATTAGCTTATTATCATATTTTAACATCCCAGATGATAATATAATTTTAAAAAGGCATCCGGTATCACCGGGCTCTGCATATGTATGGCTGGCTTCACAAAGTACATCTGGCATGGTGGAGGGCCTCGATTCTGGTGGGATCCTCACCCCCAGCTGGCAATTAGAAGGAAGTCCTATGTGGTAGCATGGCAGACTGCAACAAAACTGATGAGGTCCCCACTCATAACAGCAGGAGGAGAAGGGGACTCGTGGTAGTACATCAATGTTGACGGGGTCCCTACCCCCTCCCCCCCCCCCCCCCCCATCAGTAGCAAAAGAGAGACTACCATATGGCAAAGGGTTGTAGTGCTGGCAGGGTCCCCAACCCCTGTCAGCAGAAGAAGAAGGAGAAGAGACAAAGGAAGGAGAGAAAAGAAGGGACAGGGTTATGGGAGGAGGGGAAGGTAGTGTGCATGTGTGAGGAAGGAAGGGGGGAGGAGGATGGGAGGGGAAGACGAGAGGATGGGAAGGAAGTGTGAGTGAGCAGGGGAGGGAAATGGAGAGTGGATGGGAGAGTCACAAGGAGAAGGGAAAGGTTGTGAATGAGGATGGGAAGAGAAGAGTGTGAGTGAGAGAGGAAAAGAGAGGAATGGAGGAAAGGGGTGAGAAGAGAGGTAAGTAGAGAGAGAGCACAAGTAAATGGGGAAAGTGAGTGAGAGAGAGAGTTGCCACAATTGTATTACCCTGATACTCACTCACACTCTCCCACATACACCCCCCTCACACAATCACACAACCCGCACTCAGAGATCCTCACTCCCTCCCTCCATTCACATCCACACTCACAGAGACACATGGTTCCACACACCCTCACTTAGAGACACATCCTATCCCAATTCACACACAAACACACATATTAGGAGATACAGTCACAGATATACACATACAAGCGACCCTCCCCCAATACTCTCTGCTCACTGAGATGCATTTTCCACTCACACAGACAAACACACACTCATTCTGCCCCAGGGAAAGGGAAGAGGGTGAGAGGACAGGAAGGGAGTGTGAATGAGGAGATGGAAACGGAGCTTGGAGAAGAGAGCAAGTGAGAGGAAAGGAGGGGAGAGAGGCTGAGGAGTGAGAGGAAAGGGGTTTGAAAGAGGAGGGAAGCAGAGAGAGTATGTGTATGGGGGGGGGGGGGAAATAGGAGAGAGAGCACCACAAGGAGACCACCTTGCCATTTACTCTCCTTCTCCACAAACCCACCCACCCACAAATAAATCCCTTCCACTCACAGAGAATCACATCCATATGTCACAATCAAGGCCACACCCATGCTCCCCACTCTCAAAAACATACACATACACACAACCCCAATGCCCTTTACTCTCTGAGACACACCCATACACTTAGTCACCCTCACAACATACTAAGTACTAGGTTTGGCTGTGTAAGGAGCCTTCTATTATTAGAGAGGGGGGGGGGGCTTCATTGTATAAGAACGAGGAGCTGGGAGCTTACATTATGAGGTTTGCAAATAGTACATATAAATGAGGTGGTCCTGGTGACTGAAATATGACGAAGCATTTTTTTTACCTTTTGCTCTTAGTCTGAGTGGATATCACAGTTGGAACATGCTTATTGCTCAGTGCGCTTTCTCAGCGCAATTCCATCTATTTCTGAAGTCAGGATAATGAGGGTCATTCATACTGTATTAAATTGGATAAAGAGGCCAGATACCTGCATCTAGCTGTACCAAAGGCCAAACACGGCCAATCCAACACGGATTCCAGCCCCCACCCTTTCACACAATGTCTGATGCTGCCATTCCTATCCCCATGCTCTGGCAAGAGGGGCGGGGGTGATATCATTGTGCAAAACTATGCTGCGGGGGGAGGCCCATTCATTGCAGTACATTTTTCCCATCATTAGTAGAAACAGAGATGACTGAGTGAGCCAGTGACGTAAGGCCTATTTTTAGGTTGCTTCCCAACTTCCCCTGCCATCGGATTCTTTTTGGTGGCCGAGCTCTCTTCAGTTGAGATCAAGTCACATCGGATCCTTGACAACTCCTGTGAATACGCTACCGAGGATATTTGCTGTTTTACCTAAGGCCTTTTTGTCTTGGCCAACCCATAATGAGCTTGAGAGAAGAGCTGCTATGACATTCAAAACCTGCAGCAACCCTTCAGTAGGTACAGAGCTAGGCCCAAGCTCAAAGTCTTTATTGTGCATGTTTTTATCCACCTTCTGCCAATGGCTCTGATCCTTCTGCCATGATCCACATGTGCAGCTTCCCTTTGTTCTTAGCAACTTCTTCTAAACCTCCCCCCCCCCCCCCCAAAAAAAAAAACCAAAAAAAAACCTCTCAGCTCTCTGACATCACCACTCCTCTAAACTGACAGAGCTAACAGTAAAATCCTGCTGGCAGGGTTAATATACCCAGCACCCACCCTCTCTCTCTCCTCCTGCATACAAGGTTGTGTATGGAGGAATCTGAATTTATTCCTGGGTCCTAGTTATCATGGCTAGTTTTAGGAATAGACAACATACACTATTGCCTAGGGTGCCAAATTCTGAAGCACTCAAAAACAGGGACTGCTCCACTGCTCTTTCATTTCCACAGGTGAAATTCCTAACCACCATTAATCTGCCTAAGGGTGCCATAATCTTAAATCTGGCCATGGTCCTAGTATCTTCCTCTTTCTAGTCCCCTAAATTCCTGGGATACATGTTAACCTCATTTTTAATTTTGTCTTAATACACTTTCTGAAATGGGGCAATATTTGGCCAGTTTGCCGCCTACCAGAAGGAAGACCACTAGTAGCTCCTGAGCAAAACCAGTTAAGGAAGCTTTAAATATTGCTCTTCTTTTCCTGAAGTGGACAAAGAGGTGAGAAAAATGAACCTTTGGCTGCCAAGCTTCCCTCAATCAAAATGTTTATTTAGTTATTTAAAATTACTTCTAGCCCATGCTCTCCAAAGTTTGGGGGGGGGGAGGGGGGTAACAACATTACACACATAAATCAAATACATAGTGGGGTAGATTTTCAAAGGGGTACGCGTGTACCCCCCGAAAACCTACCCCAAACTACCCCTGCGCGCGCCGAGCCTATTTTGTATAGTCTCGGCGGCGCGCACAAGTCCCGGGGCTTGCATGGAGAGGCGTGCCGGGGGGCGTGGCGGTCGTGACGCGGCGTTTCGGGGGCGGCACCGCAAGCGTGGTACTCTTGTTCGCGCGTGCGCAGATTTATAAAATCTGCCTCCTAATGAACAATCAAGACCAATAAGAAAATAACATTAAATAGGAATCTGCTTATTATGTTTCATGTCTGTTAAATAAAGTGTTTTACAAACATAGAAGGAACGAAGACCTGAAATGATCGTAAAGCTAGCTAAGAGCGGTAATGGTGCTTTTACAGAGGGGGTTGGCAGTCGGCTGTGCATAAGGAAAAGGCAAGCTTAGATAAATGTGTTTTTAACGCCTTCTTGAATTCTTTGATGTCAGTGAGTGTGTGTGACTGCTGTGGCAGAGTGTTCCAGAAGGATGGACCAGCGAGAGAAAAAAGCTCTTTCATGTGCGCATGACAGTCTTGCTGCTTGAATCAAAGGAATTTCAATAGAGACTGAGGCTGAGAGAAGTATCCTTGCAGGGACATAGAATTGGAGTATACTGGTGGTCCAAGGGAATGTAACATGGTATAGTAAATTGTGCACAAGTGTAGCAAGCTACTATAAACCAGGTTACTGTCCCCATGAGCTTATGATGTGTTGGAGCCTCACAATGTGGACCGAGCTGCATCTGGATCTTAGTAATGTGTTTTGGATGTGTCAAAAAGGGGTTTTCAACTCTGCAGAGACTGCAAGCCGCTGCAGCCTAAGTGAATGTATATAAAAATACATCAAAAAACCCCTGTATGCTCTCTTGTGAATGACAAATGTTCTGCAAGAACCAGCATTCATCACTCACAGTGTTAACAAGTAGAAAAAAGGTTATACTGTTTAGCATTCCCAGAAAACAGCACTACATAGCCAGCAGAGGAAAACGTCAAAGGAATGCTGGGAGACCATTTAAGGAAGAAAAAGCACAAATTGGTTGGCTGTGTCTAAGGGGCAGGGATGACCAGGAGTTAGAGCCAGGAGCCAGGAAGAGAGGAGTGTATCTGGCAGCTCTGCAATCTGTTCTTCTACTGAAGAACTAATTATCAAGAAGGAGCGATAGAAGTCTGTGCTCTGAGGAAATAGAGAGAGTCAGACAGCTGTTCTTGCTTCATAACTGAGCTGCATGTGAAGTCCCAAAGGAGGACAGAGGAGCCAGGAGCTGAAAGACTGAGAGACTTCCTTTCCCGAAATATCCAGGCCCAGGAGCACATGACTGGATCACCCTCCTAAAAGACTGATTTTAGTAATGTAAACTTTGCACAGAGAGTATCTTAGCAGAGGAGGGAGAAGGTTTATTTCCTTGCCTTTTGTCACAAATTCAGTATCTCATCTTAACTGCCTCACCCTTTCAGCTGAGTCGAGCATAAACTCTGACTGGCAGGTACAAACACATGAGATAGGGCAGGGACAGAGAAACTGATGGACCGTGCTCTTTATGTAAGAGATTAAAACCAGGACTTCTTTCTGTTTAGTACCAAGTAAACAATTTAGGGAAGCTCCCCAGGAGAGAGAGAGACTTTTCACACACTGCAGTGCTTATCTATATGGTTTGTCATCTAACCAGTTCCACCATCAACAGGGACTTCTTCGTTTTCTTTCTTGTTTTTCTTTCCACACAATTTTGTGTTTGGAACAGGGTGCACCCTTTACAAACTGGTGACATTGGGATAGATCTGTTTTCCCCCCTCCATTTTTTTGAGTACTCAGGAGTAAAGACAATTTTTGAAAGCTGTGTACTTCACTGTCCCCCCGTCCCCCCACCGACCTTTCTCTATTGGCGTTCTTTATTTTATTTTTTTTTACTATCCATATGAGTATGTTGGTTGTCCTGGCTAACAGTCCATTCCAGTGTTATTTCTGCATTGCTTAATTTAAAATAAGAAAACTGCCATGGCTGTACTTTTCCTTTTTATGTTCTGGTTGGATTTATTGTCTACTTACACAATACTAGTAAAAGGATTAATTACTGTTTTATTCTGATGTGATGATTTTATCTGATCTGTGAGAGACTGTTTAGGACGGGCACAGGATTGTAATATCAGGGTGACGCTATCTCATCCCCCATCCAAAGATAAATCATATTAGTAAATATAATCTGTCATGTGGTACTTCCCACCCCAAGCATAGGGGTAATTCATATTTCAGACCAAGGGGGGTGGGGGGGGGGGGCACACAAGTAATGCTCATTTATACAATATTTTATGGGAAGCCAATGTAGGGCCTGAAGGGATGGAATGATATGCTCATGCCTTAGCAAACCTTTAAGTAGTCTTGCCACAGAAATTTGGTTTGATGGTAACCGTTTAATAATAGTGTATGAAGATATATGTAGGGAGAATTGCATTAATCAAGTTATATAAGTATTAGTAATCGTAATACTATTCTGAAATGATGTAAAATAAAGGGTGTATCATTGTCTTAACATGAGTCTGCATGGACAGAGCTGAGTCAAACTGAACACCGAGGCTATGGGCAGCACTAACAATGGGAATAGAGCGAGCATCAAATTGAAGTGAGAGTGGTACCTCACATGGTGATATCTGGCCTAATAACCTCGGGGTACATATTCAAACGACATTTAAGCAGATAATGGGAAAGTTATCTGTCTAAATGACTTAGCCGCATATTTAAAAGGCTTATCCAGCTAAATTCTAGCCAGCTAGAGTTTAGCCAGGTAAGTTGAGGGCATTCCTGGGGCAGGAGGTAGACATTTCAGGGAGGAGCAAGTTGCTGGTTAACTTAACAGGCAGGTCTAAAGTTAATCGGATACTACATATCCAGCTAACTCTAACTTATCTAGATATATTCAGTGCCTTGGCTACACTACTGAATATCCCAGTTAAAACCAGATATGTGTATCCGGCTAACTTGACTAGCCACTCAGCAGTTGAATATTTACCCTTTGACTTCTCTTTTACCAAGTCCGAGTGCTAGCCTATTATGTGTAAGCCATGCTTTGATGGATGAGAGACAGAGGGAAACAAATTGAGTGGTTAATGACCAGGATTTTGTGATAGTAAAAGAGCTGGATATGGTCTGCATAGACTCTGTAGGAAAGACCCAAAGTGGAGAGAAGATGACAGAGGGGGCAAGACACCATATGGTGTGGGCGGGGCATGGGCATTTCAGGGCATAAACCAGAGATGTGTACATAAATATTTATGCACTCCAGCACGCGCTGAGGTCGCCTGCCGCATAACTTTGCTTCTGCTATGGATGGCATGTAAGTTACAAATTAAAGAAAACTGGGCAGATTTGTGGTGTCTTAAGGGTCGGAGCTAACTGGGGGGAGTGAAGGTTATTAAACTAGGGGGAGTTTGGAGGAACGCTCTCGTAACTGGGCGACTCGGGGATGAACTGGTAGAACTGGGAATGGTGTCGGCGCACGCCCCTTTTAAAATCCCCCGATTTACGCAGTAGAAGCAGGATTTGCACGCACATGCGCGCACCCAATTAAACTTCAGTGCACATGTGCGCGCGACAAGACTATTTTATAACATGCACACATATGCATGCGTATGTTATGAAATGGCCGTGTCCCTGAGCGTGGGCCATCGTACGTGCGCAAATGTGCACCCGCGCGCTGGTTTGAAAGTTACCGTCTATAGGTGGCCGTGCTTTTCACACTATCAGAATAAATAACATCAGCTTCCCTGATGTTTGACGGCCTTGAGCACGAGAAACTGTTGAAAATGCAAAAGCACAACTGAGCACAGCCAGCTCTACGACCTTGAAATCAATTGGTTTTCCTGAGCTTCCATGGGGTCTAATGTTAATCTGTTCTATGGTTTAAAAAATGACATTATAAAAAATTGGCTGCTGAGCAACCACATTATTGTTTTGTGTTGTATAGGGTCATAGCTTGGATTTCTAATGTGCAGCAGATAAAAGTCATACAAGAACTCAAAAAGCTCAATGCAGGAGAATGACTATTGATACGGAGACATATGGTCTAACGGTTACTGCAATGTTTGTATTTAAAGGACTGTGCATTGCTGGAAACGTTTCTTACTGTTTCTGCCTTGGGCCCAGACCATGCTGTGGTGGAATGAGTTCAGCAGAATGATTCAGAGCTCAATTATTCTATTATCGTAATAGGACAAAGTGATCACATGGTTGGCATTGCGGTTTACTTCTTTGTGTTTCTGATCACACATCCAAACAAAATTACAATTACCGGTCGCGCGATAGGTTCTTCTTGTTCTTCTTTTTGGTTGCTAAGGTTTGATTAGATAATTTTTTTTTTGCTATTTTTGAAATTTAAAAAATTGTTTTGCAGTTGTAAGGGCGAAGAAACAAGTCAGATAAATAGCTTGTGAGAGTGAGTCACGAGAGTTTTCCTGTAACCGTTCTGAGAAAAAAACATACTGTAAAGAGCAGCAGCAAATGATTCCTTCCTTCATTCGAGGTTTATGCATTAGCTGAAACTCCTCTGCTTTCTGCAGACTTTCCTATGGATGATAGCAAACAATGACAGATAAAGAATAATGGGCCCATCTGGTCTGTCCAGTTGACCTTCGTTCTGCTTCTCTACCTCTTTGTGTAGCTGGTCATACCAATTTCAGGGGGTGAAAGGGGGGAATTGGATTCAGACGGCAGCCAACATGGGCCCTGACTTTTACACTCTGGAGTACTGATATGCAGACATAAGGGAAAAAGCACAGGACTGCTTCTACGGCCAAGTCCAAAGGCATAGCAAGTCAAGTAGCATTGCCTGAATTTTCAAGAAGGCCCCTCACCCAGTAAAAATGTTGCTAGAAGTAATTTTTTATGGGTTTGACAGTTGCCTGGTTTTTGATTGTAATATTAGTAGCCTTATCATAAGGCTTGAGGGTAACTGCATGGACTACCCTTAAGAGAAACTTGGGGGTAATCTGTTTGGCGCAGCAGATAATTACCATAAGAAGCTTACTGGACAGACTGGATAGACCATTTGGTCCTTTTCTGCCATCATTATTATGTTACTATGTAAATCAGCACCGATTCCTCTCCCTTCTCTTTTACCTGACCTCTCAACCTTGTTCCTACCACAGCCGTCTATATCTATCCCAAGCATGTTTTCCATTACAATGCTGGCCTCCACCATCTCTGCTGGAAGGGTATTTCAGGCCTTGTCAAGCAGTGAAGAGTGTCGACAATATTAACAAAAGATTCTGCACAGGATCTAAGCCCTATTCATCACAACTATCTTGCACGAATCAAAAAGTTGTGATGAAATGCTAAGGGTGGCATGCAAAATTAGTCATCTTATATTTTTATTGTTCAAATGCAACAATACATCTAGCAGACATGAAATGTGAAAGCTATATTCCAAATTAATACAGTTATTTATTGCAAGAAATTCTGATTAAATAATAATAATCAATAGGGCATCTTCCAGAGCATGTGCTGGAGGATAGAACGTGAAGTTGAGGGTCATACCTCCCTCAAGGGAGAGGATTGGAAGAAGGAAAAGATGAATAGATTTAAAATAATAGACTGCAAAGTACTTTAAAAGATGAGATGAAAACTGGGAGCAAAGAAATTTGAAATGGAGAGATAAAAGACAGGAAATCAGCATGAAGGAAGAAAATGCCAGAAAAATCAGGAAAACATTTTGCTACTATTTGGAAGAAAGAAAACAAAAAATAGTGAGGGCCATGTTTGTTAACTCTCACATAAGAGCCAAATAGAAAGGCGCAAGACAAAAAGCCTCCGATGAGAAGACAAACAGGTAACACATGAGCTATTCATGCATTTAATAAGCTTTTCATAACATGCACATGTTCAGGTTCATATATTGAACTATGTAAATGTCTTCTATTTGAACACATTGATCATGGGAAAGAGATGTTGATCAGCAAAAGTGCTGCAAAATATTGATGTTTACAGGTGAAAATAGCCAGTCAGAGAAAAACTGACAGCGGCATCTGTGGCAACCAAATCTTCTCAGCGTCTCTTCCAAGTGATCTATTAAAGAGTGGGTCCTACAACTTTTTTAAAGGATTCATGATGCTATGGAATGAAGAGCAACTTGTCTAAAAACTGTGTGACTGGAGCCGAACTTCTGATTTCCATGCTGAATGGCAAACATGCAAATTGATTACACCGGTCACATGATGGGCAGCCACAATTATGCCAGCATACTGATTCGATCCACACAGCAGCAGATCAGTAAGGAGCCCTGTACTGTACGTTCACAGAGTTGATAGAAAGTTATGTTTATTAGGGATGTGCATGCTCACTTATTTCTTTTCAGGTGGGGTTCTGGGGTTTTTTTTTTTAATTTTAATTTTTTTTCATTTTCCATTTTGGCTCTTGCTGTTTGCAAATACTAAAACGGAAAAGAAAATGAAACCAAAACAAATTTCATGGTGATTTGTTTTTTCTTTCTCTCATTTTCATACGGCACAAATAAAAACTTCCTGTTTCTTTTCATTTTTCATGGCGTTAAGGGTAGTAATTGGTTAGGCGTCTTGATCTCCATGCCTTCTGCTAAGGGTAGTAACTGCTACCCGAGAAAGTTACCCCCATGCATTCTTGTCTTCAATTCTGTCCTCCAAGAATGCACAGTGTTTATCCCATGCCCCTTTGAATTCTTTGACTGTTTTTGACTTCACCACCTCCTCTGGAAGGGCATTCCAAGCATCCACCACCCTCTCCATGAAGTAATATTTCCTGACGGTGGTTCTGAGTGTTCTCCCCTAGAGTTTCATTTTGTGACCTGCCTAGTTCTACTGATTTCTTTCCGGTGGAAGAGGTTCAAATTTATTTAATCATTCAAAAGCTATAAAGGTTTAACGTCTTACAGGACAGAGATTTCGTCTTGAGCTCCCTGATCCTTTGGAATGATGTGCTACCTATACTAGTTTTCCCTTGTATTGCCATATATATCTCACAATTTTCTTTGCTGGTCATTTTTTTAATCATATTTTCATCTATTTCAAGCATTAGTATCAAACTGATTCAAGAACTTAACTTTACTATTCCTTTGACTTCTCACTTCTGTTTTTAACTTGGGGAGTCCTCCTCTCTTTTTGATCTAATATATTCTCATATATATATTTAGTAGGGGTGTGCATTCGTTCCCTACGAATTGGTAATCCGCAACGTATAGTGTCATATTAGTTGTATTCATGGGGAAGCGAAACGTATCGTGATTCTCCATGAATACAATGAATCTTCGCCAAATTATTTGGCCGTCTAAAGGAGCCAATTTAAACAAACCCCCCACCCTCCTGACCCCCCCCCCCAAGATTTACCAAAACTCCCTGGTGGTCCAGCGGTGGGTTCAGGAGCCATCTCCTGCACTCACACCCTCGGCTGCTGGTATTCAAAATGGCGCCGATAGCCTTTGACCTACTATGTCACAGGGGCTACCGGTGCCATTGGTCAGCCCCTGACACATGGTAGGAGCACAAGATGGCGCTGATGGCCATGTCACAGGGGCTGACCAATGGCACCGGTAGCCCCTATGACATAGTGGGTCAGAGGCTATCGGCGCCATTTTGAGCGAGGCAGGCCCAAAAGTCAGAAAGCACGGAGGGACAAATCGCTCGCGGGACCCCGCTGGACCACCAGGGATGTTAGTAAGTCGTGGGGGGGGGGGTCATATTATACTAAATTTTAATGCTTAGGGTGGTTTATTATTTAAAAAAATAAAATGTACCCCTCCCCCCGTACAAACATGAAAAACCAATTTTTCTCGTTGTTCGGGGAAAATCTGTTTTGGGGGGCGTGGCCCCCAAACCACTACAAATTAGGCTATTTCGTTATAAACTAATGCACATCTCTATTACTTATGTGCTGCGCCAGGCTGCAAATTTTCCTAACCAGGCCCTTTTTTTATTGCAAGTGCTATTTCCACGACATTTATATATATTGGGGCGGATTTTAAAAGGGCTGCGTGTAAGTCCCGGGGCTTTCGAAAAGGGGAGGGGAGGGGGCGTGTCTGGGGCGTTCCCGAAACGACGTGGCGTTTTGGGGGCGTGCCCCGGCATTTTGGGGGCGTGCCCGGGGGCATGGCGCCAGCCCGGGGGCGTGGTTGAGGCCTCCGGACCAGCCCCCGGGACCGTAGGACGGAGCGGGGCTGCCGGAGACGCGTGCAAAGTTATGCCTGCTGAAAGCCGGCATAACTTTGCGACAAAGGTAAGGGGAGGGTTTAGATAGGGCCGGGGGGGGGGTGGGTTAGGTAGGGGAAGGTGGGGGGAGGGCAAAGAAAAGTTCCCTCTGAGGCCGCTCCGAAATCGGAGCGGCCTCAGAGGGAACATGCAGCTCGCGCTGGGCTCGGCGCGCGCAGGTTGCACAAATGTGCACCCCCTTGCGCGCACCGACCCCGGATTTTATAAGATATGCGCGTATCTTATAAAATCCAGCGTACTTTTGAAAAATCTGCCCCATTATATATATTTAGTGAATTGATGAATCTATGTCTCCGATATTCAGAATTAGTTAGATAACTTAGCCGCTAAGTCTGGTTGGGCCAAAGGTCTGTTCTAAAGTTAGTTTGCTATAATTAGCCAGATAATTTTAAGATAGATGGTTATAGCTGCACTATTGAATATACCTCCAATGTTAGTCAGATAAGTTTATCTGGCTAACTTTGCTATCTGGACTGGGTTTGCAAATGGACATCTTCATTTTTAACTGACAGACATTGCATCCAATGGGATTAAATCCGGAAATAGAATGGCAGTTTTTTCTCTGATGCAACTGGTCCTAAAAGAGGATTACCATGATTGGATTTTAGAGTGGGAACTGGGTAGAAGTGTAAATCAGTGGGGAGCATATAAAATACGGTGATATTAGTTCTGGAACTGCCATAATACATAGAATTGATGTTGTGGTAAGATAATTTAGCCCATATGATTTGAAAGAAGTGATTCATAGAAGATTATACTGCACAAAACTGATTTTTATGTTTTTTCCCTTAAGAACCTGTTTTTCGAAACCTGGATCTACAAGTGATTTGATAATTTCCTTTAAGAAAGGCTTCAGTCTGATTTTTCTCGGCCAGTATATTTCCCCTGATGAAGCCAGCTTGGGTAAAATAAGGGCTTTTGTTGGGTCATTGATTGTGGAACAATAAGGAACTTCTTTGTTAGGAAAAACATCATGTTCCAGTAAGAAGTTAATAGTATATGTTCATCACACACAATTCTGAGATGATATATTTGTTTAAAAGAATACAGGTAAAAGTGGTGTTAAGCAAATGTTAAAAAAATAAGAAAGTGTTCTTTTATGCCAGTAAGGATTATAATTCTGGCACTGCTGATGCCGTTAAACTGATCTGTGACATGAACTGGCTTTTTCACTTGTGAAATTTAAACAGTTACATGTACTAAGGCATTGAGAATTTTATAAATATTTTTATTTATTTATTTATTTAATGCTTTTTTTTATACCGACTTTCATGATACAAATCAAATCAAATCGGTTTACATATAACAAAGATCTTAACAATAACATTAACCATCCATATTAATAAAGTAAACATTAAGTAGAAGGAGAAGAAAAGTTACAATAAAACAAGGGAATGCAACTGGGGGTTAGAGGAAAGCAAGGGGGAATTTGATAACTAAGTTCAATTATATACATGGTAGAATCTCAGGGGTCTACATATAGTCTGTGTCATGGTAATGCCATAATAGTGGAAGTATAGGCTCAAGAGAAAGCTTGGCCGAACAACCATGTCTTAAGTTTTCTTTTGAGGTGTCTGTATCTCCAAAAATGATTTCTTCTGTTTGGTCTCCTATTGGCAGGGCATTTAGAGGTTATTTCAGCAGGGACATGAAGGATTTTGACCGATGTGTTCTTTTTTCTTTTTTTTTTTTTATTCATGCAGATGTGCTTGCTTGAGTTCTGGAAAATAGGCGTGATTAGTTCTGGGTGGAACTGCTTATTTATATTTGAAACTGTATTTTTGAAAGCTCAGGTATTTTTTATGTTTGGTCATATTCACACAACATATTTAAAAAAAAAAAAAAATGTCTCTGAACTATTTTTGTTCAGTTCTCTATGCCATATTTGCACTTTGCATGCATCCCTGTGAACTTTGGAATCTTTCAAAATGAATGTCACCTTAGGTCTAGAATAAAAAGGTTGATAATGATTTTAATGTATCTAGTAAATGAATAGTAAAGAAATCACTAACACTGGTAGTTTGAAAAGTCAATTAAACTAAGCCAATTCATTACTTTGACTAGGTTGGAAAGTCATCTTTGAGTGTATTGGGCTAAACTATAATACTATATAGAGTCAAAACAGGAAAATGCATTTTTGGGAGGCCAAGCAGTTTTTCACTGGCTTCCAGCCCATTCAGAACCTGCCCCAAGCCTGTTCACATGGAGACGTCTGAGGTTTAGACATCATTCATGGTTACCTGTGGCTCTTTGTCATTTTTAATACTGCTCCCTTGCAACCTAGTTATACCATTGGCAGTCATCTGATTGAGGGACATGGATCATGGACCTTTGGAACTTGATACAAGTTGGCCCTTAAGTTAGTAAATGTTGCTGCAACTGTGACTTATCCTTCCTTATGGTGCTGTAAATGCCTTCTCTATATCATGGCAAACTCCTGCCTGCCCAGGCAATAAGACTCAGGTTTGGAATTTGAATGAAAGACTTCCACATCTCTGTTGGGCTGACCCAGGAGAAGATCGCTTTTTCAATTTCTTTAAAATGACATTCTGACGTGAACAACTCCAATATAATACTTTCCCTTTCCTGGCTGCACTCCAACTCATGGTTAGGCTTATTTGGAAAGCTCTATATGCAAGAAATCCCCATTAAGACCTGCAACAATTTAGATACTACAAGAGATGTGGCACAGAATTGCTCATATACTCTATCCCTAATGATAAAGAAAACAAGCCCTTATAGCATCATATTTTGGAATTAAAAACCCAGGAATACCATTTCAGTTTAGCTAACTTGTAGGCCAGTTAGGAAAAAGGGTTGCTTTAATACAAACCAAAAGGATAAGCCTACTATAACATTCCAGATGCTATTTATTCTATGATTAAGGGTTGCAAAATAACCAAAGAAAATGAATGCTTACTCAACAGCCTAATAATAATAGATATGTTTATACGAGGTAATTTTCAAAGAGTTTTGTGAGGGTTCCGTGTGTACAATTAACATATAGACATGTAAGTAGTATGCACGCACATATATCCTATTTGTAAACCTTGAGAGTACGCACATTATTGCAGTGTCATGTGTAAATGTTAACAGGGAGTAAAAAGGGGAGTTCCCAAGGGAAGTTCAGAAGTACATGCACATGTTGCTATTTCGTAAGGCGAATACAGGCATACCATGGCGAACTCGTTTGTACACTTTTACCCCTGCTAATTGACTCTCACAATTGAAAGCAGGTCTGTCTTTTGTCTGCAGTTTTTGGGTAGGAGAAGGTTGGGATGACATGATAGGGGCTCAGAGTGAAGTGCTAAGGTGAACAGGTGAAGGTCTGGGTGGACTGATGGAGGTATCAGCGAACTGCCAATGCCAAAAACATATGTGATTATAAACCAGCGTAAGCGGTATATAAAAACTTAGAAACACAAAAATAAATACATTCAGAGGTGGAGAATGCAGAGACTCTATTAAGTGATGTGATGTTTAACTTGTTTTATCTTATGTATATTATTTTGTAAACTGATTGGGATGCAGGACAATGCAGTATATGTGTTCAAAATGAATAAATAAGTAAATACTTAAAAATAAACTACCTGCCTCTGAATCTAATTCTGGGTTATTATGCATGTACAATATAAGGTGAATTTTAATGTTGGGCTGGTGTGCGTTGAGCGGATTTTAAAAGCTGCCCGGATAGGCATGTACAAATGTAAAGTTTAAAAAAAAGGCATGGTCTGGGCATGGTCTCAGCATGGCAGGGGGCGTTCCTGGATTTAAACCCAAAATGAGCACGTAAATACTTATGCGCACTGGCATGCGTCGCGTCCCCTGCCGCATAAATTTTCTTCTGGTATAGATGATGTGTAAGTTATGAAACAAAAAAAATCTAGACAGATCAGTGGGGTTTTAAGAGTCGGGTCTAACAGAGGAGAAGATAGGGTATTAAACTAGGGGGGGGCGGTGTCTGGAAATCCTATCCCTGAACTAGGAATGAACTGGGAAAACTGCCAATGGCATCTGCGTGAGTGTCTTTTAAAATCCCCCCACTTTCATGGTAGAAGCGGCATTTGCATGCCCAGGCATGCACCTAATTAAAATTGCACACGCATGTGCATACTTTCAGGCTATTTTATTACATACGCGCGCATGTTATAAAATGGCCACGTCCCTGGGTGTGGGCCAACGAATGGGTGCACATGTGCGCCCACGCATCACTATGACAGTTATCGTCTCTTTGTGTGCATTCTTATAAAATGGGTAGAGAAAAGATGTGTGGTCTTACATTATAAATCTATGCATGTGCTGAAATATAAGCACCTACTTTTGTGACAAAAATATGCGGTATTTTGTAAACGGTGCTACTCCCGCCACCCAGTTTATAAAATACAAGAATTAATCTCCACGGGCCCAATTACGCATGCATATGGTATACTGTAGATGGTTTGGAAAGCTGGGCTCACAAAGTACATCCTATATCGCCAGAGACTAGGAATAAAAGATCACTTTTAGAGGGTAATTTTGAGATCCATTTCTGAGGGTAAAACGGTGCTATATACCTGCGGAAATGGGCTTTTACAAAATTGCCCACTTGAAATGCTGTTAAAAAGTAGTCGCGTAGAGCCTGTATGCACGTACTTTCACCCAGAGTGAGCAGAAAAGAGATCCCAGGAGTGGGGTTGGGCATGAGTTTATATATATCCATGGGTGCTTGCATTTTCAAAATGATGTGCCCTTCTTTCCCTGGAAACAGCTATGCCTGCACATTTGCAGATGTAAATGCGTGTGGCTAGTTTTGGTGGGTGAAAAGTGCCCACAGACTTTACCCCAATGCAAAGAGTTACAAAATTACCCCCATCAAAAACTATCCCATATCTTTTTATTTTCTCTTAATCTTCCTTGTGTGAAAACATCATATGACAGGATAGTGGTCAACCCTGTTACTCAACTGTAATGAACTTGCAGGGCCGTTGGAAACTCTAAGCAGATTAGGCGGCTGCCTAGAGTGCCACAGATCTGGGGGTGGTGACAGCATGGCTTCTCGTTCTTCCCACCCATGCGGCCCAGAAGACGAAGTGGTAGGTCCGCGAGGGCGGGAAGAAAGTAAGACAATGCCGTCATAGCCAGAAGCAGCAGAAAGGACAGCGCATCCCTAGGCCATCGCAGGAAGCAGGAGGATTGGCCCTGGCACATGCAGCATTTGAGCCACAGGAGCAGTTGCAACAGCGTTGCCCCGCCCCCTGCAGGCGCAGGAAATAGATCAGCATCAGCCCCTCCAAATTATTGGATGTTACTCATTTTGCAGTTGTTTTGAAATATTCTTTGTATTAGTATGGTTTTACTTCTCTTGATGATTTACTGGATAATTCTAATTTAGTTTGATGTTTATGAAGAATTGTAATGCTTCTGTTTTTTCATTCTTGCACTGCATACACAGTCTGGCTTGTTGCAGTTTGCAATTCACGTTTTGTCTACACGTTTGTATTACTTTATGTTCACTTTCTTCTTAGTTTGGTGAAGATCTGTTTGTATTTTGCGTGTGTGTAGCAGCTTGGCTTTTTCCTGTTTTCCTAATAGGTGTTTTGACTTTAATAGGGCCTGGTATAATAATTGCAGTATTGCCTTTTCGTAAGTAGGGTTGTTAGTGTTTGAGTGCTGACAGTTATTGCAGTTTTGGTAAAGGAGATTTATTATATTGAAATTGTAATTAATTTTTCTTATGGCTTTCTGAGGGTCCGTATTACTATAGACCTAATACCAATTCCAAGGCTCTTTATTACTTTTTTGCAAAGTTTTACAGCACTGCATGTAAATATAATACACATGTTGTAAGTGATATTTTTACCTCTGAATATTATACTTTAAGGGGTAGATTTTATAAATCTACGCATGCGCATACTTTTGTTCGTGCACCAGGCGCAAACAAAAGTACGCTGGATTTTATAAGATACGCTTGTAGCCGCGCGTATCTTATAAAATCCGGGGTTGGTGCGAGCAAGGGGGTGCGGCCTCAGAGGGAACTTTCCTTCCGCCTCCCCCCCACCTTCCCCTCCCTTCCCCAACCTAACCCACCCCCCGGCCCTATCTAACCCCCCCCCCCCCCCCCCACCTCTGTCGTGAAAGTTACGCCTGCTCGAGGCAGGCGTAACTTTGCACGCGCCGGACCGGCTGCCATGCGCCATGTTCTGGTCCGGAGGCCGCGGCCACGCCCCCGGAACACCCCCGGGCCAAAACCACGCCCGCGGTGCCGCCCCGGATGACGCACCAGCCGCGTCACGCCCCCCGACATGCCCCCCGATGACGCGCAGACCGCGACACGCCCCCGACACGCCCCTCCCAGGAAAGCCCCGGGACTTACGAACATCCCGGGGCTTTGCGCGCGCCGGAAGCCTATGCAAAACAGGCTCGGCGTGCGCAGAAGCATTTTAAAAGGGTTACTCACGTACCTTATGCGCGTAACCCTTTTAAAATCCGGCCCTAAATGTTCTTGCTCATGTAAAATCTATTATTATAAATGCATAATTTTAAATAATGTATGGGGAGGGTGTGACTGGGACAGCAGGCTAGAAGTTTTGCCTAAGGCATCTAATACCCTTGCACCAGCCCTGAGGAAGTGGCACAGGAAACTCAAATTAAGGTGTCCTTTTCAATGGCTCCACAGGGCTCAGACAGGTCAATGAGCTGATGAGCTCTGGTTTTGAAGGGAAGGTAAAGTGGCTGTTGCTACTGCAGCATTCTCCATTGGTGGAAAAGTTTCTCCAAGAGGTTTAATCTCAGAGCAGACTTCACCTTTAATTGTGGGCCAGCAAAGGAACGCAACTGGGCCTGTCTTTCTGAGGTGCGGATGGCTGGCGCGTGAAAAAGACGAAAACCTATCAGGATAGTTCTACGACCGGATTTACCTAGTCAAAGAAACCAAGTAAGGAAAATTGCAGATTAAACCCATTTCGAACAGTTTTTTTCTTCTTTTTTTATACTATGATTAGAAACTAAGCTGAGTTGCAACAAGGCCTGTCACAACAGCTAACACAAATGCTTTTAATTGGCTTGTTCCATCTTCTGCTGTCTCACTGGCATATTCAGTCATATTTTCACTGTTTTCTTCAACAGCTACTTTTGCCTTCACAAAATTAAGTTTATATATATATATAATAAGAATATTATGCTTGAGGGGAAAATGCCATGTTAAAAGGGGAGCAAGTTTTTTCCATCCATGTGCATTTTTTCCGTCACTGAGAAAAAAAAAATAAATCTGGTTCCTGTTCTATAACTGCAGTTAGTTACGGCCATGAGCATAAGAACGCTACATCCTCAAACAAGTTCTCTTCTCTTCTGCCAGTATAAGCATACTGTCCCTTTCCCGTCAGGTTCAAACACAAAAGTAAATAAAACAGTACCTTTCTTTGTTGATGCTCCATTAGCCCATAACTTTATAGCTTGTTCTTCCTTGCATGGTTGTTATTATCTTTGAATTGATTGCGATAAACAAAGGATATCACAGCTAACCTGTTCCACCTTTTGGTGTGCGGCTTTTGAGTACGTCTAACCACAATAATTAGTTGCCTATGATGAAATGCTCAGCATGTGTAACACTTTATTAGGCACTGTGGTACAACATTTGAGGGCAAAAAATTCCCTTATAAAACAGCATCTCTATCTTTTCTTGGACAGCTTTTGCTGGAACAATAATTGCGATTGATAAACAGCAATACGGGCGTGGTTTATTCTTTAGTGCAATCGACCGATTCAAGGTAAGACCTGGGAGAGTCCAAGGCTCCCCTTTCCCACTGACTGATCATGGGCAAGTCACTTTACCCCTAGGACTTACTAGAAAGGAAGGTGTTTGCCTTCATCCTGCATTCCCAAACAGCACATTTAAAAGCAACTTGATGACCCTTCTATGGTAAATTGCTGCATAAAGTGAATTTTATTTATATTTTGATTCTGCCGTTCCACGATGCGCTCAATGTCAGTGTTGCCAAAATACCATTCCTAATGTATAAAGAACTGCTGAAAAAGGCTGAGGGGGAGAGGCAAGGGAGAGAGGTGTTGGAATGATGCCCCATTGACTATTAATTTAACATATAAGTAGGGCTTCTGATTTTAGGTATTTATAAATTGTAAATTTAGGTGTTTATTTTCCAGCTAATTAGGGGTTCTTTGAAGGTATCAAAAATAGATGTTTATCAATGTTTTCATGACAAGGGTTCTATTGCTGGGTACCTTTTCTGACTGAATCAAATACGTACATTTGTGCTGCTGAGGAGTCGTTAGCATGGAAAAGAATCCAGGGTAGGCAAAGGAGGGGTGAGAGAGTACTAGGGGAATTGGTGTTGTCCCAGTGTTTATCTAATAAACACTATTTTATTCTTTTTTGCATTGGGGGGGTGTTTTATTGTGGTTTATGGTTAAACCTAAAATCAGAAGTTCCCCCCAAGCCTACTTTTTGTGATCTGCAGGTGCAATTTGGTGTGGAAAAGACACACACACATATAGTGATCTCTTAAATCTTCTTTTGCTTCAGAAAATGTTGCGACTGCGACCTACGGGTCCTGATGTGGGCGCGGCTGCTAGCTCATGGGATGGGCTCCGTGAGCAGGATCGTAACAGCAAATAGGCTAAAAATTCATGTGCTTCTAGACATCGCTAACTAATCTTTCAGAGGAGAAGAGGAGTTCATGTATTAGTGAGATATGCCAACACCTTATTCATCCAACCAAATGAGCCTAAAGAATCGAACCGTAGCTTAAGGACAACACTAACCAAGGATTTCTGACAACCCAGATTCAGGCATGCACCCTGGATAATTTCACTAGGGTGATCAATGTTCAAGAAAATTTCATAGAACATTTTGGAATATGGGGCAGAATACATTTGTCTGCAAGAATAATTGAACAGGACTGAGAGAAAAAGTATTTTTCTTTAACCGAAATGTGAAACTGTTCCTCCAAATGCAGAATACTTAACCGCCTTGATTGTTGTTGAAGAGTAATGCTCAAAATGCCTTCCTTTTCCAGGCAATCTTGGCCAGCTTGAATAATAGATAGATACATGGCCAAGAATCTGTTGATAGGATGAAAAGGGAATAAGTGTGCCCAGTTGGTGATCATCAACTCATCAGAATTAAAATCCTTGAAATACTGGGTCCATTGTTCTGTTCTACAGCTAATGTTGGGTGAGAGTTACTAACTGAAATGATTTCTTAAATGTGAGTTGTTTTATAGAAAAGATTACATAGAGGCATCTCAATGAAATCATTACTGAATAAACATTGAGAGGGTAATTCTTAACAGTCCCTGGAGGGCTAAAGTTTGCATGTGCAAAGTACAGACAGACTGTAGCCTGAATTTTCAAAGTATATGTATATCTGTTTTCATAATTAGCAATACGTGTGAAACCCAGCACAACAACCATGCACTCATTTACAGCTGTTCATTAGCAGGTGTGAATGTGTGAGCAGATTTAGGGATATACTTCTGAAAACTAAAAGTTGGCCCCCGGAATGCTTTTTTGCTCTGTGCATAAAGGTACACGCAGAATTGATTCTACGCGTACTTTTATGTGTACAACCTTCCCTCCCCACCCCCCCTTTTCCAGGCAATTTTCAGAAGTCATTTAAATGCTTTTGAAAATTTAGCCCTGAATATGGATGAAATTAATATCAGGGTACAGAGAGGAACATTAATTCCATTAGTGCCATATTTTACTATTCTGCCTCACAGTACAGGTTTTGGTTAAATATGTCCTTTTACTTAAAAGGGTCATCAAAGGTATTATGCATTTCACATCTAAAACGAGTACAATAATGCTAAGGAGGAAATTATTTTAAGGCTTAGCTCCAGGCAACCGCAGCTAACTGCTTATCAATTATAAAGTCAAGCCTTCAGATAAGCCCGAGTCTCAATTAACTTTTCTATTTGTTGGTTTGGTATCAGAATTTATAGCAAATAATGGCCCGGATTTATCAAAATTCGATAAGTATCGCATGCGATAGCAAAAGGGGCGTCTTTTATGCTAATAGACAGTTTATCGCAATTTGCACTAATATCTATGCGAACAGCTAAGTTAGCGCAAATTGCGATAACATTTTCACACTTTGCGATAAGTGCCAGACCTGTTGCATTTCCTGCATACAACGAGAGAGAGAGAGAGAGGACATTATGGCTAGTCTCTCGCTCGCTCTCTCCCCCTCTCCCCCCAGATGGCTTAGCTGGTGCTCCGGGAGCTTCAAACCTACTAAAACAGGCCTTTGAGGAGACATCGTGAAATGCGCTAAATAACGCAAGCTATCGCACGGCTTAACGCTACTGAAAACGTTGTAGCTAAAATCGGCGTTAAAGCCCTGTGGTAGGACTTCGCAAAATTGTAAACCCAGCCCACTCCCGCCCCTAACTCCTCCTCTTTTTCAGATTTGCATCGCATCATATGATATGGTGCTATCCCATGTGTTAAAGGCGTTATCGCATGCGATAAGCCCTTAACGCGTGCGAAAACGCCTTAGCACATTTTGCTAAATGAGGGGGAATATTAGAATGTAATAAAGTTGTTTTATCATATTCATACATTTCATTTTTGCTTAGCTATTTTGTACATTTGTTGACAAAATGCCTATTTTTTTTATTTTTTACATTGAATCCTTGAATCTCATTTCTTTGATTTCTTTGTGTTGATTATATTCCGCCTTTCAGGCACTTCAAAGCAGATTACATTCAGGTACTGTGGATGTGTCCCTATCCCAAAGGGCTTACAATCTAAGGGCCTGATTCACTAAGGCTTTTCTCCCTTCTGTGTCTATGGGGAAAATGCTTAGCAAAAGAAGCCCTAAGTCTGTACCAGAGGCAACAGAGGATGAAGTGACTTGCTCAAGGTCACAGGAATCATTCATTTGGGAAAATAAAAAACCAAACCTGGAAATCTTAACAAAATTACCCATTTCGTTTCAATTTGTTTTTTAAAACAAACTGAAGGAAAAATGAATAACATTTCATTCTTTTTGTTTAAAAAAAAATTTGAAAGTGCAGCCCCAGCCATCCCCACCACAGACAAAATGTCGCTGCTGCCCCAAAAAAAAAAGTCCTGCTCCCCCCCCTCGCCCCCCCCCGGCTTGGTGCCGTCTCTTGCAGCTGCCCTGAACCCTCCATGTCACTTCTTATCCCATCCATGGCTTTTAAATGGGCAGGAGTCACCCCCCCCTACCCCGTCGCTGCTGGTTTTCAAAATGGTCCTACCATTGACCCAAGGCTGCGGCCATTGCGTTGTGCGGCAGGGCAGGAATGACTGGAGATTGCTCCTGCTCGCTGAAGACCCAGGAAGGGGGTAAGACTTGGTGTGGGGAGGCTCAGGGGGCCGGCACTGTGTCCTGGTGAGTGCTTTTGATTTTTAACTCTGTCAGGCGGGAGGGGGGTCTGGACCTACAGCTTATTTTTTTTTTATCTTTTTCGTTTTTGTTTGTTTGAAATAAAACATTAAAAAAAAAAAAAGAAAGAAAACCTTTTAATGTACTCTCCTAGATTTTCTTTCTTACAGACTATCAACAGCATGATGTTACACAAAGCTGATTTGGCTCCTAAAAGGATTGCTATTGTTACAAATTTGGAATAAATGCTTTTTCCCTTTTTTTTTTTCTCTATCAATCAGTTACAATACCTGCTACGAATTAGCACTAACTTTGTTGGGTGATTAAGGAATTCTAGGCTGTGATTGTAAAACAGTTACACAATTTTGTTTGTTAAGAGGTTGTTAGTTACAAAAGCTTGGGTCCTGGAGTGTATTATGCAGTAACCTTTCATGTGGCATTTTATTAAATGCCTTTGTGAAGGCTGGCTAAATTACATCTACCTAATTCTCCTCGTCCAAATATTTATTTCCTACTTCAAAAGAATCATCAGATTAGTTTGACAAGAGCTTTTTTTTTTTTTTTTTTTTTTTAATTGTTTTTGATCTCACTGGTGCTGAATGTTCAAAACATTGACTATTAGTGCAAGGGGCAACATCATCCTTAAAAATAAGAGTTTCTTACATTGCTTCAAACTTTCAAAACATATTCTAGCATTAGAATTATTCCCCACATAGTCAAAAGGGCCAATTCTAACTTCAATCCCCACCAACAATAATGAAAGTAGCTAAACCAGGGAAACACACTGATAAACAGCGGTCCAACAACAACAACATGGTTAATACTGTAATAACACACATGAGCAAACACTAGAAAATATTGTTTTACCCAAATTATGTTAGCTTGCATTATTATTAGGGTAAGAAGGTTTTTTGTTTTTTTTTCTTAAATTGAAAGAAATGGTTTAGTAATGCAGCAAAACGTTCCCAAGCTTGGTGCATGTGTCATGTGTGAAGGGGGAAGTCATTGGGGTTATGACCAGCTCTGCCCTGTTAAAGTTTACTCTGGGGAGTAACAGAAAGGAATAGCTTTGAAATTAGAATCTCATGGTCTATCCATCTCTTTCGTGCAATTGAAACTGATACATATATGTAAATAAAAGCTGCAGACATTGTGTAAGTTGAGGAAGTTAGAAGTTTGGTTGTTTATCTTGAACCATAAACACCAAATCTGCTCAAACATCATCTCATAGCCTACCTTACATTATGCTAAAACACTGTAGCTCATACACTGAATAATGTATGGGGACCTAATATTTCTAACAGAGAGTACGCAGAGGCAATATTTCACTATAAAGCAAGTTGGAGAAAAAACACACTGCTAGTCTCTTTGGGACCAGGACACCGTCCCTGTGCTGAAGTATGCACGCCATCTTCCTGGGTAACTTGGTACTAGTTATCTAACTCTAGCTACACCATGGCTTCCCAGACTTTTAGCCAATGTGACCCCATTTTAGCACTTCAAAATTCACATGATTCCCCCAAAAAGGGACCACCAAAACAAACTAGCAGGGGGTGCAGTCCTCCTCCAACAATCACTCCACTTTCACACTCCCAACTAATCTTGGGTCTCAGTCGCCACCCTCTCTAGTACATTCTCTTGGTCTCCATCCCCTCCACAAGACCCTCCTCTCTTAACCACCCTCTTACCACAGAAATCCATACAAGCACAGGGCCACCGCAAGGCCTATAAGTGCATGGGTGAGCACTGGCCGCACACTGACTTTCACTACTAGTGGTGCTGCTTCTGGACCCTGAAAAGCATTGCAATTTGAGGCGCTTGTGACCCCATTTGGGGTCTTGACCCACAGTTTGGGAAGCCCTGAGCCATACAATTACTACCAGCAGCAGCTGTGGTCTAGAGCTGGGTCCCTGGAAGAAAATGGGGCTTAATGGATGGGGTTTTATGGTCCATATCGGCTCTCATTCCATATCTTCCTATCTTTCTGGGGGTCAAGTAGGCTGGTTAGTGGATAAGTTAGCTGGCTAAAGTTAGCTGGATAATTTGTTTTGTATATTCAGCGGTATAAACGTCCTACCGAATATACTTGCCTAAAGGTATCTGGCTACATTTAGCTGGCTAAATTAAAAATCTAGCTGGCAATGTTTGAATATAACCGTTTTAAGTTTTGTAAGTTATGGCTGGATAACTTGTTTCTTATCTGGATACCTTCAAAAGATATCTGGGTAAGTAGTGCTGTCAAAAACAAAACAAAACAAAAAAAAGGTAAAGGGGCTTGTGGCTCAATTCTCTCCCCACCTCCCCACTCCCACATTTCATATATGGCTCTGTCAGACTGTACACCCCCATAGTCCCCATACCCCTCATATATGAATGAAAATTTTGAAGGTCCTGAGGCGTGCCCTCCTTCCCATGTCTTCCCTATTTAAAATCATGTGTTAATCCGACTTCCCACCCCCAGATGCTTCCATCCAACCACGGTCCAAAATACCTGGGCCAGAGTCCCAAACTCTCCCAATCCTCCATCCCCCCAAATACCATTAACCATCTCCCTGCTGAGAGCGAGCTCTACGCTTATCTGCTCCAGGCAATCTAGCACTATGTTTACGGAGTAAGGACCTGGAGGATTACAAATGGGAGATAGACTGGAGCAACTATGGAAGAGGTAGGAGTAAATCGAAGGTAAGCCTATCTAAGTCATATCTAGGAGGTTTTACAAGTGTGTACATTATATGCAGCTTTGGTGATGCAGCCACTATAGGCCATTTTAGCATCTCACCTTTGCAGAAGGTTGTCTCTCTCTACTCTCATTTGGCATAGGTATTGGACTTGTACCTTATGTTAAGGTCGGGAATGGAGTGAAATAATCAAAGTGATATTAATTGATTGGGTGTTAAGTAGTCGGGGCTGAAACTATAAGGCACTATGTAAGCTATTGCTCATTGTTGCTTGGTTTTGGGACTCTCAGTGGTGTCAGCATTCTAACACATTTTTTCCCACTCTTAATAGGTCAGATTACCAAGTGACCTAATCATTGCCATAGGTAAACTGTCCCTTCCACATATCCATGGGACTTTGGCCATAAGAACATAAGATGTGCCATACTGGGTCAGACCAAGAGTCCATAAAGCCCAGCATCCTGTGTCCAACAGTGGCCAGTTCAAGTCACAGGTACCTGGCAAGTACCTAAACATTAAATAGATCCCAAGCTACTATTCCTTATTGATTAATAGCAGTCTATAGACTTCTCCTCTAGGAACTTATCCAAACCTTTCTTAAACCCAGTTACACTAACTGCTGTAATCACATCCTCTGGCAATGAATTCCAGAGTTTAACTATGTGTTGCATAAAAAGAATTTTCTCCGATTTGTTTTAAATAAGCTACTTACTAACCTCATAGAGTGCCCCCTAGTCCTTCTATTATCTGAGAGAGTAAATAACCGGTTTACATTAACCTGTTCAAGTCCTTTCATGATTTTGTAGACCTCTATCATATCCTCTCACTATGCTCTGACCCAGCCGTATAAAAGCCTCATGCTCATGTACTACTCATGTACATGCTTGCAACCCAAGACCAGTGCAGGTTAGCCCAATGCTTCGTTTATATTCCCTTGCCAGTCTTTTGGGAAAAACTAATTTCTTTCACCTAATTGTTATTAACACTGGGCCCGATATTAAGTAAGATGCTGACAAATAATTATACAGGTACAGTTAGCCAGATAACTTGTCCTGGATATTCAGTGGGATAAGCGGCAGCCAGTTAAGGGGTGATGTGCAGCTTAAAAAAAATATTTCGGAACTACTGGCTCTAACAGGTACCCCCTCCTCCCTCCCACCTAAGAACCAAATCCCGAACCTGCTGTCCACAACCCTCCTACCTCCCTACATCTAATATTGTGAATGTAAGCACCAGGGCTGGTCACAGTCTCCCCCCTCTCCACCCACTCCTGATCCTGCTCACGCTCAAAGTAAACATTTTGGGGCAGATTTTCAAAGGGTTACACGCGTAACTTACTCGCATAACCCCGAGAAAGTGCCCCTGCGCGTGCCGAGCCTATTTTGCATAGACTCGGCGATGCGCGCAAGCCCCGGGACGCGCTTATGTCCCTGGGCTTTGAAAAAGGGGCAGGAAAGGGGGCAGGGTGCCGGTCCGGGGGCGGTCCGGCACCGGGAAAGTGTACGGAAAAGCAGAAAAAACTGCTTTTCTGTACACCCTCCGACTTAATATCATAGCGATATTTTGCCAGCGTCCGCATTTTGCCAGCGTCCGTTTTCCGAACCCCTGGCTGTCAGCGGTTTCGACAACCGACGCCGGTAATATTAAGCGTCAGCTGTCAAACCCGCTGACAGCCGCCACTTCTGTCAAAAAGGAGGCGCTAGGGACGCGCTAGTGTCCCTAGCGCCTCCTTTTTACCGCGAGCCCTAATTTGCATACCTTGGCTTCCTGAATCGCGTGTCGGGAGAGTGGTCGCTCGCTGGCTCTCCCGCGAGGTTTTCTGTATCGGCCCGAAAGAGAGAGAGGGGGGGAGGGGTTATCCCACTTGGAGTCTAGCTCTCTTGGTGATTTGAAATGTTGGGGAAGGGGGGATGCAAGGGTCAGGGTTCCCAGAGGAGTGGCAGATAAAGTGCTAGAGATATTTCAGGCAAAATCCCACAAAAAAACAAGATGCTTGCAGCCCATTTGGTATTTGGCTTATTGTAACGTGTGAGCTTGCCCCTCAGAAAGCTATGAATAAACTGAATTACAAATTACAATACAGTAAACCTCCCATACCAAAACAGCATTACCAGAGCTCAAACAGTATCACCCTTACCCATGAAAATCAACACGGCACATATTACATCAGGCCGGCCCTAAAACAGCAATGCACCTCCTATTAGGAAAGCAGAACAAGCCAGGAACATAACATAAGAAATTGCCAGCATCAAGTCCAGCAGTGACCAATCCAGGATACAAGTCCAGGAGCTTGTCCAAACCTTTTTTAAACCCAGCTATGCTAACGGCCTTAATCACTTCCTCTGGCAATGAATTCCAGAGCTTAATTGTACATTGAGTGAAAAATAATTTTCTCCAATTTGTTTTAATTATGCTACTTGCTAACTTCACAGAATGCCCCTTAGTCCTTGTATTATCTGAAAGAATAAATAACCAATTCACATTTACCCGTTGTAGTCCTGTCATGATTTTGTAGACCTCCATCATATCCCCCCTCAGCCGTCTCTTCTCCAAGCTGAACAACTCTAGCCTCTTTAGCCTTTCCTGATAGGGGAGCCATTCCATCCCCTTTATCATTTTTGTTACCCTTCTCTGTACTTTCTCCAATGCAATTATATCTTTTTTGAGATGCAGCAACCAGAACTGATCACAGTGCTCATTGTGTGGTCTCACAATGGTGTGATACAGAGGCATATGACATTCTCTGTTTTATTCACCATTCCCTTCCTAATAATTCCTAACATTTTGTTTGCTTTTTTGACTACCACAGCACATTGAGCCCACAATTTCACTGTGTGACACCTACATCTGTTTCCTGAGTGGTAACTCCTAACATGAAACCCAAAATTGTGTAATTACAACATGAGTTATTTTTCCCTATATGCATTACCTTGCATTTGTCCACATTAAATTTGTCTGCCATTTGGACGCCCAGTCAACCAGTCTCACAAGGTCCTTCTGCAATTTATCACAATGCACTTATGATTTAACTACCCTGAATAATTTTGTGTCATCTGCAAATTTGATCACTTCACTCGTTGTTCCCCTTTCTAGATCATTTATAAATATATAGATCCCTTCACAGATAGTACACGCTAGCAGAATACTTTACTTCTGTCACACATGCAGAACATAGTCAGATCCTCACCAAATACAGAATATGGAGTTCATAAACTATAAATAGAAACAAGCAGATAAAACTGAACTGGAAATTGCAACAGAGCAGTACAACAATGGAAAAAGAAAAACATCACCATTCCTTATAAAACATAGAACCATAAAAGCACAAAATATAAATTATAATACTAAAACTATACTAATAAAAAGAATATTTCAAAACAGCTGATGAACAGAGCATCCAATAATTAAAAAGAATAAAGGATTTAAAAACAATTTTCCTGCTCCTCCATACCTAGGAACTCTTGATTCCAGTCACCCTGAGATTACTGTGAATTACTCAGAGGTGGTGACTTGCACATTCTTCTCTCTTTCATATTCAGACACTCTGTAACACACATGTTCATTCTTATACACACTCTCTCATATGCTCACTCACAAACAGTCCCTGACACTCAGACATGCTGACTCACTGGCTTGTTCACACACACACACACTCACTGCTCGCACACATGCTCTCACGCCCATACACATACATGCTCACCGATTTTCACATATGCTCTCTCTCTCTCTCATACTCACATACTGACTCATGCTCTCTCTCATCCTCACACACACACTCACTTGTTCACTGTCACTCATGTGCTGTCAGGGCAGGTGCTAGCCTTTTTGCTGCCCGGTGCGAACAATTATTGTGCCCCTCCCGCCCCCCGCATTTTCATTTAGTCTCTGTCTTGGGCCCACCAAAAACAGCCCAGCTCCTTCCAGCAGCCTAAACTTTAACAACTGTCACCCCCCACCTTCGAGTCTTCACCCCCCCCTCCCCTGGAACCCATGACCAGTACAGGAGAATTAGGTGCCCTAAGTGAACCTTATACCCTTGCATCCCACACCCACCCTCTCCACACACACACACAGTTAAAAATATGTATTCATAATAGCAGATTTTACATGAAAAAGAATATTCAAAGTACAGACTTCTGAGATAAAAAAAAAAAAAATATCACAACATGTATATTAAATTTGCATGCACTGCTATAGTGCCAACCAGAAAACCCTACAAGAAAAAGACACCTAGAACCCATATGGCATTAGGACTACTGTAACACGTGTTGGATGTGGGCTTGACCCTCAGAAAGCTATGAGTAAATTACAATTAAAATATAATAAGCCTCCCATACCAAAACAGCACTAACTGCCAGCACTTAAAATGTAAGAACCCTATGAATGAGAAGGTAGCACTGCAAATATTACACTAGCCCCTAGAACACCAATACACCTCCTATTATATATTTATTTTATTTATTTATTTAAACATTTTGTATACCGTCATTCGCAAGAAACATCACAACGGTTCACATCATAGAATCATAAAATCATAAAAACAATAATTATGGGGTTAAAATACAGTAAGATATTCAATATAAAATACAATTATTATTAAAAGGATGGGTAAAAAAACCCAGAACAAACCAAGCTGCTACAGATCCCTAAATGTTAGCAGAAAACCTCTCCTTGGTCACTCTTGCAGAACACAGGCAGACCCTCACCAAATACAGGAAAAAAAACTCCATAAAGTATAATTAGAAACATGCAGGCAAATATTTGAATTGGAAACCACAAGTCAGACTCTATATGCAGTGCAGCAATGGAAAAATACAACCATCACCAATCCTCAGCCATTAAAGAATACAATCAAGAAATATAATAAATACATAAATCATAATAGTATAAACATACTAATAAAAAATTTTTCAAAACAGCTGATGAATGGAAGATCCAGTAATTAAAAACTCAAATAAAATTTGGTTTAAATTGCCCAAATTTCAAAGCAATATTTCAAAACAGCAGGTATCAAATAGCACCCAAAAATTAAAACTAATAACTAATAAGGATAAGAATTCATGTTCTCCATCCCTGGAAATTTTTTTATTTCCAGTCACCCTGGGTTTGTCGTAGATTAGTGGGAGAAGTATGTACAAGCTTTCTCTTCCCTCTCTCATAGATATAGATATCTATACAGACACAGACATACAAACATATGTTCTCTCTTATGCACACGCTCCCTTTCACATACACACACATATAAGATCTCTCTCACATCTACATGCTCAGACACACATGCATGCTCAGACACATACAGCCTCTCTCTTACACACCACAAATATGCTGACACACACATGATCCCTTTTGTGCATTCCAATGATCGCTTACTTCTAAAGACAGCATTTTATCCATGATCAATTCTTATGCTGGTCACATGGATGGCATCACAACCAGCAAAGAATGCAGTCTGGCACAGTGAAACCTTTTAGTTTGATGAATGCAGGAATCTGTGCACTCGACAAGAACTATGGCAATAGTGATCATAATATGATCAAATTTGAAATAATGACTGGAAGGGAGGGGACAGTAAGCAAATCCACGGCTCTAGTGCTAAACTTTCAAAAGGGAAACTTTGACAAAATGAGAAAAGTACTTAGAAAAAAACTGAAAGGAGCAGATACAAAGGTAAGATGTAGGCAAGAGGCGAGGACATTGTTAAAAAAAAAAAATACCATCCTACAAGCACAGTCCAGATGAATTCCACACATTAAGAAAGGTGAAAGGAAGGCAAAAGGATTACCGGCATGGTTAAAAAGTGAGGTGAAAGAGGCTATTTTAGCAAAAAGACCATCATTCAAAAATTGGAAGAAGGATCCAAAAGAAGAAAATAGGATAAAGCATAAGTATTGGCAAGTTAAATGTAAGACAGGCTAAGAGAGAATTTGAAAAGAAGTTGGCCGTAGAGACAAAAACCCACACTAAAAACTTTAAAAATATATCCAAAGCAGAAAGCCTGCGAGGGAGTCAGTTGGACCGTTAGATGATTGAGAGGTTAAAGGGGCACTTAGAGAAGATAAGACCATCGCAGAAAGATTAAATGATTTCTTTGCTTCGGTGTTTACTGAAGAGGATGAGGGGAGATACCCGATCCGGAGAAGGTTTTTCATGGTTTGATTCAGATGGTCTGAACCAAATCAAGGTAAACCTAGAAGATGTGGTAGGCCTGATTGACAAATTGAAGAGTAGTAAATAATCTGGACTGGATGGTATACACCCCAAGGTTCTGAAGGAACTAAAAAATGAAATTTCAGATCTATTAGTTAAAATTTGTAACCTATCCATAAAATCATCCATTATACCTGAAGACTGGAGGGTGGCTAATGTAACTCCGATATTTAAAAAGGGCTCCATAGGTGATCCAGGAAACTACAGACCAGTTAGCCTGACTTCAGTGCCAGGAAAAATAGTGGAAAGTGTTCTAAAGATCAAAATCACAGAACATATAGAAAGACATGGTTTAATGCAGCAAAGTCAACATGGCTTTACCCAGGGCAAGTCTTGCCTCACAAATCTGCTTCACTTTTTTGAAGGAGTTAATAAACATGTAGATAGAGGTGAACCGGTAGTGTATTTGGATTTTCAAAAACCATTTGACAAAGTTCCTCATGAGAGGCTTCTAGGAAAAGTAAAAAGTCATGGGATAGGTGGCGATGTCCTTTTGTGAATTACAATCTGGTTAAAAGACAGGAAACAGAGAGTAGGATTAAATGGGCAATTTTCTCAGTGGAGGGGGGTGGGCAGTGGAGTGCCTCAGGGATCTGTACTAGGATCCATGCTTTTCAATATATTTATAAATTATTCAGAGTAGTTAAATCACAAGCAGATTGTGATAAATTGCAGGAGGATCTTGTGAGACTGGAAAATTGGTCAACCAAATGGCACATGAAATTTAATGTGAATAAGTGCAAGGTGATGCATATAGGGGAAAGTAACCCATGTTATAGTTACATGATGTTAGGTTCCATATTAGGAGCTACCATCCAGGAAAGAGATCTAGGCGCATAGTGGATAATACATTGAAATCGTCGGTTCAGTGTGCTGAATTATTAGGAAGGGAATGGTGAATAAAACGGAAAATGTCAAAATGTCATAATGCCTCTGTATCGCTCCACGGTGAGACTGCACCTTGAGTACTGTGTACAATTCTGGTCGCCGCATCTCAAAAAAGATATAGTTGCGATGGAGAAGGTACAGAGAAGGGCAACCAAAATGATAATGGTGATGGAACAGCTCCCCGTGAGGAAAGGCTAAAGAGGTTAGGGCTGTTCAGCTTGGAGAAGAGACGGCTGAGGGGGGGATATGGTAGAGGTGTTTAAAATCATGAGAGGTCTAGAATGGGTAGATGTGAATCGGTTTTTTACTCTTTCGGATAATAGAAAGACTAGGGGGCATTCCATGAAGTTAGCATGTGGCACATTTAAAACTAATCGGAGAAAGTTCTTTTTCTCTCAATGTACAATAAAACTCTGGAATTTATTGCCAGGGGATGTGGTTACTGCAGTTAGTGTAGCTGGGTTTAAAAAAGGTTTGAATACGTTCTTGGAGAAGTCCATTACCTGCTATTAATTAAGCTGACTTAGAAAATAGCCACCGCTATTACTAGCAACAGTAGCATAGGATAGACTTAGGGGTAGAGATGCGCGCCAGCGTACATGTGCACCAAGAATACTCTTAGCTACACGCAGGGGCAGTTTGATCATGAGGCAGGGTGAGGTGGTGGCCTCAGGCGGCAAATTTTTGAGGCGGCAAAAATTGGCCTTCAAAACTCTCCATCCACGACTGCTTCACCGTGCCTTCAGGCCCATCAACACGCAGCTCTGCCGACAAGCCTACAAGGTCCTTATCCCTGCGGGCAGCAAGAAAGAAAGAACTGCCGCGCAGGGATGGATTAGCCGATTGGGGCTTCGGGCTTGCCCTGGAAAGTTGGTCTGGAGAATCGCGTGGTTTGTGTTGGTCACTGCGGCCCCCATGCCCGTGGAGCCACTACAACCAGCACCAGGCCCTGCAAAAACTTTTATCTCAGAGCAGGAGCTTCCCCGGAAGCTCTGCGCTCAGTCTGACGTCTTTTTTTTGTTTTACTGACACAGTAGTGATGGCAGAAGTAATAGGAGGGTGGCTTCAGGCACCTATTGCCATAGCTCTGCTCAGGCCCCTCTTTTCCTCCTTTGCACTCCTGGCTGCTTCCCTCACACATTTCTGCCGACAGGAAGCATTACGCAGGACAACCCTGTTCTCTGCTGCTGGGACATGATACCTTCCCCCTCCCTTCCCCTACCTAACCCGCCCCCCAGCCCTACCTAGAACCTCCCCTTACCTTTGTCGGGTAAGTTGTGCCTGCCTCCTGGCAGGCGTAGCTTACGCATGCCGGCCAACGGCTGGCCCGCGATCCCGGGCACAGCGGCAAAAGGCCACTGTGCCTGGAGGCTCTGCCCATGCCCCGCCCTGGACCACCCCGGACCGCCCAAGCCCCGCCCCTATTTGCAAGCCTCGGGACATACGCGCATCCCGGGGCTTAGGCTCGGCACGCGCAGGGGCAGATTTTATCAGGTTATGCCCGTAGCCTTTGAAAATCTGCCCCAATGCGCGCATTTTTCGAAAATGCCCGAACTCGCGCGAAACCCCCCATTACACTCACAAGAGCCAGGCCTCTGTGAAGGTGCGGTTCCAGGAGCAGGGTGGGGCAGGCCAGGGGGCGGAGCGGGGCAGGCTGGGACAGCGCCATTCCTCGCTCTCTCGGAGCGCGCAAATTACTTCAGGTCGTGCCCTGAAGTAACTTGCGAAATACAAGGTAAAAAAAAAAGGGTTTTAGAGGGTGGGGAGGAAAGGGGAAGTGAGGATTTCGGAGCAGCCTTGGAGGGAATGGAGGAAGGCTGCGTGGCTCGGCGCGCGCAAGTTGCACAATTGTGCACCCCCTTGCGCGTGCTGACCCTGGATTTTATAACATGCACGCGGCAGCGTGCGCATGTTATAAAATCGAGCGTAGATTTGTTCGCGACAGGTTGTGCAAACAAATCTACGCCCGCGCACACCTTTTAAAATTTGGCCCATTGCGCAAGGCTAACCCCCGTTTTTTTACACATGGGGGTTGGTTTAAAATCCGGTCACAAGTGGATATTGTACATACAAGAATCCCCTTGTGTGTGTGCGTACTTCTAGACCCCACCAGGAAAAGACCCTTGAATTATGGTCCATAAGTTTAAGGATGGGGAAGGGGGGATTTTGTTTGGTTTCCAGGCTTTGTTTATTGTTTTCATTAATTGCTATATACTGTGTATTTTTATTGTTTTATGCTCATACACCTTTCTGATCAGGTCTGGCACCCGCATATAGAAAGCTGTAGATAAATAAAATACCATATTTGTGCGTATAGAATTGCAGACGTGCGTACGTAAAACTTACAGAAGCAATCTCCAATTTTAGGTGCACAAACCTTTTGAATATTCCCCCTGCAGAGGGCAATATTCCAAGGCATTTACCCAAGTAAAATGATCTGACTGAAAAAACTGCCCTCCTCAAATGCAGCTAAATATGCACACTGATTCCATTATCCCCCATGGGATAAAAGGGCTTTCCTGTGACTTTCAAATATATGCATGCTATTTGCTGCTCCACCTCACCTACACATACACTGCCCATACAAATAGGTGCAAATTATGGGGCTCATTTATTATGCCAAGATATTTTATCATGGGAGGGACAAAATATCATGGGGGAATTTGTGTTCCCTAGATTTTTGGCACCATCCCAGTAAAATATCACAGCACTTTCCCCATGCTATTTTTTGACATGAAAAAAAATCTGTGAGAAAATATCAAGAGGAAAGTCTGTAAAACGCATGATGGTGGCCCCTTTGCATGGGGCCCTACTTTCTAAAAAGGCCACACAGCCCACCCCCATCCAATGAGCAATAGTCCCCAGGGAGTCTGGTTAGGCCCCCGTCTCTTCCACCACCACCTCTAGAGGTAGCTCAGCAGGGCCAAAAGTTTAAAAAATAGAAAAAAAAATGATTGCACGGTGATGCCCCACCCCTTCCCAAACCCTTCCTTTTTGTGCAAAGTTGCCCCTCCTCTATAAATTATTATTTAAGTGCTAACTGGTGAGTTTTTTTTAAATTAGATGATAATTACTTTGTCTTGTCCTGCAATAAAACAATTCATGATTACTCTTTTTTGCGCTAGACCACCTGCTTTGTTTACTCAATATGGGGTAGATTTTCAAAGGGTTGCGCGTGTAAGATACGCGTGCAACCCCCGAAAATCTACCCCTGCCTCCCCCTGCGCGCACCGAGCCTGTCTTGCATAGGCTCAGCGGCGCGCGCAAGCCCCGGGACGCGCGTATGTCCCGCAAAAAGGGGTGGCGGTGGGTCTTGGCCTGAGCCTCCAGGCACAGTGGCCATTACACACGTCGTTGGCCGGCGTGCATATCTTCTTCAACAAAGGTAAGGGGGGGTTCTAGGTAGGGCTGGGGGGCGGGTTAGGTAGGGGAAGGGAGGGGAAGGTGCGGGGGGGCGGAAGGAAAGTTCCCTCCGAGGGCGGTCCGATTTCGGAGCGGCCTCGGAGGGAGCGGAGAGAGGCTGTGCGGCTCGGCGAGCACAAGTTGCACAATTGTGCACCCCCTTGCGTGCACCGACCCTGGATTTTATAACATGTGCGCGGCTGCGTGCGCATGTTATAAAATCGGGCGTAGGTTTGTTCGCGCCGGGTTGCGCGAACAAATCTGCACCCGCGCGCAGGTTTTAAAATCTGCCCCTATGCTTATATCTATAGTCCAAGATCATTGTAGCATACCGTTATCATCATATGAATGTATTTTAGAAATCTTTCTTGGAATTTTAAACTCTGGGTCTTATGACTTTGCACAGGAGACCTGAAAAGTAAAGTAGGCATTTTATTATTTATCATTGACCTTCCATAAGAACATAAGGGAGTCATTTTAGTGATAATGGGAGGCAGCAATGATTACGTAAGATACCACTGGACCCATGATAGCATACAGTGAACAAAGAACCTCAATATTTACATGCAAGCATTTAGAAAGGGAAGTCCCACAAGTCTTCAAGAAGATAATGAGAGCTATTTTAGTAATGATGGGAGAAAATGAACATTGGAAACACTTACTAATAGCCATGGAACCCACCACCTTATCTAGTATGCAAATGAGTTCAGTAGGTGCATGTGAAGAGTTGCACGAAGTAATCTCCTACTGTGAGTCTAATTAAAAATGTTGAACTCTTATCTTCATGTATTATATAATACGTTCTCAATGTGTGTTGATCAAAGAGGGCCTTAAGGTGGATTTTATATCACAAACATTTTTAGGGGAAAGCATACCACATACCTGATCATTATTAAGAATAGGAAACTTAAAAGCTCTTTGTTAACTGATCTGAAAAGCAGACAAAAACGTATTCAGATTGGAATAGTTTAATATAATGGATTAGACAGGGTTAGTGCTATAATTACACACACACTTAGAAAGTCAGCTAGTCTTCCATGTGTGATAAGATTAAGTTCCTGCAGTCTTTTGGAGTCATAGATCTGTTTCTAGCACCAGATTATATAATACCTTAAAGGCAGACAATGTTTGTATAAGACAAAATCAACTAACTAATAAAGCCTTGCACAGGAATTCAAGTAATCCTCATCTTGGTATGCTCAATTATTATTATTTTTTTTTTTTTTTACAGTTTCAGGAGACTGTTAAAGAGAATATTAAACATTTCCCTGAAGTTCCATCACAACACATATGATACATTTAGGAATATCACTGTGCCTATTGTTGTTAGATTTATGCTTGTGCTCACTAGGGATGTGCATTCGTTTGAAACGACAAAGACAATGTCAATGACATTATCTATGTCATTTCTTGTAATTTTCAAAATGAAATGATAGAAAAAACTAAACTCAAACTTTGTATTTTTTTCTATCATTTTTTGTGTGCAGTCTTTCCAAAAAGTAAACAATAAAAAAAAAAGAGACAACATTAACAAAAATGAAAATTGATCCCTCAAACAACACGGCAAGACACGAAATGACAGTTTTTGGCATGCACACCCCTATAGCTCACTATTTCATTGTATATAATGTCTTGATGTAGTAATTTATTTTGAATTGGTCCTGTATTGTGGAAAAAATGCAATAAATTGCAAACTTTTATTATTTTTTTTCATCTGATTATAGGATGCCATTCTCTGATGCGATTTTTCACTAGTAAACCGAACAGATATGGCCTACGAAAGAGAAGTCATGTAAGCAACACGGAAGTCTTGAATTTGTAGTCAGTTTTAGTAATGTGGCCTTCTTTCAAGGTCATGCTATATGCAGTAGGAATTTTCAGAGTACATGCCCTATATCACACACACTATCTGCTGCCTGTCTTCACTGCGAGACAAGTTATGCTAAATAATTGTTGTCGCTAAAACTGTTTCCTTATTTATTCATTTGATTTATAGTCTGCTTTTCAGGCACTTCAGTTCAGATTATATTCAGGTACTGCCAGTATTTTAAATCATATTGAGGACAGTATTCACAACCATTTTCATTGGTAAACTACCCTGTCTGAAAATCTCCCTCCTTTATCAAACTAAAAGTACGTGTGAGCTTCCACAGTATGAGTACTTTTAGTTGGGTTTTAAAAAAGGGCATTTCTAAGGAGTGGGTGTGTTTTCACATCAGGGGAGAAGAAAGGCGTGTATGGACTTTTTTAAACATACATGAGTTATTTTACCTCCCTTCAGCCTCTGGCACACGTAGCAGGTGCAAGCTACACAGGTAATTTTAGCATGTGTACTTTATAAGGTGAATTTAAAAAGCCCGACGCACGCATTAATTAGGGGATGCACGAATATGTCAGGCTGGCGCACGTCAGGCAGATTTTAAAGGCTGCCGAGTTATGCATATCTCTGCACCACACATATCTTGAAACTTTTCAAAAACAGGTGGGGTATGGGTATAGTCTTGGTGTGGAATGGGCAGTTTGGGGCATGAACCAGAGATGTGCGCATAAATACTTACGCGACCCGGCGTGCACCAATGCCTCTGTTGTGTAACTTCTGCTATAAATGATCTGTAAGTTAAAAAATAAAATTAGGCAGATCTGTGGGGTTTTAAGGGTCAGGGCTAACCGGGGGAAGTGAAGGCTATTAAACCAGGGGTTTTGGAGGACCTATCTCCTAACTAGGAGAATTGGGGGCAAACTGGTAAAACTGGGAATAGCATTGGTGCACGCCTATTTTAAAATCCCCCAATTTACATGGTAGAAGTGGCATTTGCGCACACGTTATGCGCACCCACTTAAATTTTGGTGCACGTGTGCGCATATATACGTGTGCAAGTTCTAAAATAGTCATGTCCCTGGATCCAAGTCGACTCACGTGTGCACCGCCAGTGTGCCAGTTTGAGCTAATGTCTATTCTAGCAAATTTTCCAAAGGAATTATGTTGTTTTCCTTTGAAAATTAGCTACTTCCCAATGATACTCAGTAGGGGGAACCACAGAAAAGTAGGGTTTGTTTTGTTTTTAAGTTGAGCCCTTGACACGTGGGAAGACTTTAAACCTGCTCCAGACAGACATAAAATTTGACAAGTTTAAAAAGTGTGCCTCATGCGCACGGGGATTTTTTGCAACGCGGAGTAATAGCTAATAGCCTCATCTGCATGGAAGTTACATGTGATGAGCGCTATTAGCTACATGTGGATTTGGAGGCGCGTCTTGGAGGCACTGATCCCCTTATTGCATCGGGGGTTATGGACGCACATCCAAAATGTGCTTCCAAGCGCTCGTTAACCTGTGTGCATTGGCCTGAGAATGTGAATAAGACATGGAGCAGTTTATTTGAGGACTAAATTTGATCCAAGAGGGAGGAGTTTTGAAGTAGCGAGTGTAGAAGACCATGAGGTGCCTGTTTGATTGAATGAATTGTCCTAAGCGGGAGGAGTTTGAAGCACAGAAATACACATAGGATTGAAATATGTGATAACCAATGAAAAGTGATGACGATGCCAAAGCTGTGATTTACGAGATATTGATAACCCCTGTGCTTGTTTCTGCCATTTTTAGAAATGGCATGGGAACAGTCACCATGGAGACAAAAAGAAGTTACTATGAACTAAGCACTGAGTGTAAAGAGAGGCTCCTTGGATGAAGATCTAATTCAAAACATGGGCATGCTAAAGAGAGAAATAGGTATCTGCATCAACTTTGTTGCCAGCTTCTAATGTGGTGATTCTATTTTGAGTGGACATATTAAGTGATTATTGTATATGCAAAAAGGAAAAATACTAAAAAGGAATCATAACTTGTGAGTCCCATAACGACAAACGTGGGATGGACCATAGGGATAAAATTGGTTGCGCAGGGGCCCCAGATATTTAGAGGCTAATTTTATAACAGCCTGCCTGTAGAAAGTACACATGGACTTCAGACCGAATTTTCAAAGCAAAATGTATGTTTGTAAGTCAACTTTGAAATGAGAGGATAGGCAAAGACTCCTGGGCAACATATGCAAACATGTTGCACCTGCTATGGAGCAGATATAAATGCATATGCACACATTTTCACACATCTGAAAATCTAAAGTATGCATGAAGTCTCGCTCCCCTAATTTTGCTCCGGAGCGCTTCTTTGAAGTGTGTGCATAAGTATGCACAAAACTGCTTCTGTGTATTCTTTTACATGCACAGCTCCCAGGGCAATTTTCAACACCATGTTTTATGCGTGTAATTGCTTTTGAAAATCAGGCCCTTAATATTTAATTTTGTCCACAGCATTTCTTAAGATTTTTGTCAGTACATGAAGAAAAGGGAACAGCAGTAGATGGCATTTTTGTATTAATACAATCTACCATGTCGAATGGTCTGTTTCTTGTTTAATAGATGTGGATAGATACATATACATACATGTACACACATACTCGCATGCAATCTTCTTCCATTGGTTGCGAGAGGTCTTTGGCTCCCCCTATTGTTTAGATTCAATTAGTACAGTAAGAAAGCCAGAGATAGAGCGAGATTGGTCACTTCAGCTGCACACTGGGCCTGATGTGGCAGCTGCTCTGCTTCCTGCTCTTTCCTTTTCTCTACCCTGCGTCTGCTGCCTGTTGCCATGAGGAAAATCAATTAAAGGCATACATGTGTGTATGAGAAACCCCATTTCACACGTGCTTTTCCCACAGTAGCAAGAAGCATTTCAGGGGATGGAGTTCGGGCAGGGAAGGCATTTCTGCACAAACGTTCAATTTTCTAAAGTATGCATGTAAATAAACATGGAGGAAGTTACATATGCTTGGGAGTAGGTGTAACTTCCTGCAAATAATTGTATACTTGTACCAGGATGACCCTCAAATTTTCAAAGCGGACTTATGTGCATATCCCCTTTGAAATTTTGAGATTTGTACCCACAGACTTCAGCCCTATGTGTGGGCTGTTATAAAATTACCCTCCATATTATCCATAATGATGTAACATGATTTGTAAGAGTAATTCTCAATAGAGTTAAGCCATGTGAAACAGTCCAACTTAGAACTCTGGTAGAATAGAAAAAATCCGGACCAGTAGAAATATCTGAGGAATTTGAAGCCAAACTCAAACTAGGTTAATTTCAGCCTGATTTGTAATTTTCAAATTTTCTTCAGATTCGCTGAAGAAAGTGCATCCAGATTTCACACTGATTTGCAAAATTGAGGGAGTCTGCATCAAATCTGCTTCCTGCTGAACTCTCAAACTGTACGAATCTCCTCAAATATTGGTAATTTTTCATACAGTTCATAATTTATTTATATGTATGCACCTCTATATAAAGATATATTTAAAGTGATTTCCTATTTTCTGTTTAAATTAGTTTAGTTTAGTTTCCACCTTACATCAAACTTGACTGTGCAAATGTCATCATTTGCTAGTATGTATTTAGATTTGCAGTTGACCACTTTCTGGTCAAAATTATTTGACTTTTGAATATTTTCCATAGGATGCAGCAAATCAAAAACAATATGCTCTCCCCCTTTCTGAATTACTGTATGAAATTAACATAGAAGAAAAGAATGGTAAACTAGGCTCATTTGCATATACCAAAGATCTCCTGAGGTTAACTGGTGCCCTTTTTAAAACCGGGAGCAGGCAAGGCAGGAGTGAGTGGGGATTACGCCTACCCCCAGACGACTATCCCTTTGATGGGGAACGAATTTGGGGACATGAAAGTGGGAACGGGAGATCTTCCCCAAATGGGGATTTTTTTCATTTATTTCGGGAGATATAAGGCAGGAAGAGGGAAGGGCTATGCTATGGGATATTTATGGGGTCCAAGAAGGGGGCTACTAAGATCACCAGTGGGAGAGGATAGTAGGGTGCTCACACAGGCTATGATGCCCCTTTAGCTGCCTATGACAGTTCACAGATCCTGGGACAGGTTTGCCCTTTGCCAAGGAAGAGAACAAGTGAAGTTTCTGGCCATGGCAACGTATGAAAAATGTAACGCACAATGTTCCTACAGATGCTGATGAGCTTGGAGCTCATTAGCAGGTGCAGCAAAATGGCTGCTGCTAACCCCCAGAAAAATACTGCCAAGGTAGTACGTTTGCCTCTTAAGGAGAATTCCAGTTTCAGTGGCTTTCCCTCCTCCACGGGGATTGAGTGCTAGATTGGAGGGAGTTTTGCCAGCAACCCCACACAAAGTTACCATTACAAAATGTATGGAAGCTGAACTGAAAATATTGTGGCTGATTGAATTACTCAATGCAAAACAATCCAACTAATCACAAACAAACTGCAGCAGTCAAGAACCAGGAAACTGAGAGACTTGAGACATTTGCCCTGTGTAAAGACCTTAAAATATCTATATACTTTACTGCATGCATGTTTACCAGTAATATAACACCTTGCCAATAATGTAATATCCCCCGATTGCTTGTAAGGTAACACCTTACTGTAATTCCCTCTTTACTTTTGACCTAATCTACTTTAGTGTAATATGCCTCGATGGAAACTACCGTACTGTAATGTAACCCCCTAACCTATTATACCAGGGGTCCCTAAACCATTCAAATGAAGGGCCACATAGGACAGGACATTTCAAATCACCAAGAGGGCGTGGAAGGGAGAGGTGCTCCTCACAGTTTGCCTAGCCAAAGGTGGAGGGGGGGGGGGGGGAGGAAAAAACCGCCTTGGAGCTGTTTGCTGAGAAGGGTTTAAAGGGAGGCTATGTTTGTTTGGCCCTTTTGGTGATTTGAAATGCTGGGGAAAGGTGGGAGGCAGGGGTCAGGGTTATCAGAGGTGCTACACATAGTGTCAGTAATATTTCTACATTTTTTTCAACCTTGGCAACCCTGCCACCCCCTTAGCAACCCTGCTCCCTGCCTCTCCATTTTCCCCAATATCTGGTCACCCAAGAGGAGGGAAGGCATGCGTGATGCACGGTCGCACTCATCATCCCCACTATCCCAGGCATTCTTGCTGCCTCTCTACCGCCTTCGTCTTTCTTATCCCTTTCACCCGCCTCTCACATCCCTCTCCTGTAACATACCAGATTTGCGGTATGACAAAACAAACCAATCTGCGGAGGCTCTAATCCAGGAAGAGACATTGGGACTTGGTATTTTGCTTATTATAAGAAGAATTTCTGAACTCTTGCCTTCAAAGCCTGCATCCCTAGGGCTCATATCCATGTCCCCTCATCCCCATCTCTGACGAGATGGTGGCCTGGTTGGGAGCTCTACCATGCTCACCTGGCTTTCCCTGGCAGCCTTGCAGAACCCATGGCTCAGCACTACCAATGTGTTCCTCTCTGTGGCCAGCACCATCCTCCACAGCAGGCAAAAAAAAAAATCCTCATGGCTGTGCTGCAGCCTCTCTCTCAGGCCAATGTAATATCATGCGCGTAAAAAAACCGTGCGTCCAAAGTGGATGTACATTTTTTGAACGCGCGTGCAAGCACCTCTCCTAGGCACTCGATGAAATACGCAAATGAGCTGCTGTGCTAAAAGGGATGTGAAATGGATAATTTGTGCGCCCCTAGCGCTCTGCATCAGGCGCCCAGGAGAAGTGGTTGTGGATACACAACAGCCTGGCCAGAGATTCCTTCCCACCTACCGGCAAGGCTGTTCCCGATTGGTCCTTTCCTCTGACATGTGACAGTGAAAGGACCAATCTGCAGTAAGTGAAGCAGTGATTCAATGAATATTAAGTGTCCTCTGTGTGTAGGTTACCAAATTGAATGCTCAATTTATGAGCGTCCATTTTATCCCACAGCAGCTAACTTACTGGCACACTATGCATGCACAACGTACACAGCCCTGAGTGTGTACATTGTGGGTGTATTTTGTGAACCTCGAAATTTGTTTTTTCTTTTTAACGGCAAGACTTTGTTTTGCATGGTGCTGCTTTCTCTGGTTTTTCCTACTTAGTACTGAGACAAATCTAAGTAGGAGAAACCACAGAAAAACTGCTTTTTTTTTGCTTTTAAGTTGAGCCCTTGACGCACAGGAAGATTTTACGCCTGCTCCGGACAGGCGTAAAATTTGACGGGCTAAAAAGTGCACCTCGGGCACACAGGGATTTTTTGCATCACCGGGTAATAGCTAAAAGCCTCGTCTACATGGAATTTACATGTGATGAGCGTTATTAGCTACGCATGAGTTTGGACGCGTGATTTGGACACGCTGATCCCCTTATTGCTTCGGGGGTTATGGAAGCACGTCCAAAATGCGTGGCCAAGTGCTCGTTATCCTGTGCGCTAGGCTCCGCGCATGACATTGCATCAGCCAGCAAGTCTTTGGCCCGAGCGGCTCCACCTGCACAAGCAGCACTAATGCCAGCAATGCCTAACACAGCCAATCAGTGATCGCCTTGCATCGGCATGCCCTACCCATGTCACTCTGACATGCTGCCACTTTCAGTTCCTACTTATTTATTTATTTATTTATTTATTTATTTAACAGTTTTAGATACCGAATTTCTTGTAACAGGTTACAAATCAAAACGGTTTACATAATAACAATAACAGTGCCCTCAAATAGTGCAATTACATAAAACAGAGGAATACAGAACTAGGATCATGAAACTGTTGAAACAAACCAGGGTATATGTATATCGAACTATGATACAAGGCTGGTAGAGAATGGTTAGGTTAAGACCATGGTATTGGCAAAGGGCCTTGGGAATTGGGGCTAAAGTAGGACATATAGGGGCGGATTTTAAGAGCCCTGCTCGCGTAAATCCGCCCGGATTTACGCGAGCAGGGCCCTGCGTGCCGGTGCTCCTATGTTCAATAGGCCTACCGGCGCGCACAGAGCCCCGGGACTCGCGTAAGTCCCGGGGTTTTCCGAGGGGGGCGTGTCGGGTGCGGGGCCGAGCGGCGCGCCGTTTTCGGGGCGGGACGTGGTGTTTCGGGGGCAGGCCCGGGGGCGTGGTTTCGGCCCGGGGCGGTCTGGGGGCGTGGCCGCGCCCTCCGGAACCGCCCCCGGGTTGCGTCTAGGTGCGCCAGCAGCCCGCTGGCGCGTGGGGATTTACTTCTCCCTCTGGGAGGCGTAAATCCCCCAACAAAGGTAGGGGGGGGGTTTAGACAGGGCTGGGGGGGTGGGTTAGGTAGAGGAAGGGAGGGGAAGGTGAGGGGAGGGCGTTAACGAATTCCCTCCGAGGCTGCTCCGATTTCGGAGCGGCCTCGGAGGGAATGGAGGTAGGCTGCGCGGCTCGGCACGCGCCGGCTACACGGAATCGGTAGCCTTGCGCACGCCGATCCAGGATTTTAGCGGATACGCACGGCTACGCGCGTATCTGCTAAAATCCCGCATACTTTTGTTGGCGCCTGGAGCGCCAACAAAAGTACGCCAACGCGCCGTTTTTGAAAATCTACCCCATAGCATTTGACTGAATCGAGAGAAAGCTTGACGTATTTGAGCAGGCAGTAGTAGCAGAATGCGCTCCCTCTGCTGCCACTGCAGGACAGATCAGGCTCCTGTTGTAACTGCTTTGGGCCAAATCAAGCTCTTTCTGCTGTTGCTTCCAGGGCCTGAATGAAATTCAGACAAGGGCTATATCTAGTCTTTGGGCCATGGTTTGGGGACCCCTGAACTACTGTACAATCTACCTTTGAGGGCCTTGTAATGTAATTCCCCCCCCCAAAAAAATTTTGACCTAATCTATCACATTCTAATTTTTTTGAAGCAGCTATCCAATCACGAAAGGCAGAAAAGAAATATAAAATAAATGAAATTAAAACTGTGTAAATTTTCTAAAGAGATAGCTGTCAAGTTCAGAAATCATAATAGAAGATTTGGAGAAGTGGAAGGCATAGCAACTGCTCAAAAATCACAGATCTCTAGTTTTGTAAGTGTCCAGAGAGGCTTGTATGACAGAGAAACTGATTTTTCATGACAAATTAGTGTCTGGAGAATTCAACAAGAATTAACAATCTTTCAGGGTCATTCATCAAAATGCATTATGGCGTTAACGCATGCGATAATTGTATTACTGCACTGTGCAAATGCAAATTTTAAGAAGGAGCAGGATTGGGGAGGGGTTTCGGTGGGATTAATTAAAATGAGGAGCAATATTACACTGTGCAATAGCATAACATATGCTATCACATGATTTTAACTATACCTTTTTTCTGGCGTTGATCTGTGCTATATGTCCAAAATGGCCATAACACAATTTGTGATAAATTTTGCATATTGCATTTTGGCCATTTCTGGGTTGGAGGAGAGAGACAGAGAGACTGACTCTGGGGAGGCCTTCACAGTATTCAACTATTTATATCACTAGAGCCAGCTAATAGCTCGAGGTGAGGTGTTGGTGGTTGTTAGGGGTCAGTTTTAGATGCAGAATGAGATGTATGAATGACACAGTACACCAAGGTGAAGATTTGACATCATTTGAAGTGAGGAAAGTCTCACAAAGATGAGATTTCTACTATGTTCTCATGCCCTAGTCCTTTCCTCATTTCAACTGACGTCAAATCTTTAACTTGGTGTACTGTGCCGTTCGTACGTCTTACTCTGCATCTAAAACTGACCCCTAAACAATCACCAACACCTCACCTCGACCTATTAGCTGGCCCTCCTATAGAGATATAAATAGTTGACTACTATGAAGGCCTTATAAATAGTTTCTCTCTCTTTTGAGCTGCAAAAACTTTACCGCATCTCAAAAAAAGATATAATTGCGATGGAGAAGGTACAGAGAAGGGCTACCAAAATGATAAGGGGAATGGAACAGCTCCCCTATGAGGAAAGACTAAAGAGGTTAGGACTTTTCAGCTTGGAGAAGAGATGGCTGAGGGGGGATATGATAGAGGTGTTTAAAATCATGAGAGGTCTAGAAAGGGTAGATGTGAATAGGTTATTTACTCTTTCGGATAATAGAAAGACTAGGGGGCACTCCATGAAGTTAGCATGGGGCACATTTAAAACTAATCGGAGAAAGTTCTTTTTTACTCAACGCACAATTAAACTCTGGAATTTGTTGCCAGAGGATGTGGTTAGTGCAGTTAGTATAGCTGTGTTTAAAAAAGGATTGGATAAGTTCTTGGAGGAGAAGTCCATTACCTGCTATTAAGTTCACCTAGAGTATAGCCACTGCCATTAGCAACGGTAACATGGAATAGACTTAGTTTTTGGGTACTTGCCAGGTTCTTATGGCCTGGATTGGCCACTGTTGGAAACAGGATGCTGGGCTTGCTGGACCCTTGGTCTGACCCAGTATTGCATATTCTTATGTTCTTATGATACTACCTATGCGAAGTTAATTTAAAAATTACCATAAATATGCCCCTTTTTCTTACCATGGGCGTTATCCATGCGTTATTATAGCATTTTGATGAATCTAGGGGTTTGTTTGCTTAATTTTCTATATTATTTTCTCTACAAGAACTTTTTAGGAAATATCTGAGAGAAAGATTACCAAATAAGTGAGAGAGACATTTCAATTTTAAAATCAATGAGGTAAGGGAAAAATGTGGAAGAAGTAGCTTTTGATTCTGTTATCACTACTGATAGACTTGATAGATCTTGGACTTGGAGGCTTCTCAGAATAACATCCCAACGAGGCGCCACACAGTTCGCGACCTTCAGTTCCAAAGGGCACAAGGGTCTTGTCTTTAAATGATACTTAAATATAAAGACATTTCTTTTTGTTGGCAAAAAGTGAGCATGCTCCCTGATGTGGCCCATGCAACACAGTCTAGAAGGAAATTGTTTCTCCAGATGAAGCAGCAGGTCATTGGTTGGGGGATTTATTATTTAAGTTCCCATGCAACTGTATTGTCTATCACCAAGTGAATAAATTCATTTTTTTGGATTCTTTGGTAGAATGTGGTGGTAGAATAAGACTTATCCGGCTAACTTTAATGAGATATTCAGCAGCATAGCTATGCTGATGAATATACATGTACATATTGCTACCTAGATGGAAGAATTAAATCTGGTTAAGTTAGACCTGATCTATGGAAGGTGTAACTTATCTGGTGTTTAAAATCATGTGAGGACTAGAACAAGTAAATGTGAATCGGTTATTTACTCTTTCGGATAATAGAAGGACTAGGGGGCACTCCTTGAAATTAGCATGAGGCACATTTAAAACTAATCGGAGAAAGTTCTTTTTCACTCGACGCACAATTAGACTCTGGAACTTGTTGCCAGGAATGTGGTTAGTGCAGTTAGTATAGATGGGTATAAAAAAGGATTGGATAAGTTCTTGAAGGAGAAGTCCATTACCTGCTATTAATCAAGTTGACTTAGAAAATAGCCACTGCTATTACTAGCATCAGTAGCATAGGATAGCCTTAGGTTTTGGGTACTTGGTAGGTACTTATAGCCTGGATTGGCCACTGTTGGAAACAGGATGCTGGGCTTGATGGACCCTTGGTCTGACCCAGTATGGCATGTTCTTATGTTCTTAACTTAACCGGATAAGTCCGAATATCAGCATTTATCTGGTTAAGATAACTAGATAAGTAGTCCTGCCCTGATCCATTGCCTGCCCCCAAGATATCTGGCTAAGTGTCAGCCACTGAACATAGCTGGATATTCAGCGGCTGCTACTTAGCAGGGAAAGTTGCTACTTATTTAGCTAAGTAGTGCTAAATATCAGCTTCTATGTATGCATTTCTGTTTGCCAGTATCCTGTGTAAGCGTAGGTCTTGAATGATCAGTGTAAGAGGACAAGTTGGGGAGAGAATGGAATGTATAAGGGACAACTAACTATGCTTCAGCCTGCAAAATGAGTGAGAGATGAAAGAGTAGAGAGGAGAGAGAGAGAGAGGAGTACCATACCAGGAAGAGAATGGACAGTACAAGAAATAGGCCTACTATAAATTAAGGGAGAGGTGGAAAGGAAAGAGGGGAGTGCTGGGCATAGAGGAACAGGCAGATGAGTCAGGCCAAAGGGTCGGAGGAACTTCCTTCCTATAGCCCAGGTCAGGCCCCTTACATACTGGGTGGAAGAATGTAAGATAGCACAGCAGGGGGAGAAGGGAAAGGGAGGAGACACAAAGAAGGCAAGAACTCCCCAGAGCATTGAGCTTCTATATCTGTCAAGAAGGCAGAGCTCACACTGACTTGGAGAAGGAAAAGGAGGTGGAGCAAGTGGATGCACCACAAACTGCAGCAGTAGGGGAACAAACATGCCAACAGATGTGGCACTTCACTCAGGAGGAAAACGGCATGCCATTTGCGTCACACAAAAGTTGGGTCTCAAAGTCGTCGTCATCAGCATCACAGACTCCATAATACACAAGGCTTGAGCTGGTGAGGTACTTACAGTATAACAGCACAAAGCAGGAACCCACAGCAAGAGTCCAGTAAAATTCCTTTAGAGGGTTGTTAACATGCACTGACCTGCCAGTGGAGCCTAAAGGAAGTTAGGACTTGACCCTCACCTGTTACAGCATTGTTTCTACTGTGACACCTGTTGTAGGGACAATCTGAGACCATGCAGAATATGACACACATAAGAACATAAAAAATGCCATACTGGATCCATCAAGCCCAGTATCCTGTTTCCAACAGTGGTCAATCCAAGTCACAAGTACCTGGCAAGTACCCAAACATTAGAAAGATCACAAGCTACTATTGGTTATTAATTACCATCATAGCAGTTTATGGATTTAACCTCTAGGAACTTATCCAAACCTTTTTAAACCCAGTAACACTAAATGCTGAAACCACATCCTTCTGGCAATGAATTCCAGAGTTTAACTATGCACTGAATGAAAAATAAATTTACTTCAATTTGTTTTAATTGAGCTACTTGCTAACTTCATGGAGTGCCCCCTGGTCCTTCTATTATCTGAGAGAGTAAATAACCAATTTACATTAACTTGATCAAGTCCTTTCATGATTTTGTAGACTTCTATCATATCCCCCCTCAGTCATCTCTTCTCCAGACTGAACAGTCCTAACGTATTTAGCCTTTCTTCATAGGACAGCCTTTCCATGCCCCTTATCATTTTGATCGCCTTTCTCTGCACTTTCTCCAGTGCAGCTATATCCTTTTTGAAATGCGGTGACCAGAATGGCATACGTTATTCAAGGTGCAGTCTCACCATGGAGGGATACAGAGGCATTATGACATCCTCTCTTTTATTTTCCATTCCTTTCTTAATAATTCCTAACACATGCTGTGAAATATTTGTACAAAATCATGGCAATGGCTAAAAAAGTAAGATATTTATTTCCATTTGTGACAGTAGTGTGCTTTACACATTTTGAAGTGTATAATGTTAGAGGAACAGTTATCCTCTGTGAACATTTTGCTTGGAAATTCATTTGCACTGTGTAAATAAATGCAGATTTATTTTTGAAATGCTCACGTTTGCTGGTGTCTCTCTTCTTTTGCCTCTTCCTCTCTCTGCCACTCTTTCTCTCCCCTGTCTTGTAGTTACCATCTCCCATAACTTCGCCTGCTGCAGGAGCCACATCTCCTCTTGCCACAACCCCCAAATGTATCCCAGCCAGGGCACATCCAAGCACATAAATTCCAAGGGAGGCAAACCTGCCAGCCCTAAATCCAGAGGGCACTGGACTCCTACCCATCTTCCCTCTATGAGCACCCTGTAGTGCTTTGGCCAGGACCACCCTTTGTCCAGATGGAGGCTTGAGTGAGCAATCTTGAGATATTTTTTTTTGGGGGGGGGGGGGGGGGTAAGGTTACTGATGTAGGACCTGCCTGAGGCTGCAACAGCGGTGGGAGGAGGAAATATGTATGCGACTGGAACCCGGGCGCAGGATGCAACTGCAGGAAGGATCCAGACCAGGAGGATCTGAATGCACTGTGGTCAAATCAAAGGAGTGCTGGATCTCAAAGAACTCCTCATTTCTTAGACAGTAACAGCCTTGTGGTTTCTACCCTGTGGGATGTACAACAATATTTGAACCTCAGATGTCATGTGTTGCCCTTAGTTTGAAAAACCAATTTTGTAGAATTATGTGGGAAGTTTTCTCAAGCACCGTGTTGCTGTCTTTTTTTTTTCTTTTTCAAAGAGCAGGGAGATACGCTCTTGCTCAGGAGCCTTTTACAGTGTCAAGTCTGGCACATGTGCCCCGATCCCTGCTGTCAATAACATGAATGGTAAAATGCTGGCATCAGGCAGGTTTTAACTTCTGGGCTTTCTCCGGTGCACGGTAAATAGTGGAGGAGAGCATAGCATGTCATTTACTCTCTGCCCACTAAGGGTTAATTTGCACACAAGATTCCCTCATTTATGCACTAATGTTATTGCATAGCCACTAATGTCTTGTGCATAACAGGCTATTTTTTATTTTTTTTTTTGCACACTAAACATGCATGCTAACCTTTAGTGTACAGGCTGCTTAATCGTCAAATCTTGTTAATATTCATGTTTTGCTTATCTTGAAAACCCGATCCATTTGGAAGTCTTGAGGGCTGGAAGTATACAACCTATTCATTGCCATCCTTTTCACTTCTTTCTGCACTCTTACGGAAAGCAATCTCGTTAATTAGGAGAAGCAATGTTTAATAGGCAGAGAGGTTTGAGCATATCTCCATTCATCAGTGTGCAAAAGTCATTTTCTCTTTATAAATAAAGTTTTGGAAAGGAGATGAAGTAAGAGATGATTAGAAACAACAAAAGTCAGATCTGTAAACTGGAGGAAATTTTTTGCAGAAAAAGTAATTAGATTGGATTCTACTCTCTAATAGTTATTAAGTCAACACAATGTAATCTTTTCATATATTTCTCATCTACTTAAGTACAGTAAAGGATCCCAAGATAATACTGAATAAACGCTAGTGTGTCATAGCAGATATAAAATATATCCTATTCAGAAGTACTATCAAGGGCTGTGGAGATTGTTTTTCAAAGTGTTAATTAGGCTTTTAAGCTGGGGGTGGGGGAGGGAAGAGGGGAAGCGGTGTATATTTTTATTATTACACCTCTTGAAGTATCATTCTCTGGTTATTTAAATTCTTAAACTACTTATCTCATTTGCTGAAATCACCATTAGCAGTTTCTTTCATGGAAGCAAACTCATGGAGCTAAACAATCGCCTACTTCTATTTAGAACTTCAGCCGAGTCCTAATTTGGTTCTTTTGAGGGTTGTTTGTGCTTTTTCTTTTCAATAAAAGGTTTAATTTCTTTATGACCTGTCAATGTTCTCCTCTGCAACCTTTAAGTCACATGATTCTCATAGCAGCAAAATTAGCTATTACCTCAGCTAAACATCACTGCTATTTAATAAGACTCTGGTTAAGTTATGATAGTACAAAGAGCTGCTAGGGTTTGGGGGTGTTTTCTGTTTTTGTGTTTTGTTTTTTCCAGGAGCCTTAATTCTCCTGTTTTGTCAATGGTCATTATATTGTAATGTCCCTAATGGGGTTGGGTGGCAGGGCATTAACCTTCTCTATCCCTCCTCCACCCCACACCGGTCACATTGTACAGGTTCTCCGTTTCAGTTAAAAGGGCAAGATGAGATCCATCCTTAACTTTGGTGGATCAGAGCCTGCACTAGGATCACAGTCCAAAAGGAGGCCGAAGGCGATGCGCCAGCCCCTTCAGTCTGTAGCAAAAAAAAAAAAACCCAAAAAACCCCACAGACCTTCGAGCAGGATGAAGGCAGCAAAGATGCCCCATTTGGTCAAACACACGTTTTGGTAAATCTTATCGTCATTTTGCAACATACTTTCAGCTGCTGGCGGCTGCACGCCCTTGGAGTTCATCCTAGTGGAGTTTCATAATCACAAACTATTATTGACCATAGTAAAGGAGAAAAAGAAAAAGTGCAAAGGTACATAAGGCAGCAGTTGAGAGTAATGATGGCAGCCTGGGGAAACAGACCTGAAGCGTTACACGAATAAAATTAATTAGCCCAATTAGACATTAACGTCACTTGTCTCCATCTTGTTCTTATTACTTTGCTTACACGCTGCCACTGTGAACGCATCACTTTTGTCACTAAACGGGTGCAAGTGGTTCCAGCGCATGCCAGGCTGCAAAACTGTTGCTACAGAATGAAACTGCACCATATATATATATATATTTTTTCACTTTTTGAAATTACAGTTTACCATAATGGATAATAGTGCATGGCACCATTCATTAACTTTATTTGCCGTTATCAATTAAGTGCAAGCGTGTCCAAAGCAGCAAATACAGTTCGGTACCTAGACAAGAAATACTTAGGCGACTCTGGCTTGATTCTTCAGCTCCCATTTATTTTGCACCTTTCAAAACGTTTCTTGAACGTGTGCAGTCTTTATTCCAGATCGGTAAGAAAGTACAGTCTGTGCGTGTCAGTCTGTTCAGCAAGCTGAGCAGGCTTTCTGTAATCTTGCTTGTTGAAACACTTCCTTGCAGTATTGTTTCAGGAGATATCACATAAACGAGGGAATATTGATTTAATGCTGCTGATTGATCAGGGAAGCATGTGGGGTCTGCTTTTCTAATATCAGCTCGGGAATTGAAGAACCAAAGCTAAGCTACAATATATATTACAAATAAACAACAGCCCTTCTACATCTCATGCTTTTAGTATGAACTCTGTGATCTTACCTGAAACAAGCTGCGTGTTCTCTTCAGTTCAGGTCTGGATTTCTTTCTCTTTTCTTTCTGGTGAGTTACATGTATCCCAATGGAGTGAATACGTTTGACCTCGGTCTGCTCTGTTGTTCCTATCCAAGCTGCCGCAGATGCCCCATAAGAGCTCAGCGGAGGTGCGCCCCGAGAACAGGCAGCGTTACGCCGGGCTCTGCCGGGTCCAAGGCTGTCTTTGGTGTGAGATGTGGAAGGAGCAGTCAAGGCTCAGCTCTGGCTCCTCTCAGTCACGGCATGGGGATATTATCACAGTCTTAGCTTTCTATTGGCTCTGATCACCAAACAAATCACACCAGCCCACTCTCTCTCTCTCTCTCTCTGCTCCCTCCTCCTTCCCCTGCTCCCTCTCTCATCTCACCACAAACAGCCACACACGCTTCAGTCGCTTGCACTGTTTCGCCCTCTTACAGTCTCTGGATTTACAACCTTGTGGTCAGTGCAAACATTTTTAGCAAACTTCCAAACCCCCATGTTTATGCAGAGAAATTCTCCATCCACCAAGCGCGCACACACACACACACACACACACACAAAACACTCACCACTGTCTGGTAGATCTTCCTTCTCTGCCCCGCTGATGGATTTGCAATGTTAAGAATTTACAAGTTCTGCTTTCTGCAGTACATTTCCTATTGCCACACTAGATCATGACTTCCAAAAGAATGCAGAACTGAATAACACAAGACAGGCTTACAAACCGTAACGTTTCAGTTCAATCAGAAATGTGCCCATTTATCCTCTGTGTAGGCTGCCTTGGCTCTATAGTTTTAGGAGCATCCTTGCTATTCCCATTCCTGAAGTATTTGATGAGGAGGTTAGCAACTCAGATTGTAACAGGCCTTTACTACAAGGTGTGTTCTTCCAGTCCAAGGGGAAAAAAAATCTTTTAAATCAGGTCTTTCACAATATAAAATTATTATGCTAGAATTAAATATCTTTATTCAGCATTCTAACTAAAACAGATGTAAAGAATTATGTAGCCTGTCAGATCGGAATGACATACAAAATAATATTTTCTGACATACAGCAATGATCTGCTTTAATTTCACATATTAACAACACTATCAGGCCAATGCAATACCCATGCACTAAAAATGTGCCTCCAAAGTGGATGCACTTTTTTTTAACGTGCGCACAAGCACCTCTCCTGGGCGCTCAATGCAATAGACAAATGAGCCGAGATGCTGTAGATAAATTGTCCGTCCCTAGTTCGTCTGTGGCATTGGGCGCCCAGGAGAAGTGGCTTGCTCGAGTTAGGACAACGGACGCTCAATGTTTCCAGCGTCTGTTTACCTAAATTGTGCACAGTCATGGGTTAGGAAAACGGACATTCGTAAATTGGGCGTCTGTTTTCCTAACCTGACCACCGGCAAGACGGTTTTTTTAATTATTATTTTTTCACGTTGCTGCTTTCTATGGTTCCTCCAAATTAATATTGCCATAATATTAAGTCTGAGGAACCACAGAAAAGCAGTATTTTCTGCTTTTCTGTAAACCTTTGGGGATGCTCAAGACTTAACTCCAGTTCTGAGGCTGGCGTTAATTTTTGAGGGTTGGCGCACGGCTATTTTTTTACATAAGGAGGAACTGGCTAATAGCCTCATCAACATGACATTTACATGTGATGAGCACTATTAGCTACACGCTAGTTTGGACGCGTGTTTTGGATGCGCTAATTCCCTTATTGCATAAGGGGTTATGGACGCATATTCAACCACGCTAGCCTGAGTGCATGGTATTGCATCAGCCTGTATGTGCGGTAGCAACATCAACCCGATATATTGCAAAGTGACAACTCATGCACATCTACTGTGGCTGAACCTTGCAAAGTTATTTCATGGTATTGTTTGATTTATTTTGACATATTTACTTAGCTTTTTCTTTCCTTACTTACTTTCAGTGTCACTGATAACTTCAATATTTTTACCCACAATAATCACAACTGTATTAATTAGAATATAATCTTTATTGGATAGTAACTTTGATCCTTAGGGACCTATGTGCTGAAAAATGATAACTTATGCAATTTACCACAGGTATATATTACCCAAAGTACACTGGCTGAAACTGCTTTATGTACTAAGCTAATAAAATGAAAATATACTGCTTGTTTATTTGACAGATTACTAGGGATATTCACTCGTCTTTTTGTTTTATTTTGATTAGTGTGCAATAAAAATATTAGTGTGTACTTAAAAAAAAAAAATGAAACAGAAAAAAACTAACAAAAGAAAAAAAAAATTGATAACAGGTGAAACCAGGGGAATGCCTTAACTTAAGATCCCTCACCCACTTTTCCCAATAAAGACATACGAGAGACATCATTGTTTGAAAAATTATAGGCTGCCAGCTTCATTAATAATACAAGTAGGGATGTGAATCGGGCTTCGGACGATTGAAAATATCAGACGATATTTTCAAAATCGTCAGAAATCGGGGGCTCCCGATAAGAGAACCCCATGATTTTGTTCCTGGGGTTCTCTTATCGTTTTGGGGGAGGGCGGGAAAAACGGCACACCAATACAATCCCTAAACCCACCCCGACCCTTTAAAACTGTTCCCTTAGCTTGCCCCACCCTCCCGAACCCCCCAAAAACTTTTTACAAGTACCTGGTGGTCCAGTGGGGGTCCCGGGAGCCATCTCCCGCTCTCGGGCCGTTGGCTGCCACTAATCAAAATGGCGCCAATGGCCCTTTGCCCTTACCATGTGACAGGGTATCCATGCCATTGGCCAGCCCCTGTCACATGGTAGGAGCACTGGATGGCCCGCGCCATTTTTAAAGATGGCGCCGGCCGTCCATTACTCCTACCATGTGACAGGGCCTGGCCAATGGCATCTCTAAATACAAGTTACCCGAGCCAAGTCCATTAGGGATGTGCATGGAAAAGAAATTTGTTTTTGTTTTCAGGAAGATTTTTCCCATGAATTTCGGTTCGTGGAATGTTTTGGTTTGATTCATTTGTGGAAAAAAAGGAATCAAACATTAAAACAAAAAAAACAAAAAAATGAACAAAAAAATAACAGGACCTCCCATCCCTCCCTCTCAATCCCCGGAAAATACCAGGGCCAGGAACCCCTTGTGGCCTTCACCTACCCAGTCCAGTGGGGATCCGCCAGCAAGGCCTAGGCCCAGGCTGAAGCCTCGGCCTTGCATAGACAGAGAACACAGAATGTCAGCATGACCTCAGCCTTGGCCTACACAAGAGTGATGCCTTATCCTAGTCCAGAACCCGAACCCAGGCTCGAGGCTGCCCGGAAGCCAGTTGCCAATGCCTGGGCCTTGGCCTTAGCCCAAACCCAGGCCCAAAGATGGGGTCTGACCTGGAGGCTGCATCCAGATGCCTGGGCCTTGGCCTAGGATAAGGCTCAGGACTGGAGTCCAGGCCTCAGAGCAGCTCAGACAACGTCCTATTCTTTCTTTTTTCTTCTTCAACTGACACCATCCGCTGGGTCGCACTGGAGTTAATTAACTCCGACACATTCACCCCACCGGACAGCATCAGTTGAAGAAAAAAAGAAGAAAATCGATGACATTGTCTGAGCTGCTCCGAGGCCCAGGCATCGAGAGCTGGCCTGGGCCTGGGCCCTGGCCTAGGCAGAAGCCCAAGTATCAGAACCCAGCCTCCGAGCTGGGCACCGATGTCGAGCTTGGGTCTGGGCCGAGGCCCTGGCATCAGCATCTGAACTTTAGACTAGGCTACAGTGTCAGACCTGTGCCCAGGTTCCAGCCTAGGCCAAGGTCCAGATGTCGGGACCCAGCTCAATTCATTTCAGGGCCCCCCTGAATGAAACAAATTGCTCTTATTTGTCATGGTTTGCAGATTTGTTGGCTGAGTTGGCTATCCCTAGAGTCCATAGCCAACCCAGCCAACAGCCCTGCCCTTCAACTTGTCATATTACTAGCTAAGCAGCTTTTCCAGCCAACTAGCCATTTAATAACTTATCCATACCACTAGAGGACCATGAACCCCCCCCCCCCCACCCCCACCCCCAGCCCCGCCATATAACTAGCTGGGAAGCCAGCATCAGATAATCAACATTAGCTCCCCTGCGTTATTTTGCCATTCTTCCCTCTATCACAACACATTTTCTTGGCTTGGGTACCCTCAATCCTAAAATTACAGCTGCGACACTTAATGCAACAACATGTTATCAACATTAAACACTATTGTAACCATCTAAGGATGGGAGGGTGGGCGCTGCCAAGGAGAGAAAAGGCAGGCGAACAAACGGATCCAACCACCTTTTCTCTTATCGTGCGTCAGCATTCCCACGTACTTAACTTCCAATCACAAACTTCAAATCCATCAGCAACAGCATCCCCATTACATCATCCAATCATCCTGCAACCCCCCTCCTCCTTTCCCATTTACCTTGCACCCAGACCCTTAATTCTACCTAACAACATAATAAAGAAGGACCTTTGACACTGGCATTCCCTGGCACACAGTTAACTTTGGCAGCCAGGATAAACCTGCCTATCTCCTCCTAACTAAAATAAAATAATAAGGCCAATATTCAAAAGCCATTTAAACGGATAACTGAAAAGTAATCCGTCTAAATGGCTTAGCCGCAATATTAAATGGCTTATCTGGCTAAATTCTTGCCAGTTAACAAGTTATCCGATTAGAATTAAGCCAGATAAGTTGGGGGCATTCCTGGGGTGGGAGGTAGGCATTCCAGGGAGGAGCAGAGTTAGCCGGATAGGTCTTCGGATATTCAATATTTGAAGCTAGCCGGTTAACCTATGCAGCTAACTCTGGCCATGTCGTAGAGCTGGTCTAAAGTTAGTCGGATATATATATATATCCGGCTAACTTTAACATAGCCGAGTATATTCAGTGGCACTGTCATGCCACTGAATATCACACTTAAGTTACTCGGATAAGTGTATCCAGCTAACTTACCTAGCTGCTCAGTGGCTGAATATGCACCCCAATAAAAAAAAATACCCGCCCCCAAAACGAAACAAAAAACTGAACATGTTTGGCTGCACATCCCTACAGATTACTGTGTGGTGGAATTGCTGTTATGCAAATAGCTTTACATTTTGTTTTCTCTATTTATACCATGGGATATTCTGAGACCAGCAAATTGTTGTAGGATATCCCTAACTTTGCAGAAAAATATAAATGTCCGGCCTTCCCAGCCACTCACTGTCAGAAGGGGGAAGACAGCTACTGCACTGAGGTGTGGAGGATTGATTAGTGCTGTAAGAAAGGAGGGGGTGTGGGGGGGGATGTTAGCTTTTTCTGAGTGGATTGTTTCTTGTTGGAGTATTCCAGAGTATTTTATGGATATGCATTCATTTGAAACCAAATGGAAATATTAACTACATTTCCTCTTTTATTTCAATTCATTTTTGAAACGAAACTGAATAAAATGTTGTTCATATTCCGTTCATTTCATTAAAACAAGAAAATAAGGCCATTACCAAAACAAAACACTGTTGTGCCCTGGACCCTAATCTTGAAAATTCCATCACAGGGCAGGCGTGTGATCTCCAGTCGCTTCTGATTTGCCAATACAATGATTACAAATGGAGCTAGCAGACCAAGGCTGGCACCATTGGTAAGTTTTGCCATGTAAAATGGTGCTCGCCATGACCATGCTGGAGCAGTTCTGTACAACAAAAATAAACCATGTTGCTGGCCTTGGTCTAATGGCACCGGGGGCAGTTCTATCATGAGGCAGGGTGAGGCGGCGGCCTCAGGTGGCAGAATTTTGGAGCTGCAAGAAGAGCCCCTCCAAAGCACCTCTACCGCAGCCACCGCCTCACCCTGCCTCCAAAGTCAAACATCAGATTGGCCAGGGATAAACCCAAACCCCTGCCCGATCCGAGCCTTTGCATGAGTCAAGCGTCATCTAAAAAGGCCGCTTACCAGCCTCTTCTGCGAGGTTTGTGGGCCCACCTGGGAGCAGCAGGCACCGCCGATTCTGAGGGCTGGGAGGTGCTCCGGAGGCAGCAGGAGATCACATCGCTAGCCCTGCCACTCTGCCGAACAAACCCTCTGTGATCGGGGCTGCCAGGGACAGAGCGGAAGTTTGGGGAGGAAAGGAGAGGAGCTCCAGGGTGGGGAGGGGCAGCTGCATGGCTTTGGGCATTTGGAAGCTCCCAGCCTTTCTCTTCGGGATGGCTGCGGCTCGGAGCTGCACCTTCTCTGTTTCTTATTCCACGCTTAGGGCTGATCCCAGTGCAAAGGAGAAGCTCGTGGTAGTGGAGGTGAGGAGGGGGGGACAGTAGCAGGGAAAGAGAGATTAGCAAAGGGAGGGAAGCAGAGACAGGAGGGGGAGAGGCGAGCACATTCCAGAACCCGAGAACTGGCCTTGTTGTTGTCCTTTTTATTGGACCCTGTAACGTTGTCTTACTCTTCCTATTAGTGCTATGTACGTTTTCCTTGTAATCACCTTATGCATCGCTGGAACACCGTTCAAATGGTTAGATCATATCTTAGCAATCAGAGGTATAGTGTTAAAACTGAAAATGTTGTCTCAGAACAGGTGCCGTTAGAAACAGGTGTCCCACAAGGGTCAACTTTGTTGGCTACTCTCTTCAATTTATATATGCTACCATTGTGCAAACTTCTTTCAGGTCTGGGTTTAACGTATTACATACCGTATATGCTGACGATGTACAATTTGTGGTTCCAATAACACATTATATAGAAGATGCTTTGAAATTGTTAAATGTGTATTTTTCTGCCATTCAACAACTGTTGATTCATTTAAAATTGATTTTAAACGAAGACAAAACAGAGATCATCTTATTAAGCAACAAATCAAATAAAGAGTACATTAAGACATATACTGTTAATAATAGAAATTTTATTGTAAGTGACCATGCCAGAGATTTAGGTGTCATAATTGATAGCGAACTCAACATGAAAAAATGTATCTTTAACACAGTTAGAAGTGGCTTTAATAAATTACATATTTAAAAAAAACTTAAAAACACTTTTACTTTTCAGTGATTTTAGAACTGTATTGCAATCTCAGATTTTTTCAAAACTGGACTATTGCAATGCGCTTTTATTGGGTTTGCCTCTGTCATCCATTAGGGCTCTCTAATTACTGCAGAATGCAGCTGCCAGAGTTTTGACTGGGACTAAAAAATATGATCATATCACACCTATTTTAAAAGAACTTCACAGGCGTCCCATTATTTACAGAGTACAATATAAAGCATTGTGTATGATCCATAATTCGCTGAATAATAAGAATATAGAATGGTTAAATGCTTTACTACACATTCATGTTCTGCAAAGAACCCTCCAATCAGGGCAGAAAGGACTTTTAACCATTCCATCCTTGAAAATGGCGAGACTCAATAAGGTACGAGAGAGAGCTTTATCTCTAGCTGGGCCAAAATTATGGAATTCGATGCCAATAGAGTTAAGATTGGAACCCATTTTTTCAACTTTAAAAAAAAACCTGAAAACATGGCTGTTCAGACAAGCATTTGGAGAAGAAGATGAGAGTGTGACATAATTGTCCAAGCTAGTAGTTGGAGAAAGATTTTGAAAAAATAATTTAAAGATCTTAAACTGGCTTTTATTGCATTTTTATTATAAAATTTTAGGCTTCATAAGAACGTGCCATACTGGGTCAGACCAAGGGTCCATCAAGCCCTGCATCCTGTTTCCAACAGTGGCCAATCCAGGCCATAAGAACCTGGCAAGTACCCAAAAACTAAGTCTATTCCATGTTACCGTTGCTAGTAATAGCAGTGGCTATTTTCTAAGTCAACTTAATTAATAGCAGGTAATGGACTTCTCCTCCAAGAACTTATCCAATTCTTTTTTAAACACAGCTATACTAACTAAACTAACCATGTCCTCTGGCAACATTTTGTAATATTACTGTATATTAGACTATTTTATTGATTTTGTATGTTATAAGCTATTTTAGGTTGATGTATTTTATTTTGTGTTTTATAATGTATTTTAAGTTGTGATATTTATTGATGTAAACTGATGTGATTGATTCAGAACATCAGTATATAAAACCAAATAAATAAATAAATACATATTAGGAGCTACCAGCCAGGAAAAAGATCTAGGCATTATAATGGATAATACTTTGAAATCACTGGCTCAGTATGGTGCAGCAGTCAAAAAAGTGAACAGAATGTTTGGAATTATTAAGAAGGGAATGGTTAACAAAACGGAAAATGTCATAATGCCTCTGTATCACTCCATGGTGAGACCACACCTTGAATACTGTTTACAATTCTGGTCGCTGCATCTCAAGAAAGGTATAGTTGCGATGGAGAAGGTACAGAGAAGGGTGACCAAAATGATAAAAGGGATGGAACAGCTCCCCTATGAGGAAAGTCTGAAGAGGTTAGGACTGTTCAACTTCGACTAGAGATGGCTGAGGGGAGATATGATAGAGGTATTTAAAATAATGAGAGATCTTGAATCAGTAGATGTGAATTGGTTATTTACACTTTCAGATAATAGAAGGACTAGAGGGCACTCCATGAAGTTAGCAAGCAGCACATTTAAGACTAATTAGAAAAAATTATTTTTCATTCAATGCACAATTATGCTCTGGAATTTGTTTCCAGAGGATTTGGTTAGTGCAGTTAGAGTAGCTGGGTTTAAAAAAGTTTTGGATAAGTTCTTGGAGGAGAAGTCCATTAACTGCTATTAATCAAGTCGACTTAGGAAATGGCCTCTGCTATTACTGGTATCAGTAGCATGGGATCTTCTTAGTGTTTGGGTACTTGACAGCTTCTTGTGGCCTGGTTTGGCCTCTTTTGGAAACAGGATGCTGGCTTGATGGACCTTGGTCTGACCCAGCATGGCAGTTTCTTCTGTTGTTATATAAATAGTTGACTACTATAAGGGCCTTATAAATAGTCTCTCTTTCTCTCTCTCTCTCTCTTTCTCTCTCCTGTCCCCCTGTCCTGAAATGCAAAATGAATGACATATTGCACAGCTTAATGCCAGGTTTAAAGGTGTAGTTATTTCCAGTGTTAAAACCATGTGATATTACTCCTCGTTTTCATTAATCCCTCCCCAATCCCACCCCTTCTACAAATTTGCATTTGTGCTGTATGATCGTTGTTATTGCATGCGTTAATGCCATAACACATTTTGATGAATGATCCTATTAGTTGGATAAGTTCTAACCGGATGACCCCCATCATTCATCAAAAACAGTTAGGAGAGACAGAGAAAGAACCTATCTACAAGGGTCTCATAGTAGTTAAGTATTTATATCCCTATTGGAGGGCCACCTGATAAGTTAAGGTGAGGTGTTAGTAGTGGTTTAGGATCCAGTTTTGCATGTAGAGTGAGACATTTGAACAGCACAGTAAGGTTCGGTGAAGGTTTGACATCATTTGGAATCAGGAAAATCTCACAAAGATGAAATTTCTACTATGTTCTCTCACCCTAGCTTGATGGACTCTATAACAGGGTACCATCAAGCTAGGGTGAGAGAACATAGTACAACATTTCTTCTTTTTGAGCTTTCCTCACTCCAAATGATGTCAAATCTTCACCAAGGTGTACTGTGCTGTTCGTACGTCTCACTCTACAAGCGAAACTGGCCCCTAAACTCTAAACCACCACTAACACCTCACCTCGACCTATCAAATGATCCTCTTATAGATTAATAAATAGGTGCACACAGTGAGGCCCTCCCCAGAGGCACACACTCTCTCCCCTCCACTCCTCTCCCTCTCTCGCCAAAATGCAATTCCAAAAATTTATCATGAATTGTGTTATGGCCATTTCGGACATATAGCACAGCTTAAGGCCAGGGAAAAAGCTGTAGTTATTTCCAGCATTTAAACCATGCAATTGCACGGTGCAATATGGCCCCTTAGTTAACTTGTTGCACAGGAGGTGGCTGAGGTGGGGTTGGCACTACCCACAAGGCAAGCCCTACGGGTCCCCACTGTGGGCAGGCGGAGCAGGCTGACTGACGGAGGCTGGCTGGAGCTACATCAATACCAGCCCTCATTCCCTGCAGGTTGAGCCCTTGGGTACCAGGGACGGCTGGACTTAGGTGGGCCTCTATCCAAGGTCTTCGATGGGATGACGAGGAGGTCAGCAAGGGGCTAGCAGTGGTGATAGGAACTGGTAGTCCAATCTGGACAAGGTGGAATCCCGGAGACCTGGGCACCAAGGAGTACTGGAGGAAGGCAGAGGGCGCCCAAGCAAGAACAGGCTGGAGCCTGAAGAGCAAAGTCCAGAAGGGAGACAAGTGGAGCATCATAGAACAAGCTGAAGTCAGGGCAGGCGGCAGGCAAGAGGAGTGGCAAGGCAAGTGTGGGTCGAGGAATGGTCAGGCAAGGCAAAGATGAGGGCAGGAGATGGGCAGCAATGTAGTAGTGTGGTGCAGAGGTCGGTACCAGGAGACAAGCAGTAGCGTAGTCAGGCGTTGCAGAGGTCAGTACCGGGAGACCAGCAGTAACGTAGTCAAGTGAAGCAGTAGTCAAAGTCAGGAGGTCAATCAAAGGAACAGGAATGGGTACCACGGTCAGGATCAGGAACATCGGGTGTATAGATCTGTCTAAGATGAAGAGTTCCACCTCCTCTTCGTGAAGGGCACCGGTAAACAAGTGGACTGGCTCAGTGATCAGAGAGATTCGGCTGGACAACGGCTCACCGTATATGGAGGCAATACACAAGGAAGTCTCTAAGGCATGGGTAGAAATACCCAGGAGTTGTACTAAGTCCTTCAAAATAAAGTTCCACCCTGCTCTGGAATCAATGAAAGTGAAAACAGGGAAAGAACGTGAATCCCAGGTCAGGATGACAGGTAAAGATAATTGAGGGGCCAGTGAAGTAGTGCTCAAGTTCAGGACTCCTACTGAACTTAGGCCCGGAAGTTTCCGGGAAGGACGGGACACATCTGGAGACAGTGATCAGGAGCTCCACAATATAGGCATAGGCCTGACTGCCTCTGCAGACAAATGCTCACGGCCCAACTGCATGGGCTCTTCCGCTTTAGCAAAAGATGTGGTACCGCTAGTGGTGGGACCTGAAGTAGGTGGTGAGCGGGAGTGCTCCGAGGTGGGCTGTCTGGGTGTCCACACCTCGTGGTGGCACTCTTGGAGGTGATGGTTGATGCGGCCTGTCAAATCAATTAGGTCCTCCAGGGAGGATGGGAGCTCATGGGCCGCCAATTCATAATTGAGCTGGGAAGATAATCCATCCAGGTAAATAGCTCAGAGGCAATCCTCTTGCCAGGATAACTCCGCAGCAAGTGTCCGGAATTCTATTGTGTAGTCATACAGAGCCCATTGACCTTGCCGTAGATAAAGAAGACTGGTGCTTGCCACAGCCTGCCGTCCAGGATCATCAAAGGTCCAACAGAAGACAGCTACAAAATGAGATAGTTCTTGTAAGAGCGAATCTGAACGCTCCCACAGAGGTGAAGCCCATGCCAACACCTTACCCTCTAGTCGAGACAGGATGAAGGTAACCTTCATGAGTTCATCTTGGAAGATGGATGGCTGCAGAGCGAATTGCATGTAGCATTGGTTGATAAACCCTCTGCAGTTCTTGGAGTCCCCATTGAAACGAGGCAGAGCTGGTAGGGCCAACAAAGCTCTGGAAGGTGAGGGAGGGGGTAATTGGCTGGCTGGAGCTGGTGCCAGAACAGAGTGACCTGATAGGACATCAAGCCAGGCGTGGAGACGCTTGGAGGAGGCCAGAGCCTCGAAAAACTGCTGTTGCTCTTGGCACCTTGGAAGCCAGTCTGGGAATGGCCTGGACGGTGGTTGGATCCACCACGTCCATGGCCTTGGCAACCTATTGCGCAGGAGGTGGACCCTTGGGCCGAGGTGGGGTTGGCGCTACCCGCAAGCCCTATGGGTCCCCACCAATGGCAGGCGAAGCTGGCTGACTGACGGAGGCCGGCTGGAGCTTCGCCAAACCAGCCCTCATTCCCCACAGGTTGAGCCTTTGGGTATCGGGGCCAAATGGACTTAGGTGGGCCTCCATACAAGGTCTTCGATGGGATGGCGAGGAGGTCAGCCAGAGGCCAACAGTGGTGATAGGAAGTGGTAGTCTGATCTGGACAAGGAGGAGTCCCAGAGACTCGGGCGCCAAGGAGTACTGGAGGAAGGCAGAGGACGCCCAAGTAAGAACAGGCCAGAGCCTGAAGAGCCAAGTCTAGAAGTGAGACAAGTGGAGCATCGTAGAACAAGTCAGGGCAGGCGGCAGGCATGAGGAGTGGTAAGGCAAGCGTGGGTCAATACTAGAAGACAGCCGAGGAATGGTCAGGCAAGGCAAAGGTCTGGGCAGGACACGGGTGGCAATGTAGTAGTGCGATGCACAGGTCAATACCAGGAGTCAATCAGTAGTGTAGTCGCGCGTTGCAGAGGTCAGTACCAGGAGACAAGCAGTAGCGTAGTCTGGCGTAGCAGAGGTCAGTACCGGGAGACAAGCAGTAGCGTAGTCAAGCGAAGCAGTATTCAAAACCAGGAGGTCAATCAAAGAAACAAGCGAGGTAAAGACGAACACAGGAACAGGAATGGGTATCAAGGTCAGGATCAGGAACACAGACGAGTCAGGAACCAGGAACACGGAGGGTGCGCAGGAACAAGCAACTCGGGACATGACCAGCGTGGAGACCTGTTGCCGAGGCAAGGAAACGTTGGCTGGGCCCGGTCTAATATACCGGGACCCAGTGATGTCATCATCCGGGGCCGCAGGTGAGGTTCCCGCCGCGGCCCCTTTGAAAGGATAGCAGATGCTCGTGCATGCGCCTAAGATGGGGGGCGCAGCTCAAGATGGCAGCATCTCCCCGCAGACCAGGAACGTCCGCTGCGGATTTGGGAGCACGAGGAGCGACCCAGAGTCGGAGACAGCGGCTACCGGCTGGAGAGCAGCAGAGCCAGCTGCTGGAACAGGTGAATGGGAGTAAGAGGGCCTGGCCATGGGCCTGACGCAACCAGCACATGCAACATAACTAAAACCCACCCAAACTCCTCCTCCGATCCTACCCACCTCAAAAATTTGCAATCGCGCCATGTGCTACTATACATTTCGCATGCATTATAGTGTTAACACGTGCGATAACGCCTTAATGCACACGTTAACACCATAATGTATTACGATAAACAATCCTATAAGTTACTTACACGGCCAGGTCCCCTAGTTTCCCGTGGCAGCTCAGTGGCAGATTCTGTGGAAAAATCGAAAAATTTGGAATCAAACTAGCAAGCATGAACACCTTTTATATTACTTTATAAAAATAAATTAGCTTTACGGGTTATAGTACAATTTATTTATTTGTATTGGGTGAAGAAAATGATCTCAAGAATCAGTACAGGGAGGAGACTTCAGGGATAGGAAGAGGATCAGACGTAGGGTGGTGAGGAGAAAGAGGGAGAAGGAAAGATGATTAGGAATCTGGGATGTGGAAGAGGAGGAGGGAGTAGGAAAGGTTGTGGAGTGGGTTTCAGGATCTGGGGAGAAGGGAGAGATAGGAAGGAAGGAAGAGAGGTTCCAGGATCTGGGAGATAGAATTCAAGATCAGGGGAGGGAGGATAGAATTGCAGTGGGTGGGGAGGAGAGAAGGGATGCATCCCTACCATGCTCTGGTCCTGCTCCTCCTTGCATCCCCTCTCTAACATCCCATTCAATATAACATACATTTATACATTTGGCATCAATCCCTTCTCTCTCACATACACACAAACACTGCCCCCTACCCTTAACCCCCTGCCCCCCCCCCATACAGACTTAAACACCCCGCATCTAAAAAAAAGATATAGTTGCGATGGAGAAGGTACAGAGAAGGGCAACCAAAATGATAAAGGGGATAGAACAGCTAGGGGGATATGGTAGAGGTCTTTAAGATCATGAGAGGTCTTGAATGAGTAGATGTGAATTGGTTATTTACACCTTGGTGGTGGGAAAATTAATGGAAACTCTGATGAAGGAAAAGATAGTTAACTATTTACAATCTGGGGAGTTGCTGGACCCGAGGCAGCAGGGGAAGATCCTGTCAGACATTTTCTTGACTGGGTGACTAGAGAATTGGATCGTGGAAGAGCACTTTATGTGATCTACTTGGATTTCAGCTAAGCTTTTGATACAGTTCTCCATAGGAGGCCTGCGAATAAAATGAGAAGTTTGGGAATGAGCACCAAGGTTATGGTGTGGATTAGAAACTGGTTGATTGATAGGAGATAGCGTGTTATGGTAAATGGAATCTACTAGAGGTGTGAATCATATGATCGATTGTCTTAATAATCGATTTTGGCTGGGGGGGAGGGAAATCTTATCGTCGGGTTTTTTTGTTTTAAAAAATCGTTAAAAATCGTAAATCGGGGGGAGGCGGGAAAACCGGCACACCAAAAAAACCCTAAAACCCACCCCGAACCTTTAAAAGAAATCCCCCACCCTCCTGAACCCCCCCCCCCCAAATGTTTTAAATTACCTGGAGTCCATTGGGGGTTCCCGACGCGATCTCCCTCTCTCTCTCTGGCCACGGCTGCATTGAGAAATGGCGCCGGTGGCCCTTTGCCCTTATCATGTGACAGGGCAAAGGTAGCGCCGGCGCCATTTTGTTTCCTGGCTCCCGACGCCTGCTGGAGATCGCCCCCGGACCCCCGCTGGACCCCCAGGGACTTTTGGCCAGCTTGCGGGGGGCCTCCTGACCCCCACAAGACTTGCCAAAAGTCCAGCGGGGGTCCGGGAGCGACCTCCTGCACACGGGCCGTATTGCCAATCTTCAAAATGGTGCTGGCGCTACCTTTGCCCTCACTATGTCATACGGGCGACTGTATGAGAAGAAGGGATTCGTGCATATTTGTGTGTGTGTGCGCTCCAGACTGGTTGGGAAGTTAGAGAGGTGATGAAAAGGTACAGCCCTGCCTCCCCCCCCCCCCCAACCCCCAACACAGCACAAATCCTATCCTCTCTCCCTTGATCTCAGATTCTATTTCTTAGATCCTGGAATCTCCCTTCCAATTTACCTATCCCTTCTCCCCAGATACTGAAACCTATCTCTCAACCCTCCTCACTCACTCACTAATCCCCTTCCTCAATCCCAGAAGCTTTCTCCCTCTTCTCACCCCATCCCAGATTCCTGATCTTCCCCCTTCCTTGATATTTCCCAGTCCTCTCTCCCTTTCTCTCTTTTTTCCCCCCATCCTCGGTCATGTTTCCTTCTCACAACCCCCCCCCCCCCCATCCTTTTACCTTCTTACCCCATTTCTGGTCCTCCCCTTGCTTCTCCTCTCCCTATCCCTGAGATCGCCTCTCCGTAATAAAATTTCCTTTTCCTCACTCAGTAAAAAAATAAATAAATTATACAGACACAAAAAGGTTGGATAACTTTAGTTTTATAATGTAAAATTAAAAAAAAGGAAATGTTTGCCCATGTCTTCAGAATTTTCAAATTTTTGCCACAGAATTTAACTGTGAACTGCTGCAGGAAATGACAGGGATATGTCTTTGACCTTTTACTTCCTACTGTCTAACCTTACCAGGAAGGGGAGTGGAGATGATTGCAAGAATAATGCCTAGGGATTGCAAATCCTAAATCTGTCATTAAATTGATGGAGCATAAGCTTAGAACAAACTTTGAAACTTAAAGAATCTCAGATTCTTATTTCTGACATTAAGAGGAGTTCTAAGTCTCCTACAACAGAATTAAGTACATTGGTTAGAGAAAACATCTTGATTCGATGTCAGAATGAAGCTTTCTCTCGTACTCCTTTATAGATCACATCACCCTTCTCTTAGCAAGACTCCATTGGCTAATCCATAATCTGGGTATAAAGTCGAAGGTCCTAACATTAGAGATGTGAATCGGAACCAGAATCGGTTCGGTTCCGGTTCCGATTCAAATCTTATAAGTTTTATCGTCCGGCCCGATTGGTTTTTTATCGGCTGCACCCGATCCAATAAACAAAAAACCCACCCTGATACTTTAAAACTGATCCCTTAGCCTCCCCCACCCTCCAGACCCCCCCAAAAACATTTTAAAATTACCTGGTGGTCCAGTGGGGGCGCGGGGAGCGATCTCCCGCTCTCGGGCCGTCGACTGCGCTAATAAAAATGGCGCCGGCCATCCAATGCTCCTACCATGTGACAGGGGCCGGCCAATGGCACAGATACCCTGTCACATGGTAAGGGCAAAGGGCCATCGGTGCTATTTTTATTATTGGCAGCCGACGTCCCGAGATGCGGGAGATCACTCCCGGTGCCCCCACTGGACCACCAGGTAATTTTAAAACGTTTTTGGGGGGGTCAGGAGGGTGGGGGAGGCTAAGGGGTCAGTTTTAAAGGGTCGGGTGGGGTTTTTTTTATTGGGCCATTGGCGCCATTTTTATTAGTGGCAGCCGACGGCCCGAGAGCGGGCGATCGGTCCCGGGGCTTCCACTGGACCACCAGGTGATTTTAAAACATTTTGGGGGGGGGGGGTTGGGAGGGTGGGGGAAGGTAAGGAATTAGTTTTAAAGGGGTGGGGTGGGTTTAGTGGTTGTTTTGGTGTGCCGGTTTTCCCGCCCTCCCCCCAAATAACTCCCGTTAGTGGACACAAACCCGATTACCGATTTTTCACGATAAATCGGGGGAATTTCTATTGTATCGCACTCTTTAACGGTTTTTGATGATTTAAAAAATATCGGGCGATATTTTAAATCGTCAAAAAACGATTCACATCCCTAACTAACAACCAAAACCCTCAAGGGCTTTAGCTCCCGAAGGTTTTCTAAAACACATGATCTGCTGTCCAGCTCACCCCTTGTGTTCGGCTATGAAGGATCTGCTGACCAGTCTGGTTTCAAAAACATTCGCTTGACTCAATCACTCAAATGGATGTTTGAGGTGGCAAGCTTACAAACTATGGAATGAACTTCTAGATAGTTTCAAGGAAGAAAATGACCTTCTGCACTTCAGGAAATTTCTAAAGGCACATTTGTTTTCCCTGGCCTTTCCAGATTAAATCTTTTCAGCTTGGGTGTATGGTTACTTAGCATTGGCTGGAGAAACCACTACCTTAACTTGCTTATGTGTAATTACATAAGTTTGTCTTGTGAAGTCATAATGTAATAATGTATTTGTATGTATTATTTATTTATTTAATTGTTTTTGTATACCGACATTAGATCGAGATATCACATCGGTTCACATATAACTGGAATGCAAATAAGGCATAGGCTGCTTATTTTTATATTGTAACTTAGAACAGTTAATTTACAGTATAAATTAGAACATAGAACATAGTATAGTATAATTTAGAATATATAACAAGGAACAATTATTAATACACATGTGCCAAATAATATGGGTGGCTTGCATGTCGAAGACATAGCTTAGGAACGTAATGCATTCAGAGCTTGGGAGTTGTTGTACCAAGGGCAGCTTGGGGGAGTGAGAATTTATTTGCAGGCATTGGTTAGGGTCAGGATTTTAGGGAATCAGGGGTGGAGTTGGGCTAAGCTTCGTCTTAATATTATTTTATTAAGTATGTTTACTGTAACCCGCAGAGTTGTGTGGATTGGCGAATTTAATAAATACATTTTTTATGCATTTTTGTCAATAAAATAAAAAAATGTGTTGGTTACTGACCTAATTGAAAGGGTAGAAGAAGGCTTTCCAGGGTCTCTAGAAGCGATCATAATGCTGTGGTTGACTCAAGTCTTAGATACTCAATTTGAATGTACACTAAGGGGCCAATGTATTAAAGTGGGCTAACATTAACTTTTAATGCTTGATAATGAGGAGGTCAATATTCAAAAGCCATTACTGAAAATGGCTACCCAGAGATATTGAAAGCCGTGTGCAGCTAGAATTTAGCCGCATAAGTTGGGGGCATTCCAGGGGCGGATGGGAGACATTTCTGGGCAGAGTAGAGTTAGCCATGTAACTAGGGCTCTAACGCATGCAATAAGGACATATCGCATGCAAAAAGGGCCTTTTTGCATGCAATATAATGCAAATTAGGGGGAGGGGAGGAGTCAGGTTGGGGAGGGGCGGAGTGAGCGGTGGCTTCGCTGCCGGCGATAATGTTATTAACATTATCGTCGGCAGTAGCACGCCGAATAGCACCAGCTTTCACAGTGGCGCTATTCGGTGTGAAAGCCGGCAGCCGGCGCACCGCCGTGGTGCAAAGGCTGCGTGCTTTCGCCGGCCCACATCCCCCTTCACCCCCCTCGCCCCCCATTTCTACAGGATTCATTATTCTGCGAAGAATGATTAATCCAGGCCTAAGTTAGATTTACACATGATAAAAGTGCTATTAAGATGCAAAAAGTAGCTTGCGATAGTTTTATCATGAAATTTATGCTAATGAAGTAAAACAATGCAAAATAAGTTATGCGGCTAACTCTGGTTGGGCTATAAGGCTGACCTAAAATTAGCCGGTTAGACATAACTGGCTAACTTTAAGATAGTAGGGTATATTTATTTATTTTGAAATATTTGTTAACCACCTTTTCTACATACAGGGCAGGGCACAGAAAACATAGATAATAAAATCAGATTAAAACAAACAAAACTGACATTATGTCAAACAAAATAACATCAGTTGCATCATGAGCACTGAAGGACTCAGGTGTATATATTTATGACAAAGCTGCTGGATATACCCTGAGTGTTAGGCAGATCTGTATATCTGGCTAACTAGTCGAGCTGCACAGCAGCTGAAAATGGACTCTGAGATATTTATTGTGAGAACTAACAGCTTCTGTTAATTACTTGTAAATGAGAGTCAATAAAGTATGCTTACACTTTACATATGAACAGTATTCCAAAAAGTCAGCTTCATCTTCAAATTATGTTTTATTTTTTTGTATTAATACATCTGTAAAGCAGTTTGCATATGTACATTTTGCTGTGCTATTTTGCATTGTTTTTCTTCATTAGCATAGATTTCAAGATAAAACTATTGCAAGCTACTTTTTGCACCTTAATAGTTCTTTTATCAAGTGTAAATCTAGCTTGCACGTGTTAGCGTTTCTAACACACATTAATGCTTGTGATAAATGTTAATCTACTTCAGTACACTGGATTCTAAGAGTGGATAAAGCTGGCTGGGTTTTCTGCTTTGAAGTTTAAAACAACTTTTGTAAAACTTTTTTATCTGAAGAACAAAAGAAAGAATAAGTGTAACCTGAAAAACAAGAGGAAGATTGGTTCTGCATCATTAATTTTCTATCAGTCAGAAGTAATTAAAGATATGATAATGAAATTGGTCACAAAGAACGCAAAGTGTGAATGTATTTCATGTTTTGCCAAGGGCTACAAATGCATCATAGAAAGTTTGCTGTATTAAAAAAGAAGATCTTGCTAAGTTTAATCCAACCACAGCTGTATTATGTCCAGCTAAATTTATAGTTAATTTGAATAACAAACCGATATGTATTTTTTGATTATGATCAGACGAAAGAGTTGGCAGGAAGATCTAATGGGGTCTCTGGAGATAGCTCTCATGAGTCCTTATAGTATAATATTTATCTCACTTAATTTAATTACAGCTGTATTGTAAAGTATGTTTTTCAGATCCATTCTATTTGATTTATTGTGCCTAGTCTAGGTGGTTATTATATGGTGGCTGTGTCATTTTTTGTGTTAGTAATAGCGTATTGTTAAAGGCTCCTGTTTGCTGTAATTCCATGTGTCCATGGGAAATGCCCATAATCAACTCACTGTCACAGAATTGCGTCAATCACCTGCCATCTCGCCCACTTTTCAATACCCTCACCCTGCAGCCATCCAGCCAAGAGTTTGTCTGCCTTTTGGATGAGATTCATGTACAGAGTCTGAGCTAAAATTGAGGGAGGTGCTTTCTTTGCATTTTGGTTGACATTGAGAACCTGCACAAGGTGGGGACAGAATGATATCATGACCATTGTCAGAGATTGAGGATTAAATCGCCGACTCCACCCAAGCTAGCTATTGCACGCGAAAAGGTTTTCACGTGCGATAGCGTTAGAGAATGACCCCCTAAGTAACACTAAGTAAGTGTTATCCAGCTAAGTCTAGACGTTCTCAATAGCAGGTCTACACTTAGCTGGATAAATTGTAAATCACTTTGAAAGATTTGATCTGGAAAGCAATTCATAAATGATTTTAAATAAATAAATAAAATATCAATATTGTTACTTAGCTGGATCAGGTATCTGGCTAAGTATTGCTTTGTATGCTGACATTCAGCAGCATAGCCATGCAGCTGAATATTCTTGTAACTTAGCTGCCCCAATCTGCCCATTTCTCATGCACTTCTTTCTCCAGCTAAAAGATAAGTAGATAAGTGACTTAGGGGGTCATTTATCAAAATGCGCTAAGGCATTTTCGCATGCGTTAAGGGCTTATCGCATGCGAAAAGCCCCATTAATACATGCGATAGGCCCTTAGCGCATGCGAAAATGTCTTTAACGCATGCGATAGCACCATATCGTATGGTGCGATGCAAATTTGAAAAAGAGGAGGAGTTAGGGGTGGGAAGTGGGCATGCCAATGTGCGAAATGCTATCGCACAGACTTAACTATACCTTTTTGAGTAGCGTTAAGCCGTGTGATAAGGTTTTATTGCATTTTGTGATGTCTCCTGAAAGGCCTGCTTAAGTAGATTTAACAATCCGGGGGGGGGGGGGGGGGGGGAGAGAGAGAGAGAGACTAGCCATGCTATCCGCTCCCTAGATAGGTATTTGTATCCCTATGGTAGGCCCACCTAGTAACTCGAGGTGAGGGCTAGGTATTGGTGTAGGGGGTTAGGGACCACTTTGACATTCAATGTGAGATGTACGAACAGAACAGTGGTCTCTTGTGAAGATCTGAGGACCGACGGAGAGAGGAAACTCACTCAAAGATGAGATTTGGACAATGTTCTCTCAACCTAGCTTGATGTTACCCAGGTAGAGAGTCCATCAAGCTAGGTTGAGAGAACCTTGCACAAATATCATCTTGGAATGAGTTTCCTCTCTCTGAAGGTCATCAAGTCTTCACAAGAGACCACTGTTCTGTTCGTACATCTCATGTTGAATGTCAAAATGGCCCCTAACCCCCTACACTAATACCTAAACCTCACCTCGAGTTACTAAGTGGGCCTCCCATAGGGATACAAATACCTATCTATGGAGAGGACATTATGGCTAGTCTCTCTCTCTTTCTCTTTCTCTCTCTCTCTCTCTCAACAATGGTCCCCCAGTGGTTGAATGCAGGAAATACAACAGGTATGGCACTTATCACAAAGTCTGAAAAAGTTACCACAATTTGCCCTAACTTAGCTCTTCGCATAGGTAAATTGCAATAAACCATATATTAGCATAAACCACACCCCTTTTGCCATCACATGCGATACTTATCACATTTTGATAAATCCAGGCCTTAGCTAGCTATCAAGTGGCCTCTGAGTTTACCCAGGTATTCAGCAGCTGCTAGATAGCCGGATAAGTACTACTTATCCAGCCATCTCCCACTTGAATATCATCGGGCCCTTAACATTTAGGCACATAGATTTATGCCTGCAATTCATTTGCCTAGATTCCTTCCCCTAAATTAAACACCTAGCACTAAA